>NC_037540.1:17165910-17185280 GCF_001531365.2 Cynara cardunculus var. scolymus | reverse complement strand
AAACGGTAGCAGAAATTGTATACATATACATTATCATCCAAAACTAGTTCAACAGTGGCATAAATTGATAGTGAAAGCAAACAGAAATCGAAGCAGTAAACGGGTTCAGGTTTGAGAAAACAGGTTAAACTATTTAAATTTGTATATAATATAAAATTTTAGGCAAATACTATTTCTACCCCTGGTTATATAAAAAACCTACTCATTTTTATATATCCTTTACACTAAAATACAAATAATCCTTAAAAACAATACAATTATATTTTCATTTTTAATCCTTTTTCATGTTGGAACTTAGTATAGTGTAGGAGAATGTTGTTCCGCATAGGAGCCAAAACAAAATAAAATGCACCTAATAAATGCCAACCCTAATAAAATGCAACTAATAAATGCCAACCCTAATAAAATGCAACTAATAAATGCCAACCCTTGAGCATTAAATCAATTATTTAATTGTTTGGAGTTGGTGTGCATTGTTTTTGGTGGCTTTTCTTGATATATATATATATATATATTAAAATGTCAAGATTAGGACCTTGGGCCTTGGGTCTCTCGGTTGATGCAGAGAGACTCGATAGGTGTTGATAGACAGGGCCTAACCCGCAAAAAATCCCAGTATCTCTCTCGTTTTTTCTCCATACGAATCCATCACTAATCATACTCTTAATTCGATAGATTCAAGTTCAAAATTGGATTGATTGTTGTATCCTCAAGACAACACCGATTCACCGATGCAATTTTGTCTTAGGTACTGCGTTTTACGTGGGCCTCAATCGGATTTCATAAACGATATTCAGAACGACGAATCTTCGACTACAAGTAAGATTTATGATTACAAGTTATTTAAGTTCTTCGTGTGAAAATTCTATTCGAATACTGTAGTTTTCTGTTTCGATTCAATATATATACATGTTATTACGTCATCTAGTTGTTCTATCTCTAACATTTCATAATTTTTATTTTAACCCCTCGCAGAATGATTTCTGAAGAAATAGAATCTGTCAAAAGAATTGAAATTTGAAAGGAATTGAAATGAAATATTATCAGGTTTGATCAAGTGTTTGGTTGGTAGGAATGAAATTTAATATGTCTAATGAATTGGAATCAGTTTGTTTGGTTTGCAACATAATTGGAATGGAATGATGAAAAAAGACAAAAATACCCTTTCTTCGATATTTTTTAATTTAATTTTTTTAAAATACAAATAACAATAAAATTAACATTTAATGAGGAAAAAAATATTTACCATTTATTGAATTATATATAAACATAAAACATAAAAAATTCAACCAACCATAAACCGAACCATTCATACAAGTTGACACGTCAAGTTATATACATATATATGCCATTATCATCCAAAACCAGTTCAAACAGTGGCATAAATTGACAGTGAAAGCAAATGGTAGCAGAAATTGTATACATATACATTATCATCCAAAACTAGTTCAAATAGTGGCATAAATTGACAGTGAAAGCAAAYGGTAGCAGAAATTGTATACATATACATTATCATCCAAAACTAGTTCAACAGTGGCATAAATTGATAGTGAAAGCAAACAGAAATCGAAGCAATAAACAAGTACGATATATGCTACCAAACAATACTTTGCACATTTGGTCTGTTTAGGAACAATATATGCTACCAAAAATTGAAGCAGAAATAACATGATGTTTGAGAAATCAGAAATCGAAGCAATAAATAGATACGGTATCTGCTACCAAACAGTACTTTGCACATTTGGTTTGTTTAGAAACAATATATGCTACCAAAAATTGAAGCAGAAATAACATCACATTTGAGAAATCAATAATCGAAGCAGAAATAACAGGTTCATGGAAAAATCAAAAATCGAAGCAGTAAACAGGTACGTAAATCAGAAATCGAAGCAGTAAACGGGTTCAGGTTTGAGAAAACAGGTTTGTAGATGAGAAAACCGACCTCAACGATGGAAGCAAGTAGAAAGCTTCGAAGTTCGATCGATGAAAGCAAGCAGAAAGCGTTCTTGTTCGATCTATGAAAGCAAGCGGTATGCAACGATGAAAGCAGCGTCTAGGGTTTAATAGTGGAATGAGAGTATTTATGTCATTTAAACACTTTTGGATAGAATGGATTTCAATTCCATCAGGTTTACCAAGGAATGGTGAATTCCTTAAATTTGGGAATTTTTGGAATTCAATTCCATTCCATGGGCAATGAAACATTGGAATGGAATTTGGTTAATGGAACTGAACATTCCAATTCTATTCGATTTCGGCGGATTTCGATGAATCAAGCGTCCCGTTATATGCTTTTGATTTATTATTTTAACTCTTTCATATTTTTTTAATATTATCTTTAATTGTCTATTTTCTATTTTATATCAATTTCATATTAATTAATTGATAATGTATTAATTAAAATACATATTTTTTAATACTATAAATTTAATATTTTTAAGATTAAAAAAAATTAAAAATAATCTTTATTATTATTATTTTAATAATTATATAAATTTGATAAAATTTGATTTATATTTGTTTGCAGTATAAAATTTTATTGATGTTTATCTAATTTGAGTTTCATTCTCATTTTTGTTTGGAGCATAATGTACTCCATTTTTTTTGCTTAATTCTTGTTCTCTATTTGTATGTTTTTGTTATTTGGTGTAAACTTAATAACAACAAAAGAATTAGATTAAGTTATACATATAAATTTAATAAAACTACGCAATTAGTTATATGAATATGTCTGTGTATTTATATCTATACTATATTAAAAAAACATGAGTTTCAGTATCTTGAAAATTTTAAGAGGTACACTTTATAAAGCTAAATGTATAAACCTTAAAAGCTCTTTGAACCTCTCACATCCCATATAATTTTAGATATTGAAAAAATAAAAAAATAATATAATTATCACCCAAGTCCCCAACAACGGATCACCAAGAGACATCAATATTCCATGGAGCTTGAGGTTCTAATCGTCTCTCAGTAGATTCAATCTGTGAAGATTTGAGACGTGAGTTATGGGAAAAGCATCAATGAATACATCCTTAACGCTAATTTATATGCAACGAATAATCATATATAGCAATTGATTTTTCAGTTTTATGGAGTAATTGTTTAGCTAAATAGGGGGAGGGGGAGGGAGATCTGATCAATTTCAAAGATGAGTCGGAACCCTGATTTATTCTTCTACGTATGCATTGCAAAACATACTACGATTCTTGCTGAATTCAATTCCAAAGATGCAGATCTTGGCGATTTAGCTAAGAAGTGCCTAGACAGAACGCCATCCTATCATTCCATCTTCTCCCATACTGTTCATGGTCAAACATACATGTTCTTCATCCTTGATCCTTTTGTATATTTTGGAATCTTTGATGAATTGCTCGAGAAACCCGAGTGTTTATCATTTCTCATGAGTATAAAAGATGAGTTTACTAGTATGATAGATGAGTGTAGTTCTGGCACGATGAAGCAGCGTTTGCATTCTCCAAATTCACATTGCTTCCAAGGAGAACTTAGTCCCGTATTTCAACATCTTATGGGATCATATTCAGAATTCAATATCACGTTCTCGCCAATAGGTTTGAAAGGAGATCATCGTGAGAGTTTAGAATATGTTAGGAGGAATAATTCTTCCTTGGAGGGCTTAAAGATGAAGAAAAGGTTTTTTGGAGAGGCTAACAAGGATGAACTAGAGGAAGAAAAGTTGGATGCTTTATCTGATGACGACATAACCGTTTCAAGTGGTCGTAGGTTGCAAAAGGCTAAGTACATTTGGAAAAAACAAGTCATGGTGGTTTTGTCTATAGATTTCATAGTTTGTGTTGTATTCTTCCTGATATGGCTTTGGGTTTGCAGAGGTTTCCAATGTATTGCTAGTTAGCCGCTCATCCCAATTTTTGTATCTGAGTTGCAACTCATACAGGCAAGATTACTTCATAAGATATGGTATTTTTCAAAGTCAAAATGGTAATGTTCTTTTATATACAATTTGTAAGTGGTCATTGTTTGATTATTGTTTTGTTATGTACTTTACTGTTAGAAGATATGTGACAGTCATTTGCTTAATAGTATGTGGGGATAAGGTTGATTGGATCATGATCCGTATCTATTCATCTATTGTTGTAGGTTGAGAGTATGAGGGTTAGCATTTGAAACAAACTCCATGGCAAAGGATTTGTTGTTCTTACATGTTAAATATTTTCACTTCATGCATCCATGTACCGTGATACAGGAATACAGTAATAATTTTAACGGTACATATAACTACGCTATAATGGTGTTCATAGATTAGAATGACAATGTTTGTGAGACAGGCCAGCGGATAGAAGAATACGTGGCTGAACATAGCCACAAGGTTTGAACTTCTTACTTCGAGTACCTCATGGATTATCTTAGTCTTGGATATCATCATCATCTTTATCATTATCACCAGTTCTTGGCTTTCACTTGTTTTACAATGGAGAATAGGCCTTTTTATCATTTTTTTTCATTCTCTAATGCCATGTAATCGTCAACCCTATACTTCCTCTACAACATGATGGTTAGAAATATGCTAATATGGTATATTCATAATGCATAACATAATGATAAAAACTAGATGTAGCTCATTAATTAAAATCACACTTGCACCAAGGATATGTTTGGAGATTCCAGTTTTGTGCCTTGGGATTGGAACAGATAAGTTAAACGATTGAAGTAGTCAAGCTTCAATTCCAATTACAAACCTAGATTTCCATGCCCTCGAGACATCACCTAAAATCAAGCCTACGACGGGTAATGCACTTGTGACCATATTGGGAAACTTTATGCAACCATCCATTACCTTTTGCTGCTTAAGGCTTCTGCCCACATAACCAGCTAGTCCAAACATCAATGGTTGCCATTTATATCGAGCGCCTGTGAAACATTATCTCTCCCCTCTAAGGCATTTTGAGCAAATGTGATAGGCAATACTTTTTATTTTCATATCAAGCTCGAATGATGTCATGTTAGTCTTCAACAATATCGACACATTGATCAATAGAAGCCCAGAAGTTCTGTATCTCCCTGCAAAAAATCTCCCAGCTAGAACAAATATGATGGGTTCAATTATATTTTTGGGAATAATTGAGCAACCTTATTGTGAATGTCCATTAAAAGGAACAACATCATGGTATAAATCAAACTTCCTCTAGAAAATATGTATATAAAATCTAGACTAGTTAACTTCTATGACTATCTAACCTCCTTTTCTTCTCATCCATTATCTTGCAACACATGGTCATCCCTTGCATCGACTAAAGTAGAAAATCCGGTGGCTTAGTTGAGTTCCCTTATGGTTCTGCTCCCATATTTCCAAGAGGCTTAGCTCTGCAGTATGTTGGTAGTTAAACCAAACAGTCTTGATTTTACCAAAAAACTAGACGTTCATGGAGTTCAACATATAGCAACTCCAATTTCACTGCTAAGATATACAAGGCTGAGATGGTAAGCCTGAGAGAAGCTATACATAAAATATTGTGGTTCAAGGATATATGCCAAAACTACCTTCTTAACCTTCCTATCTACAAGCAATACCTCATTATACAAATGTCCGAAACTCATCATGAGATAAAAGTTCCATTACCTTCCAAAATGAAAGAATTACTAGAAACGTCAGCATTCATCTACTAATATACTTGCAAACACAATAGGATATGTTTGACATGAATATCTTGAGCGGATACAGGATAACAAAATTAACTTGGGATGCTTCAAAATCTTTACACTGTCATCATGTTCGGCCTGATTTAATTCATCAAGATAAAGTGGGCACATGTTTCTATGATAATGTGGATGCCATACATATCTCAAATCTGATGGGAAATAAGTTATGCCACCATACAAAAGGATTCAACCATTAGCTATTAGTTTTTTTTGCACTTCTATACCCAAATTTAAATGATTGACACTGTTTGACTTCTGCACAGTAGGAATCATGCCTTATAGGACTCCTCCAAGAAAAAAAACCAACTATGAAATTAACAATAGCACAAAGTAAGGACTGATAATTAGGGAAGACTTGGTTTCTTGGATGTCATAGTCCTTGTGGTAATGATAATCGAGTGACTAGATCTTTTGGTCATTTCATTAGCTTGAACTCCATTTTAGTAGTAATAGTGGCGGTGATATAAATAAACCAAACCATATGAGCCCAATATATCCCACCTGAAGAAGGATTTCCCCCGGGGGATGGGGGTGGGGCTAATGATGCACACGATTAATAAAACCTTGTTGGTAAGTTACAATCTATAAACTTCATGTTTGTTACAAACCATTGTTCATGGTAATGAAACTTAAAGGGTGCATATATGCTTATATGAATGATGTTTGGTACATTATACAACATGAGAATGTTTTGGATGCAAAGTTGTGGAGGCCCATGTCAAAAGATGAAACTAACGAATTGGAATACTTTGTCAAGGAGATGTTCCAGTTGCAGAGCTATATAGTTTCAACAGGTTTATAAAGGGGTATGACAATATTGTTTGCTATAGCACGTTAACTTTTTCTACCTTATAAAGCTCCCAATTCCATCCTCGTTATTTGAAAAATGAGACAATGACATCGTAGATATACGTACTTTTCTACTTTTCTATTTGTTGATTTTACATCAATTGATGACGACAAGCAGGAGAATCATATCTAGTTCATGTTGCATGTTTTGACATTTTTTATTAGTTATAGATTATTACTCGTTTTACTGTTTTAATATTTATTCAGGGAAATGAAGAGATGTACCAAGATAGCATTGTTGGTACTTGAATATGTTTATTAATGGAAAGAATCACATAGGGCTAATATCTTTGTTGTTGTTATTCATTTTCTGCCCTTTCTATGTAGATACGCAAATTAGGGAGATTGTCATTTGGCTTCTTTTTGGGTTGGTGGTGGGGGTGCATAGAAGTAGCCTATCAGGTATACAAGACCAAATGTGTGTTAGTGGAGTTGATGTAACAAAGAAAATCTATTTTTGAATGCCTTTTCTCTGCCATGAACAAGATAGCAAGAGTTGGTTGCATTGGCGATCTGTTGAAAATGTATAATCCTTTGGTAAGGGATGGTCTATGAGTATCAAGATGTTACAGTGACATCATGATGCTATTGGATGCACAATTTGATGCTCATATTACTTTGAGATCATTATATTAGCATTTCTCAAATATTTTGCATATTCAATAATGCACTTCATCAAAGACCTCTATATTTGGTCTTATTGGCCACACCATCTTTCAGATGCTTAAGATGCTTAAGCCACATGCTAAGCTTATATGACATATATCTTTGTTAGTAGTTCACACTTATTGTCATGAACTTTGACATTTTAGTGCAGTGCAATCGTAGATTTTCCATCGTGGGTTTATTATTGTCAAATTTAGTTAAACATCATCAACCATATTCTTTTATCAATAGTAAATTATGCATAGGAGTTATCAATTGCAGATGCTATCACACGACAATGGAAAGAAATCATAGCACCCAAATGATCCTTTTCAATGGATCAGGTCAAAGCTCCAATACGAGGAGGGCTACCAAGGTAAAATATTCTTTCCAGCAAAAATCAAATGTTCTTTGCCATGATTTTCCATTTGAAAATTTCTTTTGTGGAGATGAAGAACACATCATTTATGAAGTTTGATCATACATGACTGCTAGGCGAAAAATCCATCTTTCTTTCATTATTTTCTTGATCTTTTTATCTTAAAATCTATATGGCCAAGTTTGTTTCACTTTGATTGGATTAAATTTAGTGTATGCATCTTCACTCGGTTGAAACAATCTATATTCCACGCCCATAACCCTCCTCTCTCTCTCTCTCTCTAGTTTCTCATTTGCAATGGACTTAGGGAGGAAACATCCAGACCCAAAATCCAATTCACAGTCTTCTTCTCAATGGAAAATACAAGAAAAGAGATCAACGAAAATTAACAAATTAGTTCGGGTTTCGGCCACGAGATCATCCTAACATCATAATTCGTGCACACAACTCTATAAACAACGAAGATGACAATTAAATTTCCAGTTCTTCCTATTTAAGGTAAGTCTCTTTTTCACATTCTGAAGGAATTTGTTCAAATTCACACACACACATATATATAGTCCCCTCATTTGCAACAGACTTTGGGGAGCCATGGTGGATCAGTACTTTGTTGATGTTGGTCTCCATGTAGATTCTAACTCGATTTTTAATACTTATAATTTCTTCAACGAATGCAAGTGTTCTTGATTCATTAATGATAATGTTTCTTCTTTTAGAACCATGATTCATTGTTCTGTGTTGCATTGTTCGTTTTGGGGTGTTTTGATTTTGGATTTTAAAGTTACCGTCTTTATTTATAAAGGTTTAATTTTTATAATCTTTTGGATTAAAGAGTTAAACTTGTTCATAAAGATCAAAACTTTATTTTTTTATCTATCTAATTTTGATAATTTTTCAACAATTTGGCTATGTTTTGTTTGATTCGCATTTCATTCATTAAATTTTGAGTTAGTTTGATTTTTATACCATATTACGGACATACAAAGGGGTTTTACCGTTAGATGTATACGGGTCGTTTTGTTGCTGATTAAGCTTGCTATAAGTTATTAAGAAGCGAAAGGGGGAGAAAAGGTCTGTTTATTAGTAGTTTAACGAGCTTAATATGACTCACAACTTATTTGGGTTAGCTATACATGAATGTTTAGTAGTGTCTTAAATATATAGAAAGTGGTTTATTCGATAAGCTTTTAAGGGGAAGCTTTATGCAAAAAACCTAGGTTTTTTTAAATCTGCCCCTCCCGATTAAAAAAACATGTTCCTTCCGTTTATGAAAAACTCTTCCAAACAAAAACCTTCTCAATCTATGTTAATTCACACAGACAGTTTTATTCATACATTATTTAATGAAAAACCAACCAGACAGCCCTTAAGTAGCACATGATAAGATGGACAGGAAGGTTAACAACTTTCACTTCCAAAATCCAACACCTTTCCTTCTTTTTCCTTGACAGCTAGAAAGTTGTATTCTTATGCAGGGGGCCACATTTAAGATAATAAATGCATTATGTCCAAATAAATAATGAAATAATAAATAATGTACTAATTAACGAAACTTGACACAATAAGAGTCATTCAAAAAGCTATGTAACTTTTATTTTAGTGACTCAATTGACAATGATCTTGGTTAATGCCATATTTGTACCGAGTTAACATTGTTGTGGCGTTGTGGCCTTTGTACATGGACTTTAATCGTTAATACACAAGTATGGGATTAGCTTTGTTCTAATTGGATATGGAGCTTATTAGGAAACAATGTATGTAAACTGAAGATAATTTAAATCATGTGATTTTCTCTATTTCTTCATTTAAGGCTCATATTAATCATAGTCTTTTTATCTTCATGGAAGCTATTTATTCCTTATTGGTACAACCTGCAATTGAGAATACTTGATCGTTCTAATTTTAGTAAAGATGTGTGTGTGTGTGCTGTCAGGTTCAGGATACAAGTGTTTGTAAGTGTCCTTTATATCTTGCAAAGGTTTTGTTTTCATGACTTGAACCCATGAGCTTTTGGTAATGTAATCATCAATTTTAGGCTTGTTATGTTACTTGATAACTCTCAATTTGTGAGAGTTATTTGTTGTTCAATACCCCTATTTTATTGTATCTTTGGTACCCATTTTGCTCCTATCATGTATTTTTGGTCCAAAATATGTTAAGAGGTGATGAAAGGTCAAGAATTTAATTATTTTCTAAAAAACTCATTGTTGTTGGTAAACTGCCCACTTTATGCTCACATTCTTCTTAAGGCGTATTTTCCTCAAGACGGATTTGAACAAAATTCAAATACTGGCTCTCTTGGGGTATTAATGGGATTTAATTCTGAATTCAGATCCGAAAATCTTGAGCTACTCGGAAGAATGAGTCTGGTTGAGTTATAAAATGCCAATAAAGTACCCCTACCATTATTTTAATGAAAAATCATTCCTTACATTTTCATTATTTTAATGGTTAGGTAATTTTACCTTTCTTAACCTTTCAAGAAAAAGTGACTAGGCCAGAAAAAGTAGACATGTGGTGATGGGAGGTATTTACCTTCTAGTCGATGAAGACTTTCTTCCTTTGGGCGAAGAGTTTGTTCGGTTCTCACTTTTTCATTATATATTGAAGCTTTTCTCTCATTAGACATCCACTTCATCATCAATTCAGCTAAGCAACCTTGGAGCATTCTCTCAAGCTCTACATCAGTAGAGCGAGTTTAATTTCTGCTTGTAATTTTATTTTCGTACTTAGTCTTTAATTCTCGCCATTGTGCATTTTATTCTCCCTGTGGACAACAGTTTAAGTGTTATTTTCAGTTCAAGTATTTATTATGCACTTTTCTTCTTCTGTTTCCTCTATGTTTTCTAATTTTATTATGAGCTAAGCACCCCTTTGAGTGTGGGTGTGAGTCAAACTTAAGAATTTGAAGGCGCACTTGGGTGTTGCCAATTTTATTGATTCTTAAGCTTGGTCATTTAAGTCGGGACTTAAGCTCAACGCAGATAAGCTGATCACTTTGAAGTGTTAATATTAGATCATTTGATCCAGAGATGGGCGGATCTGAAGTACGGCTTAGATGATGCACAAAGATTTGAGAGAGTCTTTGATAATCACGCAGAGATGCGGGTTCTTCATGTTTTTAGCTAATGTTCAGATATTAGTCAAGTTTATACCACAATGAGTTGTGAGCATAAATCTTCAGGCTAGTGGAACTAAATATCTTTTTATCTATTAGTTAATTCGACAAGTTTAATGTTGATAAAACTGGACGCTTTGTGGGCACAGTATATAAGAATTCACTTTCGAGAGATCGGAGTTCTTATAGAAGTCCCATGAGTTCCTGACCAAACTGTTCCAACAATATTCTTAAGGGAAGCTTACACCCATACCCATCTTTTAAATCTTAAAGGTTTATTTCATATTTCTAAGTTTTGCACAATCAAAACTCAAATATTTTCTCAAACCGAAACATGTTCAAGAAGTTCATGAAAATCTCAGATTCTCAGTAAGTCTAGTCCCTGTGGAAACGATCTTGGTACTATACCACTCTATTACTTGAAGCGATCAGAGTGCCGGCGTGCACTTGCACCACCACTTTGGGGATTTTGTGCCCACTGTGTGCACACTTACGATCACAACGCATCATTACTCTCAAAACATTTGTCCTGCATTCTGGCCACAAGGATGTTGTTAGCAGCAAAAAAAGGTCAAAGGTTAGTTGGAGGCAATTTTAATACTTAAACTAGGCCTGCAATAGCAACAAAGTTACCCTTTTGTGTTTTCTTGCAATGTATAATTTTGTACTTGAAATATTGGCAAACATATGCACACCTTTGTGGGGATATCTAACAGGTGTGAACCATCAGGCAGGCATAACATCAGATTGGCATCATAACTTGGCCAAATTTGAGTTTTCAACAAAATTTATTGCCCGTTGATGGTGTATATTTAGCGAAGCCAACAGTGCCTCAATTTTCAAGATATGTTCTTGCCAAGGACATTGAACCCTTTAGTATTTGAGCTAACTTATCAAATGATGTAGATGGGTAATATTTGCTAAATTTGAACCCTAGCACCCTCAGTATAGTTGACCTGAATCACAATTTTAGGAACTTCTAGGAATGGAATGAATTTGATCGTCATATTTATCAAACTTCTTACAGAAATGGGCTTGTAGTAACAACCAACCTTATACAATAATCAACATGTCAGTAGACATTATTACTATCAAATAGGGACCACATATATACATGTTAGATTTGATAAGAATGAGCACATGAAGTAATGTACTTCCTGACTTGTGAGTATAACATATAGAAGCTATGCATCAATTTGGTACATAATATGACAAAAACACTATAAAAACATTCTAAAACAGGAAGCTACCATGGTGGCAATCCAAGAACCCAAAAATCTGAATGTATTTGAACAAGAAAACAATATATATCTTATTAAAGACAATTTACAGATAGCTTTTGTTAAAGCCAATAGACTACAAGTTTATAAGTAGCATGATGGAGGAAGATTGAAAACAGTTTTAGCAAAATAATAATCGGGTTATTAGGTAGTGGTAAGCAAACAAATGAAGATTGAACTCCAAAACATAATCAAGACAAAAATGGATATGAATATAGTAAGTCAACTTGGCAGGTGCCAGACATTTCTGACAACTCAAATCTCTCTAATATATGGAGAAAATTGTTATAAAAGGTTAAAGGAGAAAAATCCTAGACTTAAAAAGCCATGTGTGATGATATAAATAAATAATTCAATGTTACTCACAATAGAAAACATAAATGCTAGCTTTATGAAACTGTCCAAATGTTTGGAGGCAGGATGAACCGCTGCAACAATTTCACTGGGTGGGTGATACATGGCCAGCATAAACTTCAGGCTCATCAAGTAATGACTGTGAGAAGAAATTAAAGATTCAGTGATTTTAGAAGAAACATTACCCAACAAGTTGAAAGATGAACAATAGAATTGACTGGAAGAATTAACCACTTGTGTTCCCAACTCACGATTTTGTCTTGTATTCAACAACATCTCAATTGAGGAAGGAGATTTTTTATTCCATTCAGCATTTAAGCCTACTAAGGATGATAAACAGCATGAGATGCTTGAATGCAAGTGTTGTATGTATCTTAATGATATATTCACATCAATAATCATATGCAAACAAGAAAGAAAACTCATCATATCTACTTGAAACATAACATTTCCCCTGGATTCTGACGACAAGTTGTTTAGAGGATGTTGTTAGCAGTAGATATGGTTAAAAGGTTTGTTGAGGGGAATTTTGACATTTAAACTAGGCCTGCAATAACAACATAGTTACCTTTTTGTTTTTTGGTGAAAAAGTTGTGTGATCGTTTCAGACTTGTAATTACCACTTTACCTTTCATCAGTATTCCCCAAAACCCCATATATATACATGTCTGGATGTAGAGAGAGATAAGGGGGGGGGGGGAGGGAGAGCAAGATGGGAGTATCAAGAGGAAGCAAAAGAACCAAATTCTACATCACCTAAGCTATTACTATTTTCACAATGGTTCAATAAACCTGAGCTGCAGGGTGGCTGGACTCCGCCACCACACACCATAGCCACAATCCCATTCCAACGGGAGGAGGCACCTGGAAAACCAAGATCCACCACCACTGACCCACCACAAAAATCCTAATCTTTCAGATCTTTACATCTTTCCCCAAAAATGTTCACCAATTACGCCAAAGTAGGTATCATATCATCACTAACAAATGTGTTGGATGGACCTTACATAGGCATGCATTCTTCCTATTCTTCATCCGAAAGCGTGGTTAGTAAAAGTAAATGGAAGATGATGATGTTATTGAGGAAGATCATGTCTAAGGAGACATCACCAGTTAAGTTGAGTTCATGGAGTTGAGATAGTTTTAGGGATATTAGCAGCAGAGGTGGAGGTGGTGGTTGTGGTTGTGGCGGCAGGCATTCTTCATCTTCATCATTTGATACTTTTTCAAATTCTCTTGATTCCAAGATTAAGACCAACAAAGTTGCCAAGGGACGCAACTTTATGGTTTTCGACAAAACCACTTCTAGCATCTTGGTAAGTTCCATACTCTATATATTCATTAGTGAATGACACTTGAGACTTGATTAACTATTTATGTAAGTTGACAGGAAAGCATGTATACGAGCATTAATCAAGCGGTTCCATGGAGACGATAGTAATATAGGTGGAACAAGCGAGCAGTGTTGAGAGTGCAAGTGTCATGGATGGAGTCGAGTATAGGAACTCGTGTTGAAAGATTCGGTCAAGCATCGTTAACATAATTTAATGAATGGATCTTTCATCCCATGTACTTTGGATTTTTAGAACTGAGTTTTTTGCATGATGAATGTTGTAGGAAGATTTTTTGTGTGAATAACAAGATATATACGAAATAAAAGAATCTTCAAAGACATTCACACTCTTTTGTATAAAAACGTAGCTTTATTTCTTTCATGGACTTTAATACAATAATAAATGGTTTATCCTTCAAGTTTAAGGGGTTGTTGAATGATTTGGTGTAGAATGATTAAATGGTTAGAAATTCAGAATGGTTAAGAGACTCTCATAATAAAATGCAAAATAAAATATAATTGTTCGGTAATTGTTTACAGTGGAATTAGGGCGTTGAATGGTTAAGGGGGCTCATGATACAAAATCTCAGAGGGTTTTAGAACCATTAAGAGACAGATTTTTTTTTTGTCAAACAAGATTCACCTCTTAAAGATTCAGAGACTGCCTCTTAATGGAACTATTAAGAAGTAAACAAACAACCCTTAACTCAAAACAAGCATGCTTTCACATAGAGGTGGGCAAGCCCCGAAAACCAATTAAGACCAGGATTCGTACCATGATTGATTACGATCTGATATGTAAAAGAGTTACTAGTCGTTATCAGACACATAATTTTTAAAATACATGACAAATTGACTAAACAAGACCAGAGTTTGTCTGTTTAGTTACCTGTCTTGTATTCGACACGACTAAAACAGATGTCAACTAATTATTTAGCTTGTTTGACATCAATTATAACCAGTTAATAGTTACAAAGATTAGTTGTTGCTATCTTTAGTCATCTGTATCTTCACACGTGACTCACGTGAGTAACTATGGATGAAGAATTTGGGCTTTTTGAGTGTTCATTGGCTCGGCCCAATTCGAGAATGTGATTGGGCTTTAGTAGTATATTATAACCCAAAAATTAGGTTTTTTTTTTATCTTCCACTAATCCACTTTCAAACTCCAGTCATGGATTTATAATTGCTTCTATTATATTTTGTACCATTCAACTCTTTTACTTTTATACATATTTTATTTTTAAATAATCATACTCTTTATATTACTCGATAGAAAAACGTGTTCGTTACTCAACAAAAAATTTAAAAACGAAAATCATAAAATAACATATTAATATTAATAATATATTACAAGCTAAAAAAGTAAATAAATTGTGTAATATTCATAAAGAATATCTTAATAGATAAAATAATCATATATTTAATAACTAGGTTTGATCCCGTGTATTATATACGGGGTAATTTGAAAAAATTAAATCATGTCAGGAACTTATCTTAAAGATATGAATAATCATCGAAAGTACGATGCTACTTCAGACTTGTACTCTTGAAATGATTCTGAAGACTAACTCTGAATAATGACTCTTCAGACTTGAATTTAGAAATAAAACTATATCAATAATTAGTTAAAATGAAGTTAACTCTAGAATAAAATTAAATTTAGAAATGAAATTATATCAGTAAATTGAATGTAAACTTAGCAGTAAATTTAGAACGACTCTTCAGACTTGTATTATTGAAATAACTTTTAAGTATAACTCTGAAGAATGACTTCAAACTTGAACTTGTACTCTTGAAATAACTTTGAAGTATAACTCTTCAGACTTCAGAGCTCTGTATAATCAAGAAAAATCAACTTTTATCGACGTCCGTCACAAATTCCCCACAAATCCGTCACTGAATTTAAAAATAAAATAAAATTTTATTTCTAYAACTTTCCCGACGGATTTGTAACGGATTTTTTTACTTATTTAATACTGTCACAAATCCGTCACAAAATTGGTTTAATTTATTTAAATAAATTAATTAGCGTTAATTAATTAAAGTTTACAACGGATTTTTTAATTGATTTTTATATTTAATTATACTCCGTCGAAAATGTTTAAGAAAACCTTTTTTATTATTCTTTTTCCTTCCAAAAAAATATGTTTAAAAAAATCCGACGGATTGTAATTTTCTAATAAAAAGTTATATTATATCGAAATTTATTAAAAAATATATATATACTTTATAAGAAAAATAAAAAACTTCTTTTAATATATTTCGACGTAATATAATTTTTTATTATAAAAATTATTATTTGTTGGAAATTTTTGAATTTTTTTAAATATATATTTTTGGAGGGAAAAAAATATAAATAAAATTTCTTTGAACATTAACAACAGATTTCAGACGGAATTTGTATTTAGCGGCGGAGGTTTTTTCAACGGCAATATCCGTCAGATAGTTGTTTTTCCTACAGATTTTGCCGTCGAAAAAATCACATTTTTCAGTAATGATCAATCAAATGGGTATAATTGAACTGTTGATGTAAATTGTGTCTAGATACGTTCAAATGAGTCCAATTGAACCACTAATGTAAATTATGTCTAGATATGTGTTTAGGCGGTAAAACAAGAAAACCAACTCACCAAAAGATGACACGTGTCACCCAAGTTACTTATTTATTATAAGTATAGATTATAATTATGTTCAATATAATGAGATCAAATGTATTTAGTTATGTTTTCTTTTTTATGAAATTAAACTTACTATTAACACCGATTTATTTATCAGTCAATTAAAAATTATAAATCAAATTTGCGGCAGTTCAAAACTTGAATTAACATAATATTACCATGGATTGTTTTCATTACTGCATGACACAGTACTATTCAGTATAAAAAATAATTAATCTTAATAACAACAACTATATTTTTGTCATAATGTTTTTCCATTTTATAATTCAACTTCGAATTACAGATAAATAATAATAATAATAATAATAATAATAATAATAATAATAATAATAAATAACATTAAATAAAAAAAATCTTATTAAATACATAATAAGAAAACCATGTTTGAATTAGTTAATGCAAATTTAGGCGAGAATGACGGCTTTATAGCTTTGTGTTGTGGGTCATGATGATTCTTTAAATATTATGATGGGGGCCCCCCTACTTTTGATTAATTACAACAACGACCCCTCTTAAATCTTTATGTCTTAACGTTTTTGTATACAAAACCGTTTTCCATCCGCATGTGCCTTCTACTAATTAATCCCATCACATATTGTACATATTGTTTCTTTAATAAAAATATTATAAATTTTGTGTGTAAAAAAAGAAAAAATTTCTTTAACATGATGCTATGTTATACTTATATTCTTATTGTGACTCGAAAGTAAAGTAAAAGACATTGTTAAGGCCGGAGTGAGCCTATGTTGTTGTCCGTTGATACTTGTCGAAGAAATGGAATTATATAAGTATACTAGTCATTTTAGTCATTTAAAAAAAATGCTTTTATATTTCAAGTTTTATGGTGGGATACAACTTACTATATTTTCATCTAATACACTGTTTTAAGGAGAGTACTGAGTAAGACGAAAGTTTTCTTGATTAAATTTAAGTGTTTTATATCTGGTAAAAATTTCAATCTGGTMCCCCCCCCCCCCTTTCATTTGGTATCAAAGTAATTATAGTTTTTTAACTTGTGTAATATTACTAGTCTTTTAATTTGGTATATTATAATAGTTTTTACGTATTAGGGGCTGTTTGGCAATTGCTGAATGATTTGGTGCAGAATGATTAAGTGGTCAGAATGATTAACAGGCTCTCATGATATAGTGCAAAATGAAATATAATTGTTTGGTAATTGTGTACAATGAAATCAGGGCTCTTAATGGTTAAGGGAGTTTCAGGATACAAAATCATTCAGAAGATTTTTGAACCATTAAGAGGCAAACTTTTTTTTTTGCCAAACTAGATTCACCTCTTAACCATTCAGAGAATGCATCTTAATGGAACTATTAAGAGGTAAACAAACAACCTCTTAGTCAATTATAAACTTTAATTCGTATTAATTATAGACTTTAATTCGTATTGACTAATACGTAAAAACTATTATAATGTACCAAATTAAAAGACTAGTTAGTAATATTACACAAGTTAAAAAAACTATAATTGCTCTGATACCAAATGAAGGGGGGGGGGGTACCGGATTGAAATTTTTACCAGATATAAAACACTGAAATTTAATCAAGAAAACTTTCGTCCTACTCAGTACTCTTTTTAAAACAGTGTATTAGATGAAAATATAGTAAGTTGTATCCCACCATAAAACTTGAAATATAAAAGCATTTTTTTTAAATGACTAAAATGACTAGTATACTTATATAAGTCCCTTTCTTCGACAAGTATCAACGGACAACAACACAGGCTCACTCCGGCCTTAACAATGTCTTTTACTTTACTTTCGAGTCACTCAGGAAAAATATAAGTATAACATAGCATCATGTTAAAGATTTTTTTTACACATGAAATTTATAATATTTTTATTAAAGAAACAATATGTACAATATGTGATGGGATTACAAACTTAACTATAATTATACATCTAAAAAACTTTTTAAGGATTTCCTTTTCGGGAAGTCCCTAAAAGATTTAAACTAAACTAGGGAAAAAGAAAGTACCTTAACTAGATGAAAGCACACTTTATGATACAAAACTTTTACATATATTACAATGAGAGGGGCTAAAATTTAAGAGTGGGTTGTTGGAAGAGAGTATGGAGGCTTTTTCTTCTTTGGTTGGTGATGATCTCTGCCTCTTCCATGTTGTTGATGTCTCCTTTATATAACATTTATGGATCCATAGATTTGTGACATCTGTAAAGGTGTTATGAGAGTAGGTTGAAACGTGTCTTCACTTATTATTTCTTGTAGCTTCGAGCAAATTCTTCAGACTTCTTTTTTACTGTAGTCTTTTTGTCTGTTCTGCTACGTGTTAAGTCTTCTATAATATTTTCTCCAAGTGTAGTCTTTTCATGAACAGTGTAATTGGATCACGTGTCAAGATTGTGTATGGCAATACTGTCAAAAGAGTATCCACTGTCTTCAGAACAATTATCACCTTGGTTCTTTTCTGAGGAAGAATCTGGTTTTTCTTTGACCATTTCCTTGTCTTCAGTATACTTAGGAATATAATCTTGCATTACTTCCCTAATCATCTTGTTAATTTGGTCTTTAGCCTTTATTYTTGGTATCTTAATTTTTCTGGAAATTTTCTTTGGCTTTTGAGAAAGGATGTCTTGGGTTTCTTCTACTTCTTCAATTTTTGCATGACAAGTTTGTATGGAATCTAAATGAACAACTTGGCTTGGAGAAGGCTTTGTGTAAGAGATAATTCCGAGGACTATTCTGGGGTTGTGTATGTAGGGGTATATTTTACAAAAAAATCATAATGTTTTCCAGGTTCTCCAAAGACCTTTAGAACAACCAATAAATTTTCAGATAGAATCAAAATAATATATATTAAATCTAACAGCCCATGATCCACAATTATGGACTAATGTAATAGATGTTTGGAAAAGCACACTAATAGCCCATTACTATAGACTTCATCAAGAATTAGAACCTCAAGATATGTATAGATACTTAGAAACATTTTTAGGAGAAAGTACTAAGGCAATGTGGGAAGCCTTTAAACGAGAACAATCAGACGAATACAATTATTTAATATCATTAGGAAG
>NC_037540.1:17159063-17165090 GCF_001531365.2 Cynara cardunculus var. scolymus | reverse complement strand
AAATGACTAAAATGACTAGTATACTTATATAAGTCACTTTCTTCGACAAGTATCAACGGACAACAACACAGGCTCACTCCGGCCTTAACAATGTCCTTTACTTTACTTTCGAGTCACTCAGGAAGAATATAAGTATAACATAGCATCATGTTAAAGAATTTTTTTTTCCCACACGAAATTTATAATATTTTTATTAAAGAAACAATATGTACAATATGTGATGGGATTACAAACTTAACTATAATTATACATCTAAAAGACTTTTTAAGGATTTCCCTTTCGGGAAGTCCCTAAAAGATTTAAACTAAACTAGGGAAAAAGAAAGTACCTTAACTAGATGAAAGCATACTTTATGATACAAAGCTTTTACATATATTACAATGAGAGGGGCTAAAATTTAAGAGTGGGGTTGTTGGAAGAGAGTATGGAGGGTTTTTCTTCTTTGGTTGGTGATGATCTCTACCTCTTCCATGTTGCTGATGTCTCCTTTATATAGCATTTATGGATCCATAGATTTGTGACATCTGTAAAGGTGTTATGAGAGTAGGTTGAAACGTGTCTTCACTTATTATTTATTGTAGCTTCGTGCAAATTCTTCAGACTTCTTTTTTACTGTAGTCTTTTTGTCTGTTCTGCTACGTGTTAAGTCTTCTACAATATTTTCTCCAATTGTAGTCTTTTCGTGAACAGTGTAACTGGATCACGTGTCAAGATTGTGTCTAGCAATACTGTCAAAAGAGTATCCACTGTCTTCAGAACAATTATCACCTTGGTTCTTTTCTGAGGAAGAATCTGGTTTTTCTTTGACCATTTTCTTGTCTTCAGTATACTTAGGAATATAATCTTGCATTACTTCTCTAATCATCTTGTTAATTTGGTCTTTAGCCTTTATTCTTGGTATCTTAATTTTTCTGGAAATTTTCTTTAGCTTTTGAGAAGGGATGTCTTGGGTTTCTTCTACTTCTTCAATTTTTGCATTACAAGTTTGTATGGAATCTAAATGAACAACTTGGCTTGGAGAAGGGCTTTGTGTAAGAGATAATTCCGAGGACTGTTCTGGGGTTGTGTATGTAGGGGTATATTTTACTAAAAAATCATAATGTTTTCCAGGTTCTCCAAGGGAATCCCAGATTTCTTTATGGGGTCTTTGAGGTCTAGAAGTAGAGGGATCAAGAGCCCTCTGTGCCTCTTGAGATTTTGGCAATCCCATAACCATTTCCGGATTTGATGAGTCTTTACCAACCACCGGTAAAGCTGGACTAGCCACTGACTTATTAGGTTCAATGGTACCTCTTATGACATTCATTGGAGAATGTCCAACCGTCTTAATCTTCTGATTTTGGCCAGAAGATAAACCTTTGTTTATTGATTGTTCTAAAATTTGTCTTTCTAAAAAAGAAACTCTTTTTTGTAATTCTAGCTTCTCGTTTCTGAGTTTAGTATTGTCATCATTGAGAATCTTAAAATTCTTTGTAAGGGATTCACAATGATCACAAAACAAAATCTGATTWGTGTCTCTGATTACTGAAAATTCTAAGAGAGGTTCTTGGTAATTTTTTAAAGAAGGAGATATAAAAAAGTTTCTGCTCAACTTCTCATTAGCATTTCTAATTGCTTCTTGATAATCATTGAATCATTTGAACCAAGGATTTGGAAAGCCCTGAATTGCTTCGAGGACTTCAATCCAAGTGTGAAAGAATCCAGTCTTAAAACCTCTAAAAACAACATAAAATTTAAAACATTTGGATTTCTGTGTAAAATATTATGATAAAGCATTTAAACAAGCTATAAAGTACTTGGTATCTTTAGGATTTTTGTTGTAGCAAATCCAAAGATTGTCTATTAAGACTTGTTCTTCTTTGCTAAGGGAAAATTCTTTTAAAGTTCTAAAACATCTATCATCTCTGGGGTAAATTGTCATTTCATAAGGACCGAATCTCATATTTTCTCTGAAAATTGGTCTATCTTGATTATTATTATTAATAAAAGGTCGAGGAGAGGATGTAGTACCAGGGAAAAAGACTGGGCTAAATGGTCTATTACTCATCTGCAAAAAGATATTAGTAATAAAGAAGATTAATCTAACCATCGTAATTCTAAACGATCATTAATATTTTATTTGATTTTTCTTACAACTAAAAATTTTGCTTCAAAGGGGATATCTAAAGATACAAACATGGCTATTTTCTTTCTAATTATCAAATTATTTTCAAAGTATGGAACATACAAGCAATTAGAAAGACAAGTACAAATACAAAATCTATAATGAGTTGGGTATAAATCTCTGCAAACCTTACAGTTCATTTTTTAATTAGCTTTTTGTTCTATTAGTCTACTTAAAATGTCTGTTGCTTTATTATCACTTTCTTTAATGTGTTCTATATTAATATTTAGTCATGTGTTATTAACTTTGTCTAAAAAATTTAGCCATCTTCTTCTAGTACTTCTTTTACTTTCTCCTTTCATTTTATTATAAAATGAGACTATGGCTTCACAGTCGGTTCTAATAGTAATTTATTTTTTGGAAATTATAAATAATTCAAAACTATCTAAGGCATAATTAATAGCTAATAATTCTGCATCTATACTGCTAATATTTCCTTTTTCTTTATATTTTCCACTATTATAACGAAAAAAAATTTATGTGCTTTTATCAGCATATTTATGGAGTTTGCATAAAAGTATAGCTCCCCATCCTGCATTACATCCATCTGTTTCTATTATTAGATAGTCTGAATCTAAGGGTAGTGCTAATTCTGGTATGGTTTTTATTTTGTTGTTTTAGCTGTTGTACTAATTTTATATCTTCTTGATTAAAATATCTTTGTCCAGTTATTGATGTCTTAGCATATAGGGGTCCAACTATTTTTCCTAAATTTTTCACAAAGGGTCTAGCATAATTTATTAATCCTAAAATTTTTTGGAGTTGCTTTAGGTCTTCTAATTTGTCTGGGAATTCTAATGCCTTTTGGGCTATATGAGGCTGTAATTTGATTTTTCCTTCTCCTATATTAACTCCTAAAAAATCTATATATTCTTTAAATAATTGCATTTTCTTTTTACTTAGAATTAAACCATGTCTTATAAATTCTGAAAATACAATCTGTAGGTGTCCTCTGTRTTCCTTTTTATTTCTGCTAAAAACTAATATATCATCAATATATACGGCTACAAAATTACTGTGTTTATTGAATATATTTTTTCATTTTTCTTTGAAAAATACTTGGTGCATTTTTTAGTCCAAAGGGCATTACCAACCACTCATAATGTCCTTCAGAACCAGTAAATGCAGTCCATTCTATGCTGTTTGGATGCATCTTAACTTGCCAAAATCCTGATTTCAAATCAAATTTACTAAATATCTTGCAATTCTGTATTTTATTTATTAGTACTGTTTCGTCTGGAATATTATAAGCGTCATCTATGGTATTATCATTAAGTCTCTTATAGTTTATTACCATTCTACTTTTTCCTCTAACTATTTCTGAATGCTTTCTTACTATAAAAGCTGCTGATCAATGAGGACTGTCGGATTTTCTAATTACTCTTAATTTTAACAATTCTGAGATATGCATCTTAAAATCTTCTCTGTCCTCATTAGTGGGTTATATGTTTTTTGTTTTTATTATGTATTCTGAATTTTTTATTTTTAACTCACATTGAACCTTGTCTTTCGCACAATATCTAATAATATTTTCCCCTATAATTCCTATTTTTTCTAATTTGGAAATTACATTGTCTATGTCTTGGTCTATAACTAAGGTTGTGTATAATGTTTCACTATTTATAAAGTCAAGGTTATGTTCTATAGAATTATCTTCTCCATATTCTAAGTTTTCTTCGTAGTCTAAATTTTCTTCTTTCAGCTGACATTCTCTCTCTTTATTGCATTGACAGGGTTTTTCGAGGAGGTATTCCCCACCACGCTTCTCTATGTGCAAAGAGGAAATTACAGGAGTTTAAAATGTATGTCTTTGAAAATGTAGGTAGTCTTTATTTAATGTAACACTCCCATCATCTTTTAGTAAAAAACTAAGTCCTAGAATGAGGTCTATGTTGGATATCTTTAAATGTCTTACCCAAGTACTATTATATGGGAGAGTATATTCTTTGCTAAGCCCACAATTAGTTTCAAAAATTATTTTACTATTTGGTTTTAATAATTCTTTATATAAGTAAAGCCCTCCATCAATTTGTTGGGCTTCACTAGGAGAATCTGATTGCACAATATATTTATTGGGTACTAAAGGTTTATGTATAATACAATTTGAGTATCTTGAATCTACTAAGGCTATACAGTTAATAATATAACTGTCTAGTCTAACTTTACATTTTACTTTTAAAGTTTTTAAGTTTTCTGTATTACATACAACTTGAATATTGTCTTGGTCAAAACTATTATTATTAATTATTTCATTTCCTTTTGTATTGTATTCTAAATAGTCTATCTTCTTTTGGACTATTTTTAAAGTATCTTCTACGTTTTCTATTTTTTTTCTTAAAATCCTTAATTCTTGTTTTTCTAATTCTTGTATTATTGTGTTTATAGGTTTTTCTGGTTCTATATCTCTTAATTTCTCTTTTTTTCTAGACATTTTACACAAGCTTCTTTAAGGCAAATTAAACATTTGGCTCTTAAGGTTCTATGGAGAAATTTGGCACAAATTATACAATTAGTACTATCTGTTCCTAAATTTTTATGCCAATTATGGTCACATGATTTTTCTTCTATATGGACAAAGTCTAAGCTTAATTCTGAGTCCTGAGTAAATTCACTCACTACTTCTGATTCAAAATCACTGCTTTTTTCTTTTTCTAAATAGTTGTCTTCTATAGTTATTATACTATAAATTGATTCATTATCTGAAATATATTCATCTACGGGAATAAGGTCTTCATTTACACATTCTATTAAAGTGCTCTCCTTGTCAAAATTATTTACTCTCTTACGGCAAGTTCTAGCTAAGTGTTCATTACTACTACATACATAACAACTTAATTTATTTTTATAGGTTCTTTCTGGTTTAAACTTTTTAACATGTTTTTGTTCATTCAAATAAGGTTTCTTTCTATTGGATTTTCTAAGATAATATCTTGTTTTACTAGGTTTTTTTTTATAATTATTATATTTCTTTTTAGGTTTCGGGTTGGATGTTCCATAAGTATGAGGTGTATACATATCTTTACAGAATTTATAGTTTGTTTGTTTTAATTGCTTTTGTATTTGTAATTCTACACATTTTTCTTCTAGCATTTTGGTTACAAACTGAGCTCTCTGCCCTATTGGCCAATGATAATCTGTGTTTTCTTTTATTGCTGGTAGATTATTCCACTTATTATGAATTTCTAATCCTAATGGTCCAGGTAATTTATGAAATAATTTATTTCCTATTTATTGGTTAAAGGTATTTCCTGCTATGGCTGTTAGATATACATAATGATTCAAAAAGTGTTTTACTTTTTTAACACTAGTCCATTGATATAAATATAATTGTTCTAATTCTCTTATAGCTTTCTTCTGTACATTCATTTGTCCTGAATTAGGGTCTGCTCCTGTTGCYAATATTTGTATTTGATTAACAAAATTATAAGGGTTACTTCCTAATGATATTAAATWATTGTATTCGTCTGATTGTTCTCGTTTAAAGGCTTCCCACATTGCCTTAGTACTTTCTCCTAAAAATGTTTCTAAGTATCTATACATATCTTGAGGTTCTAATTCTTGATGAAGTCTATAGTAATGGGCTGTTAGTGTGCTTTTCCAAACATCTATTACATTAGTCCATAGTTGTGGATCATGGGCTGTTAGATTTAATATATATCCTTTTGATTCTGCCTGAAAATTTATTGGTTGTTCTAAAGGTCTTTCTATTCCTCTGGCTATATACTTATGATTATTCGGTGGTTCTTTGTAATTTTCATAGGCTGCTCTTGGAGGAAAACTATTATAAGAGAATTGTTCCTAGGGAACTGTTCTTTCAAACGGAGATTTTGCAGTAGTTCTATAACTTTCAGCTTCTTCATCTA
>NC_037540.1:17158204-17159033 GCF_001531365.2 Cynara cardunculus var. scolymus | reverse complement strand
GTAATAAATGTATTCTTGTTCTGTAATTTGTTTTGACAAGTATAATTGATCTTCTAATTGTAATAATTCTTCCTTATTTAAATTCATATTTAATTCTTTTGGAAATATTATCTTGTCAGTTTCACTATTCATTAGTTCTATATGTACTGCATCAGTATCCATTGTACTTTTAGAACTGTTGTCTATTTCATCTTCATATTCTTGATTAGCTACTAAAATATAATCTGTGAATCTTAGACTAGTTTTTTCATATCTATCTGTATAATAAAGCATCTTTAGGGGCAACCATTTTTGGTTTTTGTTCTTCAAAAACACTAAGGTTCCAATCTAATCCGATTAGTTCTTCTGAAGAAAATTCTTTTGGTTTTACCATTTTTATTCCTCTACTGCTAACTAAGTCTATTACCTTATATGTGTATACTTTATATTTTGTCTTTGAAGTAAGAAAACATCTACCTAGTATTCCTAAGGATATTAACAAATTATCTCATTGTTCTACATCTTCATATCCTCTTGTTTGTATTCCTATCTTTATATGTTTGGTAAAGTCTTTAATGGTTAATAAAAAATCTGGACTACAATATATGATACCTTTATTACTATTTAAATCTACTTCTGTACTTGTTGTCATTCCTTTAACAATATTAGAAATTCTGTTATCAAAAAGAGTAATTATGTCACGCCCCGATATATATTTTATATATATATATATATATAATCTCTTTCCTTTCGAGTGCCGTGACGTCATTCTTAATAACTTATGTCTTGATCAAAAATACGAACTTAAAATTTCAAACACACATAATATGTTTAACATAATTCGTTACAT
>NC_037540.1:17148876-17156799 GCF_001531365.2 Cynara cardunculus var. scolymus | reverse complement strand
CAGACTTCGGATGGGGACTTTGAGCTCCGATTTCTCTCCCGATACTTAATGAAATCTTAAGAAGTTTGAATGCAAATTGTAGAGCAAAGTCAAGTCTATTTATATGCTGAGGTTTTTGTCGTAATAGTTGAATAAACGGACCAATGGGGAGCTTCAAAGGAGAGATCGGTATCATATCTTTGAATTGCAGATATTACAAAACAGGTCCTTTTGTTGGACTTGTTAGTCTCCGACCTGACAGAGGTCACTTTCATACCTCTATGTTGCAGGTCTGGAGCGGAAGTACAAGACACACACCCCTGCATTTGCAGGTCTGGTGCAAATTTTACAGAATAGGTCCTTCTGATTTGGACCTGTTTACCTTTGACTCAACCCCTTTAACTTTCGAAATTTACAACTTTTTCCCCTGACCCGACATTTTCTTCCACTTAAGGTCCGAACATTAAACTTATTTTGAGATTTTGATTACTACCTCCTCAACTAAAAACTTAAATATTTTATCACCTCAAACGAATTTAATAAATTGAGCATTATCTATATAAAGACCCATACGATATACATACACATATATATATATACATATATATATATATATATATATATAAATTTTGGGTTTTACAACTCTCCCCCTCTTGCAAGAAAATTTCGTCCTCGAAATTTCAACTTAGCCAAACAGTTGGGGGTACTTAGATCTCATCTCTGCTTCAGGTTTCCAAGTTGCTTCGGGGCCTTTGTGAAACTTCCAATGTACTAATACCAACGGAATCTCCTTGTTTCTTAGTGTTTTAATCTTTCGATCCGATATGCGTTCCGGTTCTTCAATGAAGCTTAATTTCTCGTTTATACTTACCTCGTCCAGTGAAACCACAACATCCTCCTTGGCTAAACATTTCTTTAGATTCGACACATAAAATGTGTTATGAATCCCTTGAAGCTCATCGGGTAATTCCAGTCGGTAAGCTACCGCTCCCACTCGATTTATAATTCGAAATGGTCCTATGTAACGTGGTCTTAACTTCCCTTTCTTTCCAAACCTAAGTAAGCCTTTCCAAGGTGATACCTTCAACATCACTTTATCATCCTTTTGAAATTCAATTGGTTTCCTCCTTTTATCGGCATAGCTCTTTTGCCGATCCTGAGCAACCTTTAGTCGCTCTCTAATTTGGACTACCTTATCGGATGTTTGTTGGATTAACTCTGGCCCAGCTAGCTGCCTTTCCCCAACCTCTTCCCAGCAAACTGGGGTTCTACACTTCCTCCCATATAACACTTCGAATGGTGCTGTTTGGATGCTACTATGGTAACTGTTGTTGTAGGCGAATTCTATCAAAGGTAAGTGGTTATCCCAATTTCCACCTAGGTCGATAGCGCACGCCCTTAACATATCTTCAAGTGTTTGAATGGTTCTCTCACTCTGTTCGTCGGTCTGTGGGTGGTAAGCCGTACTAAGCTTGATTTTCGAACCTAACTCCCGCTGAAAAGTCTTCCAGAAGTTGGAAGTGAACCGACTATCCCGGTCGGAGATGATGGACAACGGTACTCCATGACGAGAGACAATATCGTCGATATACAACTTGGCAAGTCTATCCAAAGTGTATGTTTCCTTTATTGGCAGAAAGTGAGCGGATTTCGTTAATCGATCCACTATTACCCAAATCGCATCATGGCTTCGTAAGGTCTTAGGCAACTTTGTCACAAAGTCTATACTGATGTGATCCCATTTCCAAACTGGGATCTCCATGGATTGCAATTGTCCATATGGTCGTTGATGTTCCATTTTGACCTTCAGGCAAGTTAAACATTGTTCTACATAGTTGCCAACGGTTTTCTTCATCCCTGGCCACCAATACAAGGCTTTTAAATCCCTGTACATTTTGTTTGTACCCGGGTGAATTGAGTATCTCGACTTATGAGCCTCATCTAAAATCATACCCCTACATGGTCCAACCTTCGGGACCCATATCCTACCTTGAAATCGTTTTAACCCTTGTGTGTCATCTACGAGGAATTGGGCCTGACCCACTATCCTCTCAGTCTTTTGATTCTCTCTCATTAAGCCTTCCTTTTGGGCTTCTAATAACCTTTCAATCAAACTTGTGGTGGCTCCTAGACTCATTGCCTTTATCTGGGTGGGTGCCACGTGATCCTTGCGACTCAAGGCATCTGCTACCACGTTGGCTTTTCCTGGGTGGTAGCGTATCTCACAGTCATAATCCTTTAGTAGCTCCATCCATCTTCATTGTCTCATGTTTAACTCTTTTGATCAAACAGGTACTTTAGGCTTTTATGATCCGAGAAGATCACACATCGAGTTCCATACAAGTAGTGCCGCCATATTTTTAATGCGAACACCACTGTTGCTAACTCTAGGTCATGAGTTGGGTAGCGTTTTTCGTGATCTTTTAACTGCCGTGATGCATAGGCAATCATTTTTTCTCGTTGCATAAGTACACATCCTAACTCTTGATGGGATGCGTCACTATATACTACGAAGTCCTCAGAGCCTTCAGGTAATGATAAAATTGGAGCGCTACAAAGTTTTTCTTTAAGGATCCGAAAAGCGTCCTCTTGTGTTGGCCCCCACACATACTTGCTTGACTTTTTCGTTAAGGATGTCAKAGGGATGGCTATTCTTGAGAAATCCTTTATGAATCTTCGATAATAACCGGCCAATCCTAGGAAACTCCTTATCTCCGTTGCTGATCTTGGAGTTTCCCATTTCATTACTGCTTCCACCTTGCTYGGGTCCACCATGATACCCTTTTGGTTGATCATGTGCCCGAGAAATTGTACYTCGCGGATCCAAAACTCGCATTTGGAGAATTTGGCGTACAAYTTCTCTTTTCTTAGTAACTCCATGACTGTACGTAGGTGACTCTCATGTTCTTCTTTGTTACTTGAGTATATGAGAATGTCATCAATGAAGACGATGATGAATTTGTCTAAATAGGGCTTGCATATTCGATTCATCAAGTCCATGAATACCGCGGGGGCGTTTGTCAAACCGAAAGGCATGACCACAAACTCGTAGTGCCCATAACAAGTTCTAAATGCCGTCTTTGGGACATCTTCTTCCCGTACCCGCAACTGGTGGTAGCCTGATCGTAGGTCGATCTTTGAGAAGTAACTTGTTCCTTGTAGTTGATCGAATAAGTCGTCTATTCGAGGTAGTGGGTATCTATTCTTTATTGTAGTCTTATTCAACTCCCTATAGTCGATGCACATGCGCATCGATCCATCCTTCTTTTTCACAAATAGCACTGGGGCTCCCCATGGGGACGAACTYGGTCGGATRAACCCTTTATCCAACAATTCCTGGATTTGGGTCATCAGTTCTTKCATYTCCGATGGTGCTAGTYGRTATGGTGATTTAGCAATCGGTGTGGCTCCGGGTGTCAAATCGATCCTAAACTCGACCTGCCTTTYAGGAGGTACCCCTGGTAGGTCGTCAGGGAACACATCAGGGAATTCCYGAAYCACCGGGACCTCTTCYATAGCTCCTTTTTCCATMTTAGYRTTTACGACGTATGCTAAGTACGTCTCAYATCCTTTACGAATACATCTCCTAGCTTTGATTACTGATATGAGGTTAACGTGGYTGCCAGGCYGACTACCGTACACAGTGATCTCATTCCCATCCTTATTTCTCAYTCRAATTAGTTTCTTGAAACAAWWAATGTGAGCCTGATGTTTAGACAACCAGTCCATTCCTATGATAACATCGAATTCCCTAACGCCCATAGGTAATAAGTGGACCTCAAAGTCTTGACCCTCAATTTCTATTGTGCAATTAGCAAAACACTCTCGCACCATGGTGATGTTTCCATCAGCAGTTTCGACCTCTAAGTTTTGACTAAGTAACGTAGGAGACATTCCCAATCGCATGCAAAACTTAGTGGAGACAAAAGATTTATTTGCACCCGAATCAAATAACACTCTTGCAGGTATTTTGTTGACTAGAAATGTACCTGTCACTATGTCGGGTGCGTCCTTTGCTTCTTCCGCAGTCATCTGGAAGGCTCGACCCTTCCCCTTTGGCGCATCCGGTTTCCTTCCGCTTGATCCTCCGAGCAGCCTTGGTGGCTCTGTGTTCTTCTTGGGGCATTCCCTGGCGGTGCCCGGGATCACCACACGAGTAGCAGATAGGTCTAACCTTGCATTCTTTTGACAAGTGCCCAGGCTTTCCACAAGTAAAGCAAACTCCCTTGCCATACCTGCATTCGCCTGGATGGTTTCTTCCACATGTGGCGCTCGCAGGCATTGCCCCACCTTTCCCCCCAAAGGCTTGAGTTCTCTTGAATTTTCCTGGGCCAGCTTGATTGATCTTTCTTTTCTTAGATGCATCCGGGACATAACTGTCCTTCTCAGCAAGGGTGGCTAGTTCTACCGCATCTTGAAAGGTAGTAGGTTTTGACATTCCAACAAGCCTCCTAAGCTCCCTTTTCAGTCCGTCAACAAACCGATTTACTTTCCTCATCTCGGTATTCACTTGGTGCTCCGCAAATCGCGACTTCTCAATAAAGATCTCCACATATTTCTCTACTGTCATGTTCCCTTGTTCCAATTGTAGGAACTCACCTTCTAGTATCCTCAACTGGAGTGGTGAGAAGAACTTTTCGCTCATTAGCTCCTTGAATTCTTCCYAAGTGAGGGATGCAGTTCCAGATAGTCCCTTAGTGGCTCTAATTGATTTCCACCATTGCAAAGCGTTCGATTTGAACTTGGTTGATGCGAACTGCACCATATCATTTGGTGCACAATGACATGTCAGAAAACAACTCTCCATCTCATCGAGCCAGTTCATAGCTGCTAGTGGTCCATTTTTGCCCTCAAAGATCGATGGACCGGTGCTGGTGAAAGATTTGTAACAACATCCCTTACCACTAGGTTTCTTAACCTCATTATGATCGAATAGTGCCTCCCCATTTGACTCTTCCTGATTGTGGGATTCATTCTTAGATGATTCTTTATCTTTATAGGTTTTACTTTTCGGAGGTTCGGCGTGCTTCAAGTGAGCATCAACCATCTTAAGGGTTGCAGTTTGAATGCATTCAAGCATTCCAGGCAAGGCATCGTGCATACAACGTTCCATCTCCTTGGCGATGTCCACTTCCGGGTGTGCGAGCTGGATCGTTGGTCTAATGGGACCGCTCCGGCTTTCAGTTGGAGTTGAAATCACACCCTCGACTCGATTATCTTCACAACCATTAACATCCATCGACCTTGTCACTCTCTTCGACATTCTATAGTAGTGAACATTTCGACCGTCAACATGCTTATGCATATTATTTGTTATATAATCATATATATATATATATATATTGTTATGCGAAGAAGGTAAAATCTCCGTCTTTCTCTTCCTTGCTAAGTGGTTGAGACTCGTCTCATTACTAACCAACTCATCATTAGATGCACAGGATATACATACGATTTATATTTGCAACTTCATCAGCCAATTTCTGCCAAAAGCATCATTTATGCAAGTATCAGTTTCTAAATAATTTGGACCAAATACCGCATACGAGTAATAAGGTGCAATATACTTCTCGTTCATCCCTGTAGTCCTAATTTAAGATATGTTTATTTCTAATCGTGATAGGTGCTTTCCATGCCGTTAGATTATCAATTAAAGCTTAGGTTGGTAATTATGCATACATTTATTATCACTTAATACACTTCTAGATGCTTGGGCCGAACAATAAGAATTTCATAACAAAAGTGATGCACCATGCATTGCTTGTGAGGGAGAAAGCTGTTTACAAAAATTCCTATTACAAAAATTTTGGGATAAGTTGAACATGCCTCCAAAATGTCAACTATCAAAAGTACCCCAAAATGTACTACATCAGCTAAAAAGTAATAGCTACAAATAGGAAGTGAACTTTTAGATCTCTCTCTTGTAGACAATTCTCACCCCTAGGGCATTTCCAGGAGGTATGGGTCCCTCATCCATTGCTCAAAAGTCACAGGCGGCTGGGAGTGCCACAGTGTGCTAACCCTTGGACCCCTTTTGTAGCACTAGACCCAGGCGGCAAGGTACTCTTTTACAACACTTACATAATGTGTGGTTGCTCTTTTGTAGAATCGAGACCTATCTCCAATACGTCTAGTCCATGTCCTAACAGTTATTCTCCACTCTTGTGCTAGTTGCAACCTCAATATGTGTCGTTCTTCCCGTAAGTCATCCCTTTCAGTCAGTGCCCTGAGGTGTGCCCTTTGCAGATTATCAAGCCAGCCTCTCATCTTCTCATTTTCTYTTAAGGAYCGGGACAATCTATCMTTCGACTCATCAATCGTTTCTTGAAGGGCCACTATCTTTTCTTCCAAATTGTAGCGTGTAGGAGAGCTTGGCGTGTACTCTTCGGATGGCTCATACGAGGTTTCCTCTTGGATCGACCCCTGTGACATCGTACCCCGCAGGGGTATTAGGCTGTCACTCAGAGTGCCTCGTCCCGAATTGTGTCCCATGCTATGGCTCCCACTAGAATGATGACTACCCATCGATCCAACGTTTGGGCCTAACCCATAAGGAGTCCTCCGTCCTCCAGGCCCACGCCCGCGTCCTCTCCCCTGGTTGATGGCCCTAGTGTGTATCGTGTGCACCATTTTCCTACAGTCCATAAGGAAAACACTACGTCATCTATTGATAAAATATCGAACTTCCTTGTGGTGCAAAAATGTAACGCCCCAAATTCTCATGTTCTAGGATTCTCATAAAGTTTAAGCTTAGGCTAAAAGAAGTCTTAACCTATTTCTCTTAAACTAAGGCTCTGATACCAACTTGTCACGCACCGATATTTTATATATATATATATATATATATAATCTCTTTCCTTTCGAATGCCGTGACGTCATTCTTAATAACTTATGTCTTGATCAAAAATACGAACTTAAAATTTCAAACACACATAATATGTTTAACATAATTCGTTACATAATTGCGGAAGCGTAAAATATCTTAACATAATCAATGCTAAAATGTCTAATCAAGCATGATTTCAAAACGTAGGTCCCTTCTTCCTCCTTTCACTCGTCGACTGACGAATGATACCTGAGATATATACATGTATAGTATAAGCAAAAAGCTTAGTGAATACAATATGGTTTCATGATCACATGCACACATAAAATAGTGTTTTAGCGTCTTTTAATTATTATCTTGCAAGTGCGGCCTCGGCTCGTCACTTTTCTTTGCGTATGTGGCATATTCTATGGACGAGGACTCCAAGACCTCGGAATTGCAAGCCCTCCTTTCATGTCCAACCCACCCCGTACGGTGGACGAATCTTGCCGAATCATACTAGTTGCATATCATTTATTTGCAATACTCACTCATTAATTCAAATCTCATTGTGACATGCAACATACATCTCATGCAAGTGACAACATAAATCACATATGCATCACCGTCATTTTTTTCACATTATACACATACTTGAATATCATATTGATAATAACAAGTCATCATAATCTTTCTCGTCAACATCACCTTTCATATCATGCATATATTTAAATATCATGCACATCAATGTAATCAAGTTATCATCATATGCATATAAACATATCATGCATATATCATGGATAAAATACTTTTATAATAACCATGTATATATCCCATAAAAATCGCATAATGTACTCACCTTGAATCGTTAACGTTCAGTAGGCTTTTCWCTCACAAGCGGCAACCTATATGATAATTATACCATGATATCTCATTAACATCTAAATTTCTCCAAAAAGTCAACAAAGTCAACTATTGTCATTCTGCCCCAACCTAAAGTCAAACTTCGTATACGAGCATCTTAGTATACCTCAAACAACTCTAATTGACCTATTATTAACAACCACATAGGTCAAACGAACCAAAAGTCAACCCTTGGTCAACTTAATCAACTCCAAGGAGACCAAAGCCTCTGTGGCGAC
>NC_037540.1:17145918-17148496 GCF_001531365.2 Cynara cardunculus var. scolymus | reverse complement strand
AGTTTGAATGCAAATTGTAGAGCGAAGTGAAGTCTATTTATATGCTGAGGTTTTTGTCGTAATAGTTGAATAAACGGACCAATGGGGAGCTTCAAAGGAGAGGTCGGTATCATATCTCTGAATTGCAGATATTACAAAACAGGTCCTTCTGTTGGACTTGTTAGTCTCCGACCCGACAGAGGTCACTTTCATACCTCTATGTTGCAGGTCTGGAGCGGAAGTACAAGACAGACACCCCTGCATTTGCAGGTCTGGTGCAAATTTTACAGAACAGGTCCTTCTGATTTGGACCTGTTTACCTTTGACTCAACCCCTTTAACTTTCGAAATTTACAACTTTTTCCCCTGACCTGACATTTTCTTCCACTTAAGGTCCGAACATTAAACTTATTTTGAGATTTTGATTACTACCTCCTCAACTAAAAACATAAATATTTTATCACCTCAAACGAATTTAATAAATTGAGCATTATCTATATAAAGACCCGTACGATATACATATATATATATATATATATATAAATTTTGGGTTTTACAAATTAATACTCTACATCCTAAATTTTTTCGCATTAATCCTTTTACTCCTATGAGTATTAATCCTAAATGTATGAAATTAAAATTGTCTTTTTAAATGTTTTTCAACTTCTTGGGATACGATGTCTAAAATTGTAGTTTGATTTTTTATACATTGGACTGTTATTTCTCTATTATGCTTAAAAAACTGAGTTGATTTCTCAAATATTCCTTTATTATAAAATATTTCTGGATTTAATAAATGTAAACCATGAGTTTGAAATTTTTCATAATCATATTCTCGGTCTATTATTTCTTCTAGTTTAGTATCGTATTCTTCTTTTTTATTCATAAATTTGTCTAACATACTTGTTGATCTGGTTATTATTGAATTTCTATTATTTATTTATGTCGTCATGTTTCTATTGTTTTATATCTTTAAAATATAATTATTTAGATGGTTTCTTTCTGGCAACTACTTCTTTACATGTATTATTAATGGTAAGAGAGCTAATTTGTTTAGTTAATTGTTGTATATCTTCTAAGTTGGGATTTTTCTGATTTTCAAGTCTTTTTGTGAAGTTTTCTAAAGTTTTTTGTATATTTTTTATTTCTACTTTGTCTATTTTAGGTTGGCTAAACGGTATCTGAACTGAATCTTGTCCTTTTTTTGCCTTCATAAGTAAAAATAGCGAAATTGCTGAGATTTGAAAATCACCGTCAACACCTCGGTGTAGGTCCGGGCCCAAAAAGAAAATATTTTTGAGCACGGGTTTCTATTTTGTTTTTTTTATGTAGTCGTAATTACTGCGTGTTTCTTTAAGGTCTTTATTTATATTTATTACATTATTTTCTAAGTTGTTAAGATTATCTGTTAACTTACAGATTTTGACTTCTAAATTATCAGTTAAATTTATTAATAGATCTAGAATAGTATTCTGGACTTGGTCTATGAAATAAAAATTATGTTGGTGGTCTCTTTCAAAATTACACTTAAGTTTACCTCTGTCTACAATATTTAATAATCTCTTATTTGTGAGTTGGTTTAATTCTAATCCCAAATATTCTAATCTTCTTGATTCCAGGTTTACTTATATATATAGGCTCGAATAAGTTGTCTTGTTAAAAGTCCTAATCTTCTTTTTTCTATTTCAAGTTCTTTTAAGATTTATGCCCTTCTTCTTTTATTTTCAATATTATTAATAGTTTCTCTAAGTTTTCTAATGACTATAACTTTTATATCTTGGGGTATGTCTAAGGAAAGAAAATAACAAATATTCTTATGAAGCTCAGGATTATTTCTTATAATCTTTTTATAAAAGCAAAGAGTAGAACAAGATTGATTACAATAATATTTATGTAGTTCTTGGCTATTCATATATTAACAAGGGCCTTTCTGTTATTATTAATAATTTTCAGGGTTCGGAAATGAAACTTATTCTTATAATTAATACGAATTAAAGTCTATAATTAATACGAATTAAAGTCTATAATTGACTAATACGTAAAAAACTATTATAATGTACCAAATTAAAAGACTAGTAATATTACACAAGTTAAAAAACTATAATTGCTCTGATACCAAATGAAGGGGGGGGGGGGTACCGGATTGAAATTTTTACCAGATATAAAACACTGAAATTTAATCAAGAAAACTTTCGTTCTACTCAGTACTCTTCTTAAAAAGTCTTTTAGATGTACAATTATAGTTAAGTTTGTAATTCCATCACATATTGTACATATTGTTTCTTTAATAAAAATATTATAAATTTCGTGTGTAAAAAAAATTTCTTTAACATGATGCTATGTTATACTTATATTCTTCCTGAGTAACTCGAAAGTAAAGTAAATGACATTGTTAAGCCGAAGTGAGCCTATGTTGTTGTCCGTTGATACTTGTCGAAGAAAGGGACTTATATAAGTATACTAGTCATTTTAGTCATTTAAAAAAAATGCTTTTATATTTCAAGTTTTATGGTGGGATACAACTTACTATATTTTCATCTAATACACTGTTTTAAGGAGAGTACTTTGTAGGACGAAAGTTTTCTTGATTAAATTTCAGT
>NC_037540.1:17134779-17144848 GCF_001531365.2 Cynara cardunculus var. scolymus | reverse complement strand
AGAACTTGAATTAACATAATATTACCATGGACTGTTTTTATTACTGCATGACACGGTACTATTCGGTATAAAAAATAATTAATCTTAATAACAACCACCATATTTTTGTCATAATGTTTTTCCATTTTATAATTCAACTTCGAATTACACATAAATAATAATAATAAATAACATTAAATAAAAAAAATCTTATGAAATACATAATAAAAAAACCATGTTTGAATTAGTTAATGCAAATTTAGGCGAGAATGACGGCTTTATAGCTTTGTGGGTCATGATGAGTCTTTAAATATTATGGTGGTGGCCCTCTTACTTTTGATTAATTGCAACAATGACCCCTCTTAAATCTTTATGTCTTACGTTTTTGTATGCAAAACCGTTTTCCATCCGCATGTGCCTTCTACTAATCATTTCATTCTTATCCCCACCCTGCCCCTTTCATCATTAGTTTTAGTACTCCCATCAAGTACAATTCAATATTTAAATAAACATAAAATAGCTTCTTTTTTTTTTAAATTAAAATAAAAAATCATTTTATTATATCATTGTTTATTTAATAAGCATTTGATCAAAACTATTTTTTATATATAAATTACTGTTTATTGATGTATATTATTTAAAATTCAAGATTACAAGTGATTTTATGTAAGTACAACCTATTAAAACTTTATTTTTAAATTTATGTAACTAACTGCAGATAGATATAATCAAATATAAGATAAACATCTATTTTTAAATATTGAAAATATAAAATATAATTAAGATTATCATTGAGTTTCCAACCGAATGTTTAATTATTATCTTTAATAAAAATGATATTATCAAACAAAAAATAAATTACTTTGTTATTAAACCTAAATTGAATTATAATAAAAAATTGAATTAAAAAAGTTACACCAAAAAAACAAGAACTATTAAATAGTTAACTTAATACTTTATTTTATTTTTTGAATTTTTTTATACCATCTTCAAAAATAAAAACACTATCGTTTTCTCAAAACTACATAAAATCTTATTATATCGATAGAGACAAATAATAAAAACTAAACATTAGAATAAAGATTTATCTCGCTAAATTGTGCGGGTATCCTTCTAGTAATATTATAAAGCATTTGACAAAAATTATTAAAAATTATTTTTTTATAAATAAAGTACTGTTTATAAAAATTATATTATTAAACGATAAATAAATTACGTCGTTATTAGATTTGAATTAAATTATAAATAAAATATAGAATTAATAAAATTACACAAAAAACGAGAACTTTAAATAGTAAATTTGATACTAATATTGATATATATTTTTTTTCAAATTTTTATAATATCGTTAAATTTATATTTTCTTTAAAAATAAAAACAATTTTCGCTTTTTCAAAACCACTAAAAATCGTATTATATCGACATAGATAAATAATAAAATAAAACATTAAAATTGAGATACATCTCTCGTTATATTATACAAGTACCCTTCTAGTAATACATAAATAGCCTTTGAGATTTGGATTTGAAAAAAGGTTAAAAATACAATTACTTAGGTGGCGTTTGGTTCGCAGATTCTAGAGGAATCTGAAGGAATTGGAATGTTGAATTCCTTTCACCAGATTCATTTCCTTCGTTTGGTTCATTCTTTTCAGCGGAAGGAATCTTCAGATTCCTATGAAATCCATGGATAAAGGATTTTAACATTCCTTAGCAACTCCATGGTATTTTGATGAAATGAAATCTCTATCTTCATTATACCAAATATGCCCTTAACCTAATATACTATAATCTCATAAAACTCAATATGACCATCGTCGACCACCTCTCGACCACTATTGATTTGAACCACTGCCGACCACTACCACCAATCTGAACCACCTTCGATTTGAACTACCGTCGACCACCACCACCGATCTGAACCACTGCCGACCACCACCATCGATCTAAACCACCGCCGACCACCACCACTGACTACCACCAGTTTGAACCACCACCGATCTGAACCACCGTCGACCACCACCACCCACCACCACCGATCTGAACCATTGTGGACCACCACCAATCTGAACCACCGGTGACCACTATCGATTTAGTAACATCGTTTGGCTTATGATTATATTTGAGTTGTGTATTTTATATTGTTTTACATATTAAATAATTATTTTATCGAAGTATTTTTAGTTTTAAAAAAATTAAAATTTTCAAAAAAGGGCATTTTGGTCATTTACCAAAATTTTATTCTAATTCTAAAGCTACATTCAGTGAATCAAACAGAAAGATTCCAATTCCTTAACAGATTCTATTCGAAAGTCTGCCAATCAAACATGTAGTCAAACCTTACAACATTCCATTCAAATTCATTCAAAGTCAAATTCCTTTAACATATTCCATTCCATCCAAAAACATTCTGCAAACCAAACGCCACCTTAGTCTCAAGATATATAGATATTTAAATTTAAGAAATTAACCAGATAAATAACTATATTTACTTTTTGGCTCATTATTTTTGGTATAAACTAAATTAGCCAAGATTTTATAAGTGTTCATTTCGTAACATTTAAATTGTATTTTTATGAATACAATATGATTTTAATAAGTCATTTTGCAAGTCAAAAGAACATTTCGCAAACCGGTGGGTCTATTTCGCACACTAAAACCATATTTAATTCATATAAAATATATTCCATCAGTTACGAAATTTTGACTACTTTTATTCAATAAGAAAAACGTATGTTAAAAAAATAAAGAAATTGATTCAAAATTCGATAAAGTTTCCTAAAAACCTCGACTTTACAAAGATAAAATCTCATAATAACCTTAATTAGCAAAAAAACATGAGATATGATATGAATGTTTTGGGTTAATGAGGAGGACGTAGGGAGTACAAAATGGGTTATGTATTTGCAATGAATGCTTGTAGCCATAAGAGCATTAGGTTTTGTGGGAAGGGTGGACTTTTGGGGTTTGATATCGACATATTGAACCAAACCCAACAGACGTGCTCCCCTCTCTTCTTTCTCTCTCTCTAAACTTGCAGTTTTCAAGCTCTTTTGAATTATTCTTGTCTTCTTCTACTGTTTAGTCAATACCCTTATTTTAATACACCACATTGTGCTTATGCTCTGCTGAACGTACGACCCTTCTCTCAAATATCAATGACTAACCCAAGCTTAAGACACCATATCTGCTTCTATTCTTCTTGGAGGTTCTAATCCCAATTATATCAGGTCAGATAAATTCCCTATCTTTATCGTATTTTGCTCGTGGGTTTTTGTTGGGTATTGCGAAATTGTGTACTTTTTCAGAAATTTCATAATCTTTATGCCCAAAACCGTAATGGGTGTCGGTTTGATGCTTTCTTCTTGTGGTTTTACTTGTGTTTCAAGAACCAAATGGGGTTGATTCAAGTGAATTTTGGTGTTTTTACTGAGAAAATGGAACAAGTTTGAGAGACTTGAATGTTCATACCACACTGTAATTCTGAAAGGGTACAAAGTTTTGTTCTTTTTACTGTTTTTTCTGCCATTTTCGAGGAATCCAATGAGCTTTGTACTAGAAAAAGTCGCAAACTTTTGATTCTGGTATCTTTTTTTGGTCTCTGTCCTTTGTTAATATTATGCAGTTGAGCTTGAAATGATTCAATTCTATAGCTGCTATAACAACAAAATCTTGATGTATAATCTATAAACTGGAACATGGTCTCAAAGATGGATTGATAGCTTCTGAATTTGGTTCTTTGGTGTTCTTTTTTACAATCTAGTGTTTCTTATTGTTCCAGAAGGATTTCTTTCAATGGAGACATTAACCTCATCTGCTGCATTGCCCATCCCAAAGGAACCAGCAAATTACGATGAGATCGCTATGCAGCAAAGTTTGCTGTTCGCCGATAGTCTCAAGGCAATTTCATCGTCTCGTGTTCTTATTCGTGTTCATTTTCCCATCCCCCCCCTGCCCCTTTTTTATCTTGTTTGCAGAACTGTAATCTTGTTGAATGTTTGGTTTTGTTTTAGGATTTGAAGAATCTGAGAAAACAATTGTACGCGGCTGCTGAATATTTCGAATTGTCTTACACCAATGATGATCAAAAACAATTGTGAGTGATTCGGTTAAGGGAAGTAGTGATTATTCTTAATAAAAATGTCTGTGATTGCACCTCAAGTTACATGTTTTTGCTGCTTCAGAGTGGTTGATACCTTAAAAGATTATGCCATCAAAGCCCTAGTCAATACAGTGGACCATTTGGGCGCTGTGTCGTATAAAGTTAATGACATATTAGGCGAAAAGGTCAATGAAGTTTCTGCAACAGAGCTTCGAGTATCATGTATTCAACAGGTACTTCTGCATTCCGTTATCATTTAGTAACATATTACATCAGGATTGCTATTGTTACAAATGCTTTCGGTCTGTTTTAGGCTATGTTTGACAAACTAGCTTATAAGGTGGCTGTTGGCCGATGAATAAGTTGGCTGATAAACTAGTCGGCTTTGGTAAAAACAGGCTGATAAGCTATATGACGATTAAAATACCTAAGAGGACATGTTGAAAACTTAATTGGAAAAATGCAAGGGGCATAATTGGAAAAAGTGAAAAAAAGCCTCCAGAACTTATTGAGACGCTACTTGAAGCAACTTTTCAAAAAGCTAGCTTATGGCTTATTACCAAACGGGACTTTTTCAGTCAGCTTATGGTTGACAAACATGCTCGTAGAATATCATCCATTTTAAAACAACAGCTTTTTGCTCAAAATGTAGTCCTCAAGAACAAATCTTGTCATTTATTTTTATTTTTTATTTATTTATTTTTATTTTTTTTGTTTTTAAGGGTGTCCGGGCCAAAGCCCGACTAATCTCCGGCAAATTTGGAGGCTAAACATGGCCTCACTTAAATGTCGCCAACACTCCCCTCCAGGGCTCGAACTCGGGTTCATGACTATGCCATGCCCAAGCCTTTACCACTACGCTGGAAAGTCTTTGACGTCATTTATTTTTTGATGTGGTGTTTCAGAGACTAAGAGTATGCCAAGGGTGTTTTGATCACGAAGGTCTCGCCCAACAGTCTTCTTTGATAAACATTCCGAAGTACCATAAAAGATATATTTTGCCAGGTCTCACCTTTCCTTCACTCTCTTTAAGTTTCTTAAAATGATTCTTTATATTTTTGTAGTTTTCTGCCTTCTGTGATCCTTTCTGTATGGACATGGAAGGAGATAATTATTGTCTAAATATTGAACTCGATGTTCAGTTGGAGAGACCATGCAAGGTGGTATGCGAACTAAATCGAAGTACCAAGGATGCAGTTTGGACAATGAAGATGACTGGCATGAGTTTAAAAATGGTAAGAACTTTTCACCTTTAAAGTTGTTCAATCTAGCCCCCACATCTTTAGCCTAGCAAGTAAGTAGGTGGATATCTATGCAGAATGATTTACCCGCCCCATGATGACTGTGGGACCCACACAGTGGGGGCGCTCCAGACCAGAGGGTGGCGTTATAACCTTTTGTTTGATTATATGTGCTTAACGGGTCTGTTTTTGATACACACAGCTGTTCGGGCTACTATCAGAGAAACCTCACCAGCTTTGGTTAGGTAAATGTTTCATCATTTTTTGTGCATTCAACTTGTATGTCTAATCTTAAAGATTAATGCAATTAAAAAATGTAGAAAAGGGCGATCCCCGTCTCCTTCTCCACAACCTGCCCAGCAACCTGGGTCATTTGCGTTCACTGGCGCAGTGACCAGAAAAGACTTAGGTACGGAACCATTCATTTTGCTACTTACTTTTAATTCCGATGGCTGTTTGCTGACATTATTTGGATGGTGAATCAGAGAAAAGATCAGTTTCACCACGCCGATTCTCTCTTCTGCGTACTGGGTCTCTATCTAGTAGGCCAACCACCCCAAATTCGAGATCAAATTCAAGATCCACCACTCCAAATCCAAGCAGACCGACGACTCCGACCTCAATTGGTCGACAAAGGGTAATTAATAAAGCACACACTTTCGCTTTTGAGTTCAAAAGCTAAATGGATTCTGGTATATATGAACACTTGAAATGCTCTAGTTATCGAACTTCTCTTGAAAACATAAAGAATCCTACTAATTCTGAAAACGATGGCTGATTTGTAGCTTTCCGAGCCTCGGAAATCAGCTTCGATGCGAATGCATGCTGATAGAGAAACGTACAGAGAGACAGACCAGATACCAAGCAAAAGTAAACGTCTACTCAAGGCGTTGCTTAGTCGACGCAAGTCTAAGAAAGATGATATGCTATACACTTATTTGGATGAATATTGAATCTGCAAATGAAAAATAGCCCCAAAAGAAGCTTGTTGGTGTGCTTATTAGTTATTATTAAGCAAGCAGTAGTCAGAATGTATTATTCTCAATATATGTTTTACCATCTGCATTCAGCACTTCACTTCTGAACCTGAGGTTTAATTCTAAATTGAGATAGTTATATAGCATAATCCATGTCTATAATTATTCTCTCATTTTCTTCTCTTCTTCCTATATCAATTGGAGATATAACTATCTGCTATATATAATTGTTTGATAGTGGCTTAATGATATAGAAAACAGCTTATTCAATAAGTTTTTAAGGAGAGTTTCATGTAAAAAGTCAAGTTTTTTTTTCCAAACTTGCCCCTCCCAATTGAAAAAAATACATTCATTACATCTATGAAAAAACCTTGCAAACAAAAACTTCCTAATTCATATAGACGGATTGATTCACACAAAAAAATTTACCGACGCTGAACTTGATGGAAAATCAATCAAACGGCCCATTAGAGTGAATTACCTTTTTCATCCTTGTCGTCCTTATTTTGAAAAATTAGAGAAATGTGCCCTTGTGGTTACACTTTTTAACGAGCTACATCTCTGTTTGGGATATCCCCTCCTTCTGAACTGGACTCCTCTCATCCGGCTCTCTGCAAGAGATTCTCCACCCATTTTTCCCCCTAATATCCTCCATGGGGGTTTACAAGAGATCACAGTGGTACGTTTGAAAAGATTGTTATACCATATCTTTTAACTTAACTCGTTAAAGAATTACACTCCTGGAGACCCAACTCGTTAATTTTTCAAATTAGAAACGAGATCCATTAAAACATCAAACCACAAGGGCCAAAAATGTAATTCACTCTAGAATTTATTTACATTAATTTTTTGTTTTGTTTTTATTGATCAAATTAATATGAATTTTTGTGATGAATAAAAACATGTGAAATTGTTGGAAAGGGATTGAAATAGGTGATTATGTTAAAAAGATATTGTATGAAAATGAGTATAATAGTTACGAAACACCTTTTGATAATTACTTGTACATATTTAAGAGTAAAAGTGAAAGAAAAAAAATTATATAAATTCAACGTTATAATATTATAAGAGATAAAATAGATATCTTATATTTAGACATTTATCAGTTTACAAAAACAAACAATCTTATAAGAATGACCATTTTTTGCACCAAACCAGACAACATATGTACCAACCGTATCAATTTAGTTCGAACCAATTACTGTCGGATAATAGTACATACCAAATATGCAAACTTGGTTGATACAAAACATTGTAAGTTATTTATCACGGTAGTACCATAATACCGACTTATTTAATTTTTTATTAATTAAATTGAGTAATTTTAAAGCATAGTTACTGATTTTTAAGTTTTGTATTCCCAATTTTTTGTTTGCTTATTATAATTTCACAAAACCAAAACTATCACTCAAATTTTGAAGAGGATAACAAGTTTTCATACATATGTAACTTGAAATCGATACAAAATCAATACCAACATATACCGATCAAAAAAAGTTAAAGAAGTTATTTGACAATTGCTGAATGGTTTAGTACAAAATAATTAAGTGGTCAGAATGATTAAGAGACACTCATAATATAATGCAAAATAAAATATAATTGTCTGGTAATTGTGTACAATGAAATTAAGGCTTTTAATGATTAAAGAAGATTCATGATACAAAATCATTCAGAGGGTTTTAGAACCATTAAGAGGCATACTTTTTTTTTTGCCAAACAAGATTCACCTCTTACCAATTCAACGGTTGCCTCTTAATAAAACTATTAAGAGGTAAACAAACAATCCCTAAAAGATGTTACATAGTATTGGGAAAAAGACTTGGTGCACTACCCATACCACCTCTAATCTTATTGATTTTGATTTCAAAATTTAAGATCACCTCTCATCAAAAATAAGATTTCAAACTTGAAATACCAGCGGTCTTATGGGTTATATTCTTTTCTTTATAACTCTTCACACTAAACCATGATTCCACAACTGGGCTAAGACAAAGACCAGTCTTAATGAGTAACTATGCAGATTACAAGAAATAACACATTAAGCTAACCAAGTATTTATAGTTCACCAATTGACGGTTACAGAAGCAACCAAGAGTGATTGATTGGGTATAAAACTATAATTCTCAAGTTACAGTTCGATGCCCTCACCAAATTGTTCGATTGTTTTCGTTGCTAGCGTTAAGACATCCACAAAGGCGCTGAATGATGCACGAAGAAATCTAGCTTCAACCGCCTCAAAATGCCTGTATCAACATATTCAAGAAATATTAGGATTCAGTATTTTCTACTTGCTTATGATATCATGTAACATTTCCGTTTAATCGCTCCAATTTGTTTTATACAGATAGGACCAAACTTACACTGAAAGTTTCCCGTCGGAGATGGACATCAGCCGCCTGACTTTGTCTGGTTGAAGCTGGAAACATAATCGTAATAATAACCAAATGTTATATATTTAATGTTTAGAAATGGCACAAAATGGTCATGAGATGATGTTAATATACCTCCTTATCAACAGCCAGTGCTGAATATACTATGCCAGCCTTTTCCTCAGATTTGTAATCTACTTCCAAATCACTGCAACAAAAAAGTTGCTATTTAAAATGTGGGAATGACTAATGAAGTTGAAAAAAGATTTATCATTTACGAAAAAATCATGTTTGGCGACAACAAGACACCTTATTTTTTGAGCTAATTGAAAAAACCCAGTTTGGTAAGCTCTAAGCTTACCATCCGCTAGCTTTTTGAAAAGCTGCTTATGCCACTTATATTTTACGTAAATGGCTAATAACATGGCCTTTTAGGTTATTTTACTTTGTCATCTAGCTTATCAACTAGTTATATACTAAACATGACTAGCGTAACAGCTAGCCTTTGTCAACAACTAGCTAGTTTGCCAACATAGGCCCCAAGTGCTTAACGTGCATACAACTCCAACTAAAAACATTGTTTGGTAATACTTTTGCGACATAGTAATCGATGGGCTAGAGAACAGAAAACAAGAACTTCCAAATGGAAGTTGCAGAGAGAAAATATACGGACATATAGCATAAGGATGACGACAAAAGAGAGAATCCTACAGACCTTCAACGATCAACATGAAAAATTCTTTAGCAAATACGAAAACTATTATTCAAAGATTACTAAAAAGGGAATGTTAGTAATTTTCATGGGACAGATGGAATCCTCGATAATTACCTTAATTAAACATTCGCATCTTGATGCCTTAAGATATGCACAAATATGTAATCAGACTTGCTAATCATATATAATAATTCCCTGTCTAAAGTAGTAAAAAGTGGTCAAACCATAGAGAAAGGCATGACAACTCAATTATGGCTGTGTTCATTCAAGTGGCCAAAGTGCTAATCAATTTGAAAACAAAATAAAGCAGAAGCTTTCAGATACCTTTTATAAAGAAATAAGAGCAGGAATTCAAAGACAAATTTGTCAACTATGCAGTGAAAAACACTTGTCAACTATGCAGTGAAAAACACTCAAATTTGTGGGCATTACATATACATATATATAAACCTAAAAAGAGAGAGAGAGAGAGAGAGAGAGAGAGAGAGAGACCCACCAGCTGAACTCCCATGGAGAAGGAATCGTTTTTTGGGCATCTGTTTCAATGGCAGAAGCAATAGACTCCATCTTTATCTGAGTGTAGTCCAAAAAGAATATCGATTTCAGCTGTTATGAACCAACACTGCCAATTACATAATTAAACATTTAATATTCTGTAAATCGCAGATTGTATAGTTATAATATAA
>NC_037540.1:17132742-17134084 GCF_001531365.2 Cynara cardunculus var. scolymus | reverse complement strand
AAGTTTTATAGCAATTTTTAAAATGATGTTATGGCTGCATTTCTAAAATGGGCCTTAATAGGCCCATAGCACAATTCAAGTTTTATAGCAATTTTCAAATTAAACCAAATGAGTTTAGTATCTCGAATCGGAAGTGGGGTATACGAAGGATAAGATGTACGTAAACTTGATATCTCTCTCAAATAATAAAGCGATTGTAATATAAGTATGCAATAGTAATATAAATAGAGGCAAGTACATGAAAAACAAAAAACTTAACTATTGACTCACTAGCTCTAACACCTACCCTCAACCTCTCCAACTTTTCTCCTCCTGTCGAGATCTCCACCACAAACTCCTATTAGAGATTATGTACTCAGAAATCTTACCGTTGTTGTATCCAACCTTTGTTCATCTCACGTCCTCCTCGACCTGTCCCTCCTCCTCGGCTCCTCAATCATCACACTTTCTACCCCTCCTCACCGAAGCAGAACAACTATCTACAACGAACGTGACTAAATCACTGTAATCTTCCCTCTCTCAACCTATTCGTGATATATACAACTCCCATTAATGTTCAAAAAACTTCATTCAGTAATCTGTCAAACAGGGTGTACCACAAAGTCCATTAATGCATCATCATTTCTGCAACTTCCATTTCCTCTCATTGGCCTTCCTTATTGCCCAACACCTCGACCCATATACAATAAAGTAGGTCTAATAACACCCCTGTAAAATTTGTCTTTCAGTTTGAGCAAGACTTCTTGATCACACACTCCCCATGGCAACTTTCTGTTTTAGCCTTATGCAATGAGTTATGTCATCCTCAACCCGACCCCATTTCTAGAACGTAGAGCCTACTGCCTAGATATTTAAAAATATATCCTTCTGGGTATCCTTTGCTCCCCAATATTGACTTCCAGCCCCTCATCTATACACTCACTGAAATTGCACCTTAAGTATTTGGTTTTTGAACGGCTTATGTGTAAGCCTTGCGTCTCCAATGCAACCCTCCACTGCTCCAATCTCTCATTCACCAACTTCCGTTTGATTGTTTAACTTCCGTTTGATTGTTTCTATTACCAACACAATGTTATATGATAATACCATATAGGGGGTGTTTGAGATTGCTTATGAAAGCTGTTTTTTAACTAATTTCAGTCTGACACCCGTGATAAGCTGTTTCCTAATGTTTGGGTAAGGAAAAAAAACCGTTTATACCGGTGCCAACAAATAGGAATCGGTTTAGTGTCGATCCTTGGTATACTCAATGTCATCCATTGGAGTCCTAGGACAAGTCATCAAACTCCCGAAAATATCCTGAATCACCCCGACATACCTCCAAAGTAACCCCCCCCCCCCC
>NC_037540.1:17126407-17131482 GCF_001531365.2 Cynara cardunculus var. scolymus | reverse complement strand
AGCTAGTTTTCACCAAGCATGACTAATTTATCAGCTAGTTTTCACCAAGCATGACTATTTTATCAGCTAGTTTTCACCAAGCATGACTATTTAATTAGTTAGGTTATCAGCCAACAGCTAGCTTACAGCCAATTTTCACCAAGCATGACTAATTTATCAGTCAGCTTATCAGCCAACAGCTAGTGTGCCAAACATATTCTTAGTGAAGTATTACCTTAATGGAACATCCAAACCACATTGTGAGCATCCTGTGGCACCTGAAAGACTGTGTGATTGACTTATGCCTACTGAGGTGGGAATTCTTGGCATGGAGCCTGCAAAATTGGAAACCTGATCTAAGGAAGCCAAACCTTTGTCAGGAACAAACCACTGACCTGGTTTATTTATCTGAGGTCGTGGAAGATCAGAATTGTCAAAATGCTCAACCGATTTATCAGAAACAAAGGAAGCCAAGTCGTTCAAGTCAGCTGTGCGCCACCATGGTTCAGTTTTGTTGATTCTGATTAACTGGGCCTCCATTTCAGAAAAAAGCTTCTCAGATTTTTCAGATATAAGCAGATGATCATCTTGACTAGGCTTTTTCTGTGATGTGTCACCAATTACCGCTTCAAGTTCCTTGATTTTTGCAAATTCTTCTATGTTCAAGGTCTCCCATGATGGTTCCCAGAAAGAAGTAGCATTATCTTTAGGTTGCGGGCATAACCACCATTTGGTGTCAGCCAGGAAGTCATATGAGTTGGCTCCATCACCAGGACTCTCTTCTGATTGTGATTTAGATGAAGACGGAGGTAGGCTACCAGGTCCTGAAACCCCCTTGTAATCTTCTTGAACAATGCAATGATTAGCGTAATGAAACCACCTAGCCCTACCTTCTGCTGAAGCCATTGTTGCCTTATCTACCCATGATAAATTCACAGCAAAATTTTAAAAAAAATCAGGAAATACTCAAAAAAGAGAAAAAAAAAAGAAAGGATATGCATTGATGATAAATTCACAATTAACTATGGCATCTTCTTAACTTCAAAAACGATAATGCTTTGCTTTAGGGTAGGCAGGAAGGCTAAAATTCCGTCATAAACTAAAAAGTTACAAAAAAGAAGAAGAGTTTTAACAACCAAGGCAGGCATTAAAACATGAATAGCATTTTTCCATACTCTCAAGAGCAAATTTCATGATATATTTTAATCCTTCAAATCTCTTTTGTTATATCCATTCACTTTCCATCCACCGCCTTTCTTACCAAGTTGGACCTCTCAGAAGAATTCAGATTTGTTGTAACATCAAGTTATTTCTATCTATTATTTGCAATACAGTTAATATGTTTGTTATACCATGCCAACAATAACGGTTTTTTCAACAGTAACTTCTCATAAAGGCATCCAAATATCCAAACACCATCTCTAGCAATGTTGTATCGGTTTTATATTCATTTTATTTCTAATCACATCTATCTAGGATAAGAAGACTGAATATGAACAACAAATACATGAATAAGCATTAAGCAAAAAAAACAAACACTGGTTAATGGTTGAACGAACAAGCCATTAAGCTCATAAGCAACAACTAATAGACCCTTAGTTTCTCTTCCACAAGTTAGCCTTGTATTCTCTTAAATATCCCCATTTCTAGTTCTTATCCACATCCACATCCACCCCAACACCAACATTTCTTCTACACTCATCTTGTGTACCTGTCTTTTGATGACCGGCATTCTACCCGTAAATCACATTAAGCCTCATTCTTGTGCTATAAAACTTATCTTTCAGTTTTACTGATAATTACTACCATGTAAAAACTTTGGAGCTAAGAAACTACAATATTTATGATTCTTGCACTAGAAAAGCACTAGGTTTGTATTTCAAATCAAAAGCCAACTCCATCTTTGGAAGGAGGATTACATGCAAAAGTATCTAAATGTCCTTCAACAAAACAAAATAAAAGGGACCTCCAATACCCAAATCAATAATGATAACGACCAAGTAGGTAATTTAACACGAAAACTTTCTGGAAAAGGAAATGCAATAAAGAAAAGAAACAATTGCAATTATCATGTACATAGTGAGACGATATACATAATACACCATCTACATCAACCCATTGCTGTACAATATACACACAAGACCAGAAAAGACAAATCAGTGTGTTGTATATAAACTATGATTCTATGAAATTGCAAAAACAACACCACAATTCCGGAAAGGAGCAGACAAGTAACATGCTTTTCTTTGCATTTATACATATCCAACGGTATCGGCTATTCCTATAAAAAGTAGTGTTTCTTTTGCATTTCGTAAGAATAGTAATTTGTTTGCAGCAAAAATCCAATTATGATAGTTGGAAAAACAAAATTGCAGGATATGAACTCATGATCTCTACCTTATCCAAAAAAAACTTCAAACTTTTCTGCAACATATATGTGCAAATGATTGAATATGCTTTCTATTTCATATGGACATCATTATATCAAAGTTCTGAGAAAAAAATTGTCAACACATTGAAGTGTAAAAAAGTTACCAAACCCACATCGATTTCGCATCTTATATGTAGTGGGTTTGAAGTCTAACTAAAACTCTATTACCATTAAAATAGTGGGGTATTAATCAAGAACAACCAAACCATCAAAGTTCAGAGTCGTTTTAGGGTTAACCAGACGAACAATTCGATACAAAAGCACTTGAATATACTCATCTGAATGGTTGATTTGAGTAAACAATGTAAAATTGGCAAATAATTAAAGACGGATTACCAGTGATTCGTGAAACATGTATCAAGATAAGTGAAGGATTTGTACCTGATTAACATGAAGGTGGGTAAAATTTTGAATCGAGACATCCGATTTCTTGGTGGTCGTCGTATTCAAGCTTTTCTTTCGCGAACTGCAAGGGTGTGAAGTACAAGACTCGTCATTTCATTATTACCATATCTTTAAATTTAACCCTATACTATTCCTTTAACATAAATAGCCCCCAAGAGCAACTTCAATCGAACGACAAAACTTGTCGTTCTTTTGGATCCAATCGCACGCTAAATACACCAAAATTTTGCCGGAGGAAGGAAATGAACGGCAAATTTGCCGTGGAAGAAATGGACAGCAAAAGGTTGGAGTTGAGTTTTCTTTTGGTGTTTATGGGCCCACCTATTTGGTGTTTTTTTTTGTGTGAAGGTTGGAGCTGCCCTAAAATGATTATACTTTTACAAATTGATCCTTCAACCCATTACAATTTACGAAGTCTTAAGGGGTTGTTTGTTTACCTCTTAATAGTTCCATTAAGAGGCAGTCTCTGAATCGTTAAGAGGTAAATCTTGTTTGGCAAAAAAAAAGTCTGCCTCTTAATGATTCTAAAATCATCTGAATGATTTTGTACCATGAGACTCCCTTAACCAGTTAGAACCCTAATTTCGTTGAAAATAATTACCAGATAACTATCTTTCATTTTGCACTATATCATGAGAGCATCTTAATCATTCTGACCGCGTAATCGTTCTGACCGTGTAATCATTCAACAACTGTCAAACATTCCCTTTGTGCCGGCAACTATGTTTTCTAGACTAGTTATAACTTTTTTGTAATAAACACCATATCAATATAAAATAGCCAAAAGTGTTTTTATTTATAGACCGACTTTCAAACCATAAAATATTTTTAAAAATGATCGTTAAACACGTTTTTTTTCATTGTATGCATCTTTCTTCAAACAATGTGTAAAAAAATGGAATATACACGTAATTAGACCATAGATAAATACTAATAGTCCAAAAAACAACTATCCAGAAGATTCGCCTAACAACCTTAATAAGGATGCTTAACAAGTACTAAGTATGTGGACTAATTTTGATTAACAAAACTAATTCAAGGATAAAACATGGAGATTGAGCAATTGTGAAAGCACCATTTTTGGGAAACCTAAAACAAATCCAATGATTGAAATCGATATTTGTGCATAAAGATTTTTGTATCTCAATTAAATAAAATATTTTTTTTATTAAAAAGCAATAATTGTTAATTAGGGACCCTTTACTAAACAGTTGGTTGGTAAATCCTTAATGCATAATTTTTTTATCGGATAAACATGAGAAAGACCAAGAAGCTTATCGTGTAAGAGCAATGAGAAAGATGAAGAGTCTTACCTCGTAAGTGAGGATGACGACTCTTACTCAGGTAAGCACTTACCTAGCAAATTGTTGCATTCAATATACTTTGATATACTAAAATCTTACGCATCTAAATAAATTATAGTGTTGACTTCTATTGGTAAATTATTACCGGGTAAGCATTTGGGTAAACGGCCCCTTAGTGTGTACATTATGGGTTGTTTGTTTATCTCTTAATAGTTTTATTAAGAGACCATCTCTGTATCATTAAAAGGTGAATCTTGTTTGACAAAAAAAGTTTGTCTCTTAATGGTTCTAAAACTCTCTGAATGATTTTGTATTTTGGGCATCCCTTAACCATTAAGCGCCCTAAATTCATTTTAAACAATTACCAAACAATTATATTTCATTTTTTACTATATCATGAAAGCCTCTTAATTATTCTGCACCAAATCATTCAGCAACTGTCAAACAGTGTAATTTTAGAGGGACATAGAAATAAGATTAAGCAAATTCTGTAAAGAAGAATATTGAAGTGTTGGTTGAAGATCATTGGTTAAGCTACTTCTAAGAATTAGAAAAATAGTATATTATTTAACGATGAATTTTTTTAAATTGTCCTGTGACCATAACATTTTTGGGAATTATTTACTTATTCTGTCATCTTATATTAGTTAATATTCTTCTATAATTTAATTGAGACAAGATTTTCAGATCCAAAATTTAATTGTATATATTTAATATATAAATGATTAGACTTTTAAAATAAAATTATTTTAGATAAAACACTGTAGTAACATTAATTTTGACAAAATGCCGATTAGTCCGAGTCTCATTATTTATGCACCATTAAACTAGTTCCACTTAACTGTTAAGTCTTAAGAAAGAAAACAAACGAAAAAGCATTTTCTAAGCATCTATATGTTTATATATATATATATATATATATATATATATATATATATATATATATATATATATAT
>NC_037540.1:17104506-17123803 GCF_001531365.2 Cynara cardunculus var. scolymus | reverse complement strand
GTAACTGTGAGGTCCAATCTCAACCACAAATCAACGGATAAATTAGAAAATTAATAATTATGGTAGTTCGAGTTAAAATTGTAATTAGAGGGCATATTAGGTATTTTTAAAACACTCCTCTCTCCGACCTCCAATCTCCGACCTCCAATCTCCGGCCTCCGGTGAAATCGATATCATAGTATATCACAATGGATATCACATTGTGTATCTTCGTTTTTAAGGTTTGGGTTGGTATCATAGTTGGTATCACAATATATCATAATGGGTATCTCATTGTGTATCTTTATGATTACTTGGTACCTGCCGGATTAATGTTCACCGGAGGCCGGAGAGATGAGAGATGAGAGAGGAGAGAGGAGTTTTTTAAAAATATCAAAAATGCTCTCTAATTATAATTTTAACTCAAACTACCATAATTATTAATTTCCTAATTTATCCGTTGATTTGTGGTTGATATTAGATCTCATAGTTACCACAAATTAATCAGTTCTCCCTTGAATGGGCCCCTATATATATATATAGAGGTTGATTCAAATACTAACCAAAACTATTGTGCAAACTATGCTAACCAACATCAACAAATCATGTTCCATCTTTTAGTTAGGTTAAAATATAACTCACATATTAATTGTAAGGGTATTTAGGTAATTTATCATTCTTATGTAACTCCCAAATATTTTAATTGGGAGTTACAAATCTTAAAATATCACTACTTGATCTTCATGTAATAATGACATTAAGATTCACATGTGTTCATCTTACTGAATTTTACATTTATTCTTCCTATAATGGTTTTGATATTGTAAATTTGAAAAAAGTCCATTTTGTAAAGATTCCGTTATAGTCCGAGTAATATGGATAATCATAGAGTAAAACGGATCGACGACAATGAGCATGAAAAAGCTAAAAGTGTCTACGAATACATTCGAAATTCGAATTCCGAAAGTGAAGAAAATAATCAATAAGTGTCCCAATATGAACATACGATAGCTATGAACACGCTAATGTGAACACGCCTACATTAAATATTTGAGTTCGGGATGACAAACAATATACATTCTTCACTAAGTTTTGAATTTCAGTAAATCCACATCCTTGTTGCTCTTTTTAACTATTAACTTTGTGTAATAATAGTTTTAGTTTTGAAGACTAACTACATAGGGGCTGTTCATTAAAGATTTGACTTCGGGATGACAAACAATATACATTCTTCACTAAGTTTTCAATTTCAGTAAATTCACATCCTTGTTGCTCTTTTTAATTATCTACTTTGTGTAATAATAGTTTTAGTTTTGTTAYTGTTTTATGTCATATASCACAAATCATATCATGCTTATATAGGGGTTGTTCATTATGTTCACTGTGTTATATTACTTGATCACACACATAGCGATTACATTTTTCATACTAGGATGCATTAAGACATTTGTGCACAGACACACATATATTAACAGATATCAAATCAGCACAAATAACACAGACGTAGACGTTGGGATTCGTTACTGTTTTATGTTATATTGATGATGTTCATTAGGTTCACACATCCAAACTTGTATGCATTTCGCCAAAATCATCCATCGTTTTGATAAATATTATGAACCAGATTTTTCGCTAATGATATACACTATTGATCGTATAGATTGGCAGTTTCGTAGTTGATTGGAGGTTACGAAATCGTCTGAATAATATAGGTTCACGATGTGATGCGATTTTTTTACAAAATTACCCTTTGAACAGTTGTTCATAGACATCTCATTTAATACATTAATTAAATGATTATTTTTGTAGTCTCATTTAATAAGGACCGTTTGATGAGAAAATGAACGATCAAGATCGGTTAGCATAGTTTGCACAATAGTTTCGGTGAGGCTTGAACCTTTGACTTCCATGGAGGTTGGGATCCATCGGTTACCTGGGCACCGATGGATATATATATATATATATATATATATCCATCGGTGCCCAGGTTACCGACGGATCCCAACCTCCATGGAAGTCAAAGGTTCAAGCCTCACCGAAGGAGGACCGTGTCTGTGATTTTTGCCATATATAAATATTATATAATTTCTTAATAATGATTGACCTTGAGCAAATATGAACCGAAAGATTCACATCAAGACATCAACCAATAACTATGCAATGTGTGTGTTGTTGAAGTTAATTGAAAGTTATTATCATGTACTGTAGAAAAAAGAAGGAATCACATACATTTTAATTGGTGGACGATATATTATAACCAAAACTTTCAAATCCTCTTCTTCATTTGTGTTCCAGAACCGTGGAAAGGACTTTATTCAAATTGTGCATGGACGAATAAACTTACTTCTATGCAGACTCTAAACATAAATATATAACGATCTTTAGCCACAATGCAAAATTTAAAATTTTTGAACCCCCACAACCAATCTTAACATCAACATTAGACATGTCGGATCAAGATTGGCACCGATACATTTTTGCTAGGGAATAAATCGCACTTTAATTCAAACCCATACAAAAACACCGAAACTCACGTTTACTTATACACCAAAAGGAAAAATAGCATAAACTTACCTAGTGAGCATCATTAACAGGGATGAAAAATGTGCTATTTGAAATGATTCTAAACTCTTCTGGCTTGCCAGGGGACTTTTCATGAGAATTTGAGGCAAGATAAAGAGTCCCACTCATTTTTAGGACTACAAAAACTTCCTCACATGAATGCCTATGAATTGGTGTGCGTGTTCCCAGTGCAAACATTTGAAGCCATATTTCACCCTTTTTTATCCAGGTGACTTGGATGCCTTGGAGTCGTTTCTTTCATCTTCTTCTCTTTCAACTAACGCTAATTGATGAAATACCAGTGGAGCGGCCATGGGAAGATTATGAGAAGGTATACATCAAAACTTCCATCTCCGAAAGCTACGTTAAATCTATGTGTTCACATTCACATATGAAAGCGGAAACTACGGTAAGAATCAACAAAAGTTATCTTTGTTTCTTTCAATCTACTATGTTATTTGTGTCCAAGCTTTATCATGATTTTACTAAGTAACCATCCTAACTAATGTGCAGCAGAATGGGTTTATGAACGTTTTTGCTTGCAAAAATTACTACTTTTTTACTTACATACTTTTATGGATTTAACTTCTTTATCGTCCACTAAAGACGCTTGGATCGAGCGACATCAGTGGTTGAATTTGGGATGAAGTAGTTGCTGCCTCCAAATTGTTACAATGCAGGTAATTATCAGTATATTTAGTTCTAATGATTAATGTACTATATTCAGATATTTCCCCTTTGTTTGGATATGTTCTATTATTCAATCATAATGAAATGTCTACAAGTCCTCCATTCGGTAGCTGTAAAACTAACAAAGGGGCAATGAGTTAACCTAATGAATTGTATAGAAAACATAGCTTGGTCTAAAGACATTTGTTCCTTTTCCTGGTCTGCTAAACAAATCTACAACTTTTGTTTTTCTTGCTATTACTTATTTATTTTTACATGTGTCCACATAGATCTGTGTTGTCTAAGGCACATTTAGCCATGTTAGAACACAAGCTCACACTTAGATTTCTTGATCCAGTGTTTTGCATGTTGCTTTATAGTTTTGTTAAATTAATCATTTTATGTTACCATTCTTTGATAAAAAATTCATATGCCACCCATATTCAAGGTATTTTTAAACTACAGGCAAAAAACTTGGCTCAAATTGGTTGGTCTTCTATAGCTATCACCTTCATATCTTAATCGTCAAACTCCAAAAACTTTGAATAATTTAAATTTACTTTATTATTTGTTTCCATACTTCGATTCAATCCTCATATCTACACATATTTAACTTTGATGCTTTCATGAAATTTAACTCACTTCTTCCTCACCTAATCTCTCTAACTTATATACAAACACATGTTTGTATCTATATCTTCATCTACCTTCATCTTCCTCTCTTCTTTCATAGGAACACACAAATTTCAACCAACAATCTCTTTGTTTCTTTTAATCTAATAGGTTATATGTGTTCAATCTTTACCATGATTTTCACCAAAGTTGCCATCTGATTTTAGTTTTATACTCAAAAAATGAAATTTGGTTGATTTTGATTATCCTAAATGGCCAAATTAGTTAAAATATGAAAGATTAGGGAATTTCTTAGACGTATTAATTTTCTATTTTCATTTTCTAAATCTTCCGACCGCAACGGTCTTATCTGACATGGAGTTGATTTAGACACAATGGTTGGGTCGAACCATGTTAACCTGCCACGGTTTAGAGGAAGGTATATGTTGTATCGTCTTTTGTTTTATATGGTTCCTTCATATTATCTTTGTGGATGCCCCTCATAACATTTTTGTGGTTTACCTTGCTATGAGTATGGGATACAAAGCTCTTACTACTCTACACTAGCCTGCACATTCATAGGTTGCAACCCCTCATTGATATTTCTGTTTTTGTTATTAAAAGAGAAAAATGATATTAATTCATAAAACAAATCTTTGACATAATTAAATGCCAACAATAACTCAATACTAAAATTAATTAAATGCCAACAATAACTCAATACTAAAATTCCTCACCAATGATTAAGCTAGTGACCTCCTACTATTTCCCTTATTTTGGTGTTCCGCTAGTAGCAAAGCAAGCAATATAAAGCATAAGCCTGATAAGCTCATGGCATGTGCCAAACAATGAGCAACCCAGGGTGTACAAAACCAAAATAAAAGTTTTTTATTAGTTAGTTTACGATAGTTAGATTTAACAGACATCGATATCAAATACTAAAGAAATAAATTGATAACCACACATATAAACAAGGATTTTTAGGTTGCTAATGTGCAACATTAAAGGAAAAAACCTAAAAGATAATAATTATTATGCTAATGTCTACTAAGAAGGTTGGGTCAAGGAAAGTAACCGCCAATGTGAACTGTACAGGGATAGCCAGACCACTTGGTTGTTTGCCCACTTTTCCATTTCTAACTGGTAGCCTTAATGACAAATAAAATCTGATTATGATTAAGAAATAGTGTACTAAGATTGAACCTGCCAAAATTCCATTGTGGTAGCATTGGCAGGATTAGATGTGGTGAATAAACTAAGAGTATTAATTCCATTAATATAAAAACATATAGTTACAAGTTGTCTATAAGATAACTATCATCCAAATTTAACATGTCAAACAATCAATTTTAGGTAGTTTTTAGTAACCTTTTGGTATTTGAGAATTGCTAACATATTGTTCGGTGAGCTGCTGCCATATCAGGAAGGTTTTTAAATTCTTTTATACTCTAATACTGAATCATGGGTGCAAAAAGATTAAAATTACACTACTTTAGTTAAAGCAAGATATATAATATCATGCTTTGAAATATTATAATGTTTACCCCGTTAAACTGCATGACATATCATTCATGTGCTATCCAATTTCATTGCATGCAATATTTCGTTACAAGTGAATCATCTTTGTTATACTTTGTGCTTCCATTCATTATCTATGGTCATGTTATTATTTGGAAAATGATGTTTATACTAATAATAGCATTCACATCATTAACTTAAACTATTAAATTGCTTTTATTTCCATTTATGGCTAATGTTATTGTCTCAATCAATGTTTGTACATTTTAGTTGATCATACGAATTTGTAACATTTACATCATTAATTCAAACTTTGAAATGACATTTAAATAACTTATGAATTTGTGTTAATGATGCTCGGTAGTTGCTTACATGCTATATATATATATATATATATATATATATATATAATTATATTATTTCTTATTACTTTGTTAATTACTCATACTATGTATATCATAAGATATTTTCCTCTTTATAAGTTTTTATGTACAAATCTTTCTACATATGGAGTTTGTTGGATTACAAAATTTGGTGTTAGATGATGAAAGTTGGGTTGTAAAAATTAGGATATGGAGGTTGTGGGAATCTTTGAATACAAAGAGAAATGGGGAATTGATTAGTTTGGACATGGTTTTGATTGATGAAAATGTGTGTTATTTATTCTTATTGTTAATACCATGTATTAGCAAAGTATATATGTTTTGGTTAATTTGTTTGTTTTCCTTTGTTTTGTTTATATGGTTGTCTCATGACAACAATGGTAAGGAAGAACTTGGTCAATAAGTTTAACCATTTGTTGAAAGAAAGAAATGTGTCTGTTTTGAAGAATTTCAAGGTGGTCGAGAGTTCTGGCACCTTCAAGGTCATTGACTCAAATTTGAAGATTGTATTTACACTATTAACTAAGGTGGAAAAAGTTGATGCCCATGTTGTTCCTTCTATCCCTATGCATGGGTTCCAACTTGCAAGTGAGAAAACACTTAATGACCGTCTCAACGATGACAACATACTCACATGTATGTCTAAAAGAAGTTCTTACCTTTTTTGACCTCACTTGATTGATTTATGTTGTTTTGGTTTTTTTAGATATTATTGGTTGTTTAACTGTTGTCGGAGATGTTGAGATTGTGAGGGGTGGGTTTCGAAAAAGAGACTTGGAGATTATACCAGAATTGTAAGTGATCTTCCAAGTTAAATTGTTGTTTCTCCTTCTTTTAGCAAATAATTTGATACGGTGGTTAACTGCTTCCTATTGCACTTACTATTTACTTTAGCAATGTCACATGCAAAGTTACCTTATGGGGAGCTTTTGGTGAAACTTTTGATGATTTCCAATTCCAGAAAATTCTGGTGCCACTTTTATAATCATAATTACTTCTACCCGAGTCAAAATATTCCAAGGTAATCTCTTTCACACTTTTTTAGATCATAACTCAAAGCTTATATCTTTTTAACTAACTTCCACATAATATACATTTTATTTCTAGGCATCCTAAACTTTGCAACTTCAAGTGCAAACAAAGTGTATTAATCTCAACACCGACTATGTGCTGGCCTTCGTTGACAGATTTGCTAATGTTTGTTCTCGACTACACTTGGGGGTGTCTTCTGGTAAGGTGAAAAAAACAGTGGAAGATGAGATGTTTGAGAATCGGATGAATATTCAACAACTGTTGCAGGCAAAGTGAAGCAACAAACCAAAAGTAATGCTAAGAAACAATTATTCCATCATTTTATGTATTCTGATCAAACAAATTTTGATTCTATACTAACATCCTTTTATTTGACGTACGTAGGGTTACACCATAACCATCTTGGGAGTTATTGAACATATTGAGACACAATATGGATGGTTTTATGTAGGTTGTCAAGGATGTTGTAGAAAAGTCAATCCTATTGACGGTGTCTACACATGTGCTTCTTGCAATGTTGCGTACAAGAATGCTTTGACATTGTAAGTGCTCCAAACCTTTAATGCTTGCTAACTGTTTTCATAATTTACATTTTCAATCATTTAGCCATTTGTGATCAGGTTCAAATTACATTAGTCTGTTCGGGATGACACCGATGTTGTCAACTGTGTTGTGCTTCACAAACTTGCTGAGAGGATGGTAGATTCTTCTCCTTTGAAGCTATTAAACAAATATGATCCGGACAAGGACAACTTACCAAGCGAAATTACTTCCCTTAGTGGGCAAAAGTTTGTGCTCTGCCTGCAACTATCTAATTATAATATCAAACACGATAATGATATCTTTACCGTCTATAAGGTTTTTGATCCAGAATATGTTTTGGAGAAAGAATACAAGCCTGTTGATTCAACCACGATTAATTTTTTTTTAATGTAAAACCCATATTTCAAGTTGTTTTGTTGTATCATTTATCTATCTTCCAAAAAATTTAAATCATTTCCCTTATGTTTAAGTTATTTTGTTTGTTTTTTTATGTGGTTTTCAAATGACATAGGAGACTGTTTTGAGTGATATGAAGAATTTGGATGCTATTGGTGGGATCCAGCCGTATAACAATGCTACTCCAACCACTACACGTAAAAAAAAGTTTATTGTCAATGATGATGACGCCAACGATTGATTAGTGTTTAATAAATGACTCTCAATTTCTCACAATTGATAGTTTTATTTATTATAGTTTAAATAACTTGGATGATTATTTTTTTAGCATTATATTAGATTATATTGTGGCCCAACACATGTCAATTAAATTTTTCATTCAAAGTTCTTAGTATTTCAATAGAATACATTTCTTATTAGTGATCATATAATGATTTAATATCAACTTTATGTTTTTTGCTTACCTTTGATAGATTTTAAGGTCTTTTTGGCTTATGTTGAGAAATGAAAATGACAGGGAGTGAAAATAAAAATGAATTTTCATTCCTCCCAGTTTTTTTATAAGTTCATTGAAGAAGTTCTATTTACTGAATGAATTTTCACTTCCTCTTTTGTTTGTAGATTTATAGTACATGTAATTATTATAACATAAATATAATAATAAATAAAATAGGTAATACCTTTAAAAGACCTTATGATACGTTTGTAAAATATCGAAACTAACACTAGGAATCTTTGACGAACAAAATCACGAATCATTATTATTTCGACACAAGAAAATGATTTTTCACGCCCTTTTCATATGTCAAATACTAGAAAGACGAATAACCCCTTCCATAAATATTTGTTCCTTTCATTTATCCATTCTATTTCGCGTTTACTTTTGGATAGGATCGACCCGAAGTGAATTGTATTAGAATCAAATGCATCTTATGACATTTCAATACGACAATAACAACATAATAACATCACATCAATTATATTATATATAAAATCAAACAGTTTCTTTTATTTTCATTCTCATTAATCACTATTTAATATCTTTAATCAAACACCTCCTTAATATAAGTTCAACATTTGACTAATAATATAATGTTTTTTTTCTTAAAATTAAAAGTATATTATTTATAATAAAACAGTGCTTCAATAAAATAATAAAGTTTTATCTCATTAATGACTTCATTTTTATTTATTTATTCTTTTTAAATATTTGAAATTTTTATTTAATTAACAATCATGTTCTTAAATATAATCATCTAACCTTTAATTTATTTAATATATGATGTATAAATTTCATTCAATGCACATAAATTAATTTAATTCTAATATTTTATTCAATTTAATTCCAATTAATTATTAATATTTTTATTAAATATAATGATTTACCTCTTTAATGTATCATGAATACAAAACCATTATTTGTGAATAAATACTAGACATGTTACACTTTAAGATGTCGTTTATCAAACGCTTACCCAATAAGCGTTTACCAAGTCACTTTATTTTACCGGATGAATATGACAAGGACAAAGGATCTTACCTGGTAAGAGTGAAGGAAAGAATCGAGAGTCTTACCCGGTAAGCGAGGGCGACCACTCTTACCATTATTAGCACTTATCGGGATAAATTGTTGCATACGATGCGTTTTAGTGAATAAAATCTTACCCGATAAGTAAGTGATAATATTGAATTTTACCGTAAGCACTTACCGGGTAAGTATTTAGGTAAACGGCCCTAAATCACATAAACATAAATGGTTGTATTACACGCTTGTGGTGTTGTGTTTTTAAAGGAAATTTGTCAACATCTTTTCTTTCCGTCTTCAAAAGTTCATTATCCCAACGACTAACAAGGTATGTAGCAACTATGCTAGCAAAATATGAATCTTAAGTTAAAGTACTTGCTACCTTTTTGTTGAAAGTTCTCATGTCATTAAATGATACATGTTTGATCAAATGTATTATGTAAATACAATGTTTGATTAATTAGCTTACTACAAAACCTGATAGAACTCAACATTTTTAGAATGCAACAATATAAGATTTAATAATTACAAGACTAAGGATATAAAAGAACATTATACTCTACATATTAAAAAACACAATATATTTTTAACTTCTTTGTAGTTTGCTTATGCATAACAAATAAAACGCATATCTATTTCATTTCTAATTTGGTTATTAAGTTTTAGATAGTTAACTAAACTATCTATTTTTAAAAAAATTGTTACACAAAATATTCCATCTTACAAAAAATTATTAGAATATCAGTCATTTAAGTTATCTAATTACATGGTTTTCTTATTTATCGAAAATAACTACTTATTACTCTTTTCCTTAACCAAATCTATTGTCATGTTAAACTTGGAGTCTCATCTAAAATATATGGTAATTATGTGTGTATTATTTGTTTGTAGGGTAGAGGAAAAATAAGTTGAATGGAAAACTTCGAAGAGGTCGGTGAAATTCGTGTACCCCTTTCACGTCTTGCACGTTTTGAGAGGCACCATAAACTCAGAGAAAAAAGATTGCTACCTTTTTCCACCTCTCAGTTACATGTAGTTCAAAAGGTTATATGTAAAGGTGCTAGACTTTATAGGAAAATTGAATTTATTAATCGGTCAGTACTTTTAAATCCGGAGAAGACACGATTAAAAATTCGACGTGTTAAGACATTCATCAATCAAATTCCAATGTTTTGGAATTTAGAAAGTATTGAAAACGTAAGTCTTTTTTAACATTTTAAACTTGCACACACACACACACACATATTTATATTATCTAACTGGTCACTTTATTTATTTATTTATTTCTTCTTATAATAAATTAGTTTCTTATTTAAATGTGTTGAAATTTATAATCTTTTTGAATTTTTATCCATTTTGTGATCCAACATTATTTATTGTAACACACATACATACATATAGATGTACATATACATATATATATATATATATATATATATATACACGCACACATACAATAATAATTATAATGATAATTAGTTTTTGATATTTACCTTTTTTATGATCGCTTAATTTCTTATTCAAATACATTGAAATTTATGAGGTCCATGATTTTGATTGGTTTTCCAATCTAGCATTTGGGCAATTGAGGTGGATGCATAAAGAAGTATTCAAACTTCCACAGTCACAGAATCAAGCCGAAATATTGTTATTCGAGAAGGTACGTCTTTTAACTTTGTGAATGACATTTTTAAGTTTTATATTTATAAAATAAAACCATCACAATTAATTTTGCCTAAATTCATAAATAAAGGGTATTTGTTGGTTTTTATTTTTCAATACATAATTATCTTAATTATCAACCATCTATTAGACCGTATATATTATTATTATTGTTGTATATTTCTTCCATATTTACTCTTATGTATTTTAGGATAGTTTGTTGTTATCCTTGTATATATTCGATGAATTATTGCTAATGAAGGGAGATTCTTTTGCCAATCTTTATGGTATCAACGCCTCTATTCTCTCTCTCTCTCTCTCTCTCTCTCTCACTCTCTCTCTCATCAGCCACGGCTGATTCATCTTCTCCGATTAGTTTTTCTGGCGACCTTCTTCACCCTTTTCAATGGCGAAGGAAGATCTGATCCCTCAGAAGACCGCATCTCTCCATCTGGCTTACACAGTTACGAACATCCAGAACAAAGTTCGAGTTTTGGATGGTGGCAAGGTTACGTATTCTTCGTGGGTCAAGCTATTTTGCATTCATGCTCGTGCATACAAGGTGTTGGCTCATATTGATGGTACTCGACCACCTGCTAATATCGATGACGCTTATAAACAATGGGCAGAAATTGATGCTATTGTGTTACAATGGAACTATGGATCCCTTTCCGACAACCTGCTGATTCGAGTTCTTGAACCAGACTCGACTGCTTTTGAAGCCTGGGAGAAGATTAAGAACATATTTCTCTACAATAAAGGGTCCCGAGCCGCTGCCCTAGAACATGAATTCACCAACCTCACCCTCCGAGCTTCGACTTCCCTTGATGACTATTGCCAAAAACTGAAAGACTTGGCCGATCAATTGAACGATGTTGACAACCCGGTTAATGAACAACGCTTGGTCCTTCAGTTGGTACGTGGCCTCCCACCAGAGTTTGACACCGCCGCTGGCTACATCAACCAAACCCTACCTGATTGGGACACCGCCCGAATCATGCTACAGCTTGAACACAATCGACAACTTGCACGGGAAAAAGCAAATTCATCCACTGCTGGAGAAGCCAACGTTGTTGTTGATCATCACCAACCCAATCGTTCCGGTCGTGGACCACCCTCTTTCTTCTCGGAAGAACCAAGGAAGATCAAACCCGAGGGGCTCGAATCGGTTCAACCAGCCTAGATAGCCTTCAAATCGCTCTCATGGACAGCCTTCAAACCGCTCGCCGGACACATCCTATGGATCTCAAAACGCACCACCGTGGTGGGCTATGATGCCACCACCGTGTTCGTATCCTACTCAACAGGGATGGACCTATCCGTGGTATCCTCAGCCACATCCACAGCCCTCACACCACCGCACTTCTACTCAGCCGTTTGAACCAACTCAATGAGCTAATGATGCTCCCCAAGCCCATGCTGTCGGATCTCTTAATGCTTTGGATCCCACTGACATTGGCACTGCTTTTCAGAATCTGACAATGGAACCGCCTGATCACCTTACGGGTGACTCAGGTATTATCGATCAATTCTCTACTCATAGTCATATAAAATCTATATTTGTCGGTAATGGTAATGATATTCCAGTTAGAGGTTCGGGTAATAATACCATTCTAACCAAACCCAAACCTCTTCATCTTAATGATGTTTTATACACACCCGGAATTATCAAAAACCTTGTGTCCGTCCGTCAATTCACTATTGATAACAGTGTTTCTGTTGAATTTGATCCTCATGGTTTTTCTGTGAAGGACCTTCAGAGTGGGGAGATCCTTACCAGACATAATAGTATCAGAGCTCTCTACCCCTTCACCACTCCGGTACACTCGCATCCTACATTTTTATCGGTGTCGTCTTCAGACTTATGGCATTTTCGACTCGGACATCCGACCGGAAATATCATTGATCATTTGCGTTCAAGGTCTATTATTTCTTGTAATAAGAGTTCTAGTAATACTCAGGCCCCATTTACTAACCTCTTAACACCTCTTACATGTTAAGAGATGATTACCCGGGTAAGAGGTAAACGTGTTTACCTAACAACAAAATCAGTAATAAGTCTTATTACCTCTGACCGTCCTCTTACTGGGGTCAGAGAAATTTTTGAATCTTACCATGGTAAGAGGTATGGTTTCCTTTTCTACCCTCTCCAATTCAAAACCCTAATCTTCTTCAAACAAATAGGGCGCTTCTTCAAACAAACAGGGCATTTTTTCAAACAAACAGGGCGCTGCTTGCTTCAGGTATGGATTGTTTCTCCTATCTTTTTTTTCGATTTCTTCTTCTATTTCTTGATGTCTGATATCATAAATTTGGTAATCGATTTCCTGATTCTTCTTTCCTTCCTTGATTTTTGTTGCTTCAAGTTTACTCATCTATTTGTTCAAGTTTACATGGCTGTTTGGTGTTATCCTCCTTAATAGATCGATTATATCAATGATCTGGGTTTGTTTTTTCTTCTTCTATTTTCCCTTTCTTCAATATGTACTGTTTGCATTTCATAACATCAAGTGGGTGTTCTTTGGGTTCTTTGTTATATGGATTTTATACAATCTCATTTGGTCATTTCTCTGTTTTTTTTGGGGTTTAGAATCTTCAATCTTGATTGGAATGCTAAAACCCCTGTTCTTGTATGTTTTTTATTTCATCTTTTCAAGTTTTTGTTGATGGGTTTGCATCAAGACTAATCTTTAATCCCTTTTTACTATTAGACACATGCATCAAACTTTTTGAGCAAATCCACAAGATGGTGGGATTTTTATATATCACCTGTATAGTTTTGGATACTTGTTTGTACTGATATATGTTTGGAAGGTGTTATCTGCTAATTCTTGGATGAATCAAACATGTTGTTGGTTTCTAGTCTTGCATATGTTGCTTATTTAGCCTGGATAAAATTGGTATCAGATCATTTCCTGCTTCCAAGATTGGTTAAAATAGTTTGCAGTAGGGTTTTAATCAGTTTTAGAGGTGCAAATCTATGTGGTTTATTTTTTACAATGGCCATAGCACATTTTACTGTAAAAAATTTGAGGTTGATATGGTGGCTTTTATGGTTTGGCTTGCTATAAAGGTGACATAAGATAGAGTTTTACTAGAATTCAAGTTCAGTGATTTTAGTTTGAAATAGGTGGGATCTGTCTGATTCAAGTTTTGGGCTTGAGGTGCATTGTGCCTGCATCAGGTTATCTACTTGAACATAGAACACATTATACAAAAGGCATTATCCCAACTTTACCAAATGAAACTTTTTGAAGGACTAGAGCTTCGTGATTCATCTAATGGTTTATCTAGTTGATATAGAAATTTGGATAGATTTTGCTTAAAAGGGAAATGGGCAGAAGAGCATGAAAGAGGGATGCAACACATATCAAATAAGCAGAAAGTTTATGTAAACAAAAAAGAAAATCAATCAAAAAAATTAGGATGCAGGACTGTCATACATACCTGAAGCATGTTTAAGCAGTATGTTAAGCATACTTTATTATCCTTGGTTCCAAGTATATTCAATGCACTCCATGATCTCTGGTTTTGAGGCATTAGAGTTTTGTCATAATGTTGAAAAATGTCACTGCCATAATCATGAGAGTTGGAGTTTGTAAATGAACAAATTAAAAAAAAGATGAGATTTATAAATCACCCATTAATCTCGGTGGTTTTTTTTTATTGTATTTAGGTACAAATGACATGTAGGCTAATCACAAATAAATGGAATATATAATGAAAGGTATATATTTGTGCAGCATCTGTAGCTTGGGTGGAAGATCATTCTAAGGATAATCACAAATAAATGGAAGATCATTCTAAGGATTCCTTATCGGGTTTATCGGGTTGGGTTGGGTTGGGTTCAAATAAAGTAACCCAATATCAACCCAATACCTACGGTTTGAAAATTTTACAACTTGATTAGACATCGGGTTGCTTTGGGTTGAGTTATTTCGTGTTGGGTTGGATTGGGCTGATCAGGTTGGTCGGGTTGGTAAACAATAATTTTCAATCAGCACTTACTCCAGAAAGAGGGATATAATGGTCATTTTTACTCAATCAGCACTTAATACAAAATGTTTGGTAAACAAGAAAATCTAATCTGCACTTACTCCAGTCAGACCTCTTATCATAGTCAGACCTCTTACCCGAATCAGCACTTAACCAAAAAAATTGGTAAACGACCCCTCATTCTCTTTGTCATTCTTGTCAAACATCAAAACACAAACGATTACCATTTTATGATTCTATGTCTAATTCCTTGCTGCCTTTTGACATTATACATTGCGACTTATGGACTTCCCCGATTTTTAGTAAAAATGGATATAAATATTATATGGTTCTAATCGATAACTTCACACAATATGTATGGGTATATCCATTAAAACTAAAATCGGAAACCTTCTCTCGTTTTTCTCAATTCCATTCGTTCATTCAAACTCAATTTCACACTAAAATCAAAAGTTTTCAATGTGACATGGGTGGTGAATTTGATAATRAACAGTTCACAGACTTTGCTTCCACACATGGCCTCCAATTTCGTTTTTCGTGCCCTCAAACTTYCCCACAAAATGGCAAGRCTGAACGCATGATTCSCCGACTCWATGAAATAATTCTTGTTYTTCTTGCTCATGCATCTCTACCTCCTGCATTTTGGGTTGATGCCCTACACGCTGCTGCTTACCTTCATAACATAACCCCCACAAAATTACTTCACTACCAAACCCCTACTTCGATCCTCTTTCGTCGCAACCCATCTTATGATCACCTTCATGTGTTTGGGTGTGCCTGTTACCCTAACCTCTCAGCTATTCGTGATCATAAACTTAGCCCTCGTTCCATACGTTGTGTTTTTCTTGGATACCTTGCCAACTATCGGGGTTATCGTTGTCTTGATCCCACAACCGGCAAAATTCATCTATCACGTCATGTCACGTTTGACAAAACCATCTTTCCATTTGCCACTCCTACCTCTAACACCTTCCATGACTACCGGTTCTTATCTTCTGACACCAACCTTCCTTCAACAATCCACCACTTCCAACCATCCTCACCCTCGCCACCACCACCCCCTCCTACATCGCCTACACCCTCCAACTCGTCTACGCCACCGTCACCCCCTCCCCCCGTCTCACACTGACCCCACTCACTCGCCATCTTCTGATTCCACTTCCACTCACTCGACGCCATCACCATCTCCTAAACCTCCATCACCGCCACTTCCCATTCTTCCTCACCCCATGACGACTCGGTCTCGTCTTGGCACCCTCAAACCCACACAACATCTAAATCTTTACACCTCTACTATTTCTTCGCTTCCTAAAAACCCCCACCTAGCCCTTCTCGACCCTAATTGGAAACATGCTATGAAGGATGAATATAAAGCTTTATGTAACAATGACACATGGAAATTGGTCCCGAAACCACCTGATGCCCATATCATTAGGTGCTTGTGGCCTTATCGCCACAAATTCCACTCGGATGGCACTTTAGCTTGATACAAAGCTAGACTTGTGGTTAATGGTAAATCTCAGCAGGTTGGCATTGATTGTGATGAAACATTCAACCCAGTTGTTAAACCTACTACCATCCGTACCGTGCTCACACTTGTTGTTTCCCGTTCGTGGTCAATTCATCAACTTGATGTTAAAAATGCGTTTCTTCACGACAACTTGGCGGAAACTGTTTATATGCATCAACCTCCCGGTTTTATTGATCGACATCACCCTGAGTTTGTGTGCAGGTTACGAAAATCATTGTATGGTCTTAAGCAGGCCCCACGAGCTTAGTACCATCGCTTTGCTACCTTTATTACATCTACGGGTTTCAAGAGTGCCGCATCCGATACATCGTTTTTTGTCTATCGCAAGGGGAACAACATTGCTTACTTATTGTTATATGTCGATGACATTATTCTCACGGCCTCTAACGATGCCTTTCTCCACTCAGTCATCAACACTCTTTCAAAGGAATTTGCAATGACTGACTTGGGTAGATTACATCATTTTCTTGGTATTCAGGTGACTCATACAGATCATGGTATTTTTTTGTCCCAATCGCAATATGTAAATTCTATTCTTGAGCGGGCTAACATGCGAGCTATAAATCTGTGGCCACACCAGTTGATACCACGTCCAAGCTCAGTGCCACTGCTGGGGAGCCATTGAAAGATGGTACTCTTTACCGTAGTCTCGCCGGTGCTCTTCAATATCTCACCTTCACACGACCGGATATCATATATGCCGTGCAACAAGTTTGTCTATTCATGCATGCACCCAGATAACCCCATTTTAACTTCCTAAAACGGATACTCCGATACATTAAAGGGACTTCGGATCATGGCTTGCACATTCTTAAGTCCCCCAACCTTCAAATCACGGCGTATCATGACGCTGACTGGGGGGGATGTCCTGATTCTCGTAGATCAACCTCGGGGTATTGTGTTTTTCTGGGGGACAATCTCGTCTCCTGGTCCTCTAAACACCAACCAACTGTCTCACGTTCAAGTGCCGAGGAGGAATACAAGGGTGTTGCTAACGCCACAGCAGAAACTAGTTGGCTCAGAAATTTGCTTCTTGAGCTCCATGTACCGGTCACCAAAGCCATGCTCGCATACTGTGATAATATTTCCGCTGTGTATCTGTCTGATAACCCGATACAACACCAGCGAACTAAACATGTTGAGATACATATCCATTTTGTTCGAGAGCTCGTCAAAATTGGTCGAATTCGAGTGATTCATGTGCCCACTGAACATCAGTATGCTGATATCTTTACTAAGGGTCTTCCACGACAGTTGTTTCAGCGCTTCCACTCCAGTTTATGCATCCGCTCTCCTCCTGCTTCAACTGCCGGGGAGTATTAGACCATATATATTATTATTATTGTTGTATATTTCTTCCATATTTACTCTCATGTATTTTAGGATATTTTGTTGTTATCCTTGTATATATTCGATGGATTATTGCTAATGAAGGGAGATTCTTTTGTCAATCTTTACCATCAACATTTCCTTTATTTATTTAATCTATCCTCCAACTGTGAGCTTTGCATTAAAAGTTTTAAATTTGATGGCAAACAATTGCATGAAGATTAAAATTAATTTTTGTGATTAAATTTGATTGAAAAGTGGTCATCACCACAATTATTGAACCTTTATGTTCTAAAGTGTTAGTTCTTATTATTACAAAATTGATATTTCAATTTTTCTAAAAAATTTACTATAAGAAAAGACAAACTAATTCAAAACTTAAGATTGGTTGGTTATCTTTTTTTAATCTTCATCTACAAATATAATTGACCATATTTTTAGAAATTATGAATGTGGTAGAAAAACATCAATTGAATGTAATTATATTAATTACCAAAGCTAAATTCAATATAATACATTTATAATTATTTGGGTATATCTTAATAAAAAAAAATTAAACATGTTTAATCTTATTAGAAAACTCTGCAACTCCTTGGAGTTTTGGTAAATTGAATCACACTTGTGGACAATGTGGTGCCATCATGTGGTACGAAGAAAGATCTCAAAAGAACAGAAAAACATCTAATCCAAAGTTTATGAGTTGTTGTTCGGAGGGACGCATCAAACTACCATTGCTTCCCCCAACACTATAAACACTTGATTACCTTCTTTCCTTAGAATCTGGGAAAAAAGGCGTCAATTTCCGAAAAGAGATAAGAACTTACAATTCAGTGTTTGCATTCACTTCGCTCAGATGTCGTGTGGATTCCAAGATTAATTGTGCGAAAGGTCCCTACATCTACAGGGTTAGTGGCCAAAATTATCATAGGATTGGTTCTGTTACCAGAAATTGGGAAGAAACCTCAATTCACGCAACTATATATCTACGACACTGAAAATGAGAAAAAAAACAACAGAATTGAAGCCATGAGAAGGCAATTTGGAGTTGACGGCCTTGATCTTCAAATTACACAGGATCTGTCTACAATGTTAGAAGAACACAACATGTTAGTACATTCATTTCGCATGGCAAGAGACATATATATGTGTGAACCGAATATTGTTTTTCGATTACGGATCATAAACAGTCGCACAACGGATGGCCGACAGTACAATCTACCCAGTGCTAATGAAGTTGCAGGCTTGATTGTTGGTGAGCTAAGCGAAAAAAATTTCGAGTGTGATGTTATTGTTGAACATCGTACAACTGAACTACAACGGATTACTGATCTCCATCCGTCTTTTATGTCGATGACATACCCGTTAATACATCCTTATGGTGAAGATGGGTTCAAGCAAAATATATTACTCCAAAACATGGATGGATCTTCTTCAAAGAGACAATTTGTAACAATGCGACAATAGTATTGTTTTCGTTTGCAACAACGATCAAACGAGGGCCATACTCTTCTTCGTGTAGGTAGGCTTCTTCAACAATACATTGTCAATGCTTATATGACA
>NC_037540.1:17075525-17104406 GCF_001531365.2 Cynara cardunculus var. scolymus | reverse complement strand
TTGAATTAAAAAATTACATAAAAAAATGAGAAATTTCAAATAGTTAATTTGATACTAATATCGATATATTTTTGTCAAAATTTTATGATATCTTCAAACATATATTTTATTCAAAAATAAAAACATCATCGCTTTTTCAAAATCACATAAAGTCACATTATAACATCAACTGAGATAAAGAATAAAATGAAATATTAAAATCACGATGTATTTCGCTGCATTGCGCGAGTACGCTTCTAGTTAATCTAAATAGTGCACTTTGAATTAAACAAAATAGGGTAAGACTATCTCCAACTTCTTTTTTGCATTTTTTTTGTTTCTGTTTCTTTTAACTCATTAAATTGAGAATTTACACACATCAATTTTCAAATTCTTAATACATAATTTGACCTAATTCTGATACATAATAAGTTGGAAATGACATTCACTTTAACAATACATATCCCTTTATATATTGAATTAAAGAATTATGACAGGTACAGTAAGACGTCGTTTATCAAACACTTACCCGATAAGTGTTTACCGGTAAAATTTAATATTATTATGTACTTACCGGGTAAGATTTTAGTCCACCAAAACGACATAGTATACAACAATTTACACGGTAAGTGCTTACCGTGGTAAGAGTCGTCGCCCTCACTTACCGGGTAAGACTTTTGATCATTGTCTCGCTCTTACCAGATAAGATTCTTGATCCTTACTATATTTATCCGGTAAGGTAATATTACTTGATAAATGCTTACCTGTGTAAGCGTTTAGTAAAAGGTCCCTAAAAAAGGGTTCATAAGGAGTGAGAAAATGATGATGGATGGTGCTTTTTCTCCTTTCATTTCATAGTGTGAACTGTGAAGTCAGACCCGTTCCTGACAATTTTTAGGCCTGGGCGAAAAGTAAAAAGGGGCATTCGATAAGTATGATATTTTTTCAATATATTATTTTTATAATCAGAAATAACATTGAATTCATATAAAACCGTTTTTTCGAGTATTCTTAAACGCAAAATCAATATTATCTACTAGAACATTTTTTTTGTAGTATCGTTGATTTGTTTCGTCATAAAAAACATCATATGATATACTTTTGGTACATATAATGACATCATTTGGGGTCACAAAGTCGATTATTCTGATTTATGAGTGACACTATGTAAATCAATGTAAATATGTTGATTTTCCATGTCATCTCATGTTAATGTTTTTAACACCATTTTAAACTTTTATATTATGTTTTCGAATTTGGGAAGATTAACATCATTTTAAACTTTATCATGCTTTCGAATTTGGGAAGATTAATACCATTTTAAACTTTATATTATGTTTTCAAATTTGAGAAGATTAACACCATTTTAAACTTTTATATTAGGTTTTCGAATTTGGGAATGAAAGAAAAGAATGAGAAAAGAAGAAAAATATAGCTTTTTTTGTTTGTGTTTTTAATAGAGAAGAGAGAGGAAGAAAAATTAATCAAAAAAATAAATTTTGATATAATTTGTTCCCTTTTCCTAAAATAATCTCGAGAACAAAATATTTTTCTTCCCTCATTACTTTCATCTCTTTCCTACGTAAAAGAAGACTCAAGAACATAGGGTTAAGGTTAAAAAAAACTTTTATGGAATCATCGATTATATAAATTTAAAAACTCATGTTGATGATAGTTTGAGATGTTATTATTCTTTAAGAGAAAAAATAATACATAAAATTTATACACTCAATATTAGATAATAAAGAACAATTATGAAAAAACAATTATAGTTTTATTATTCTAAATATATATATATATATATATATATATATAAGTTGTACCCTATTATATGGTTGGTAATTTTTTCAAAAGATGAAGATTGTGTTAGCTAATAATAAGAAAATATATCATATTTTAATATAAAAATAGAATTCACACGAGAATAGAACAATCAAAAGAGTTGATGGGAGATAAGTTATGGAAATTATATATCAAAGTTTTTGAAACAAGTGGTTTTAAACGTCGGTTTTAGATAAAAAAAACTTAGAAAAAACATTAATAATATTATATAATGAACGACAGATTAACCTCTTTAGGTATTTTTTTGTCCAATATATTTAATTCATACATGTTTGGGTCTTTAATAGTTAATATAGTACCAAAATCTTTTCTTATTATATTAGATACTAATTTTTTTATATATCTTATATTTATTAATTTTTTAAAACTATTATTATATATATTAAAAAAATTTGGATCCCTAATTTTTATGTACGCCGACGGCCCTGTGTGAAGTGAAGTGTGTACAGTTTTGCAGATTATAAACGACAATTTAGGTGGGGTGTTTGGCTTTTTGGGGAAATGGACAGTTTTGGATTGGAATGTTTCTGACACTTGTAGTTATTTCCAAACTACGTCCTTCAACTCGCTACCCCTTTTCAATTATTGCAGAAATTGTCCAAATTAAATAATTCCAATTCTCCCATTCCTTTTATAATATTACTTTTAGATGCAATTTGTTGACATTTTCATTTTCTAAATTTAATATTTATAAAATAATATTTTAGCAAGTCGTTAAAATGTTATTTGCTGAATATTTAGATAAGTAGTAATTTAACAAAAGTAGATTTCGCCTGTTACTAAAGTAGCAATCGAGAAAACCTAGTTTTTTCAGTCAATTATGTAGAAAAGTGACTATAAAGTGAATTAGAGTAGGGACATTAAGAGTTTGGTTCAGTTAGTATGGAAAATGTGAACCGAACAACATCAGGCAAATACTTGGCTACCAGACTAAAAGCGAACCGTAGGTTTGAACCGAACAACACGCACCAAACCGAAATAAAGCGGTTACCCGGGATTCAATCCATGATTACCCGAATTTATGAAAGATATTATTTACAATATAAAAATGTTGTTGAAATATAACATTTAAAACATTTACATACAACTAAATAAAAAATAACAATTTAAGCAATATTAACTAAAATAAGTTTGGTTGTTTAAGATCCATTTTTCAGTTAACGTCGAATCTTTCACGACTTTGTACTACCAAGTTTAATTGTCCACCGTAATACTTGACACCAAAACGCAAAATATTTTTACTTATTTAACTTTCAGTTAATAAATAAATAAGCAATATTAAGTATTAAATATTTATTATATCATTCATTGATTATATCTGGGTAGGTTCAGGTTCCCCGCATGTATCTATAATTCAAAATCAAAACCCGAACCAACCCGTGAATACCTGGATTTCTCCGTTTTAAGTTTTCTGATTATCGGTTTTTCTGGTTTCTAATCATCCGATTCGACTCGATTTCTTGATTTTTGGGTTTAAACATCCCTATATTTGAGGGTTTAAGATGAATGACTATCTTGGATGAAATATACATGGATACATAGAAACAAACAAAAACAACAACTCTAGAGATATACAAGATGGAAGTTGTCTTTTTCTTTTGGGCTCCAGGTCTGCTACTTTTCTCTTATGGGGATCCCCAGGCCCAAAAACACTAAGTATACAAAGAAGTTGCTTTTATAATATATTAAAATATTAGTTTAAATACATTTTCAGCTAAATATCTTTGTGATTGTAATTTGAAAATTGGATTAAAGAAATTGAAAAAAAAATAGATGTGAGTATCAAATTAAAATAATATATTTGTTTTTTATATAATTTGTTCGATTACAAAAACTTAAGAATGAACTACAACAATTATTTATGTGTTTTGGAGAAACATTGGTTTTCATCCCATTAGTTCAATAATTACACAGCCATGTGGTATGTGTTTCGTTTATGTTGTGAAAGGTTACCACTAAGTGGTCTCACTTGCTAGTCATATGAGGGATATTTTGGTAATTTTACATGTTTTTTAACAAAATTAGTATATAAATGTTTAAAACATGTATACAAGTATTTTACATTTCAAAGGAAAAAACCCTAAACTATATCCAACCACCGCTCTTCTCTCTCCTACATCCATCTCCTACCACAGATACAACAAATGCTCTCCAACAATCACTATAATAACACAAGTTCAATAGTTGTTTTAAAATCTTTGTAGAAAGGGGTAAAGTTGAAAAGTGGTGTTGTGAAGGGTCTAACTTTGTAAATTGTATTCTAAAGGGGAAGAAGCCTCATTACCTTTCTCATTTTAATCGGCTAGAGCTTTTGGAGAATGAGTGTGCGATAGTAGAGAAGAGAAAATGGGAGGATGATAAGCTAACTTGGAAGACTAGCAGCAATTTAGGAAGCTTCGATCTAAATCTCAAGTAAGATCTTCATCCATATTGCTTCCAGTTCCATAGTGAGATGTGGAATTTGGGAAGTTGCGGATCTACCTAATGATTAGATTAAATTCCAGTTGAGTATTTCGTTTTGGAGGAGAAACCCCTTTGAATATCGAATTTCATATGAGATCCTTAATTTAAATCAATCTTCCATGGTATTTGGGGTAGAGTTGATCCTACTTCTCCATAAATTGTTTGATCTCATCATTTGAGTAATGAATTCCGAATTTGGAAATTAGATGAGAGTATCCAAATGTTGAGAGAATGATTAATGTCGATATTATGTAGTTATACATATCAATGTTAGTGGAAATCAATGTGGATTTGAGTTGTGGAGTTGCTAATGTCGAGCAGGGACTGTGCAGGGGGACATTGAGTCTCGTGGATTGTCTTGCGACGTAGGCCGCATGCCAGGTAGCATAACCTACTGTGTCTCGTTTTTCAATTTTTGATTGAGAGGTAGTTTGGAGTTGCATCATAGGTTGTCATCTAGGAGAGTTACTAGTATTCCATTAGAGGGTATAATTAAAGTAATAACCTCTCTTTTGTATAACCTAAAAATTCAGGTGTTCGTTTGGTGAAATCTTAACTTAAGAGTGTGTGACTAGGCTTTGTAGGAACCCAGAACCTCATATACGCTAGTAAATACTGCTTAAGTTAACTAATAAGCGAAATCAATTGCAATAATACTAGAAAGGTTAACTGAAATGACAAAAACACAAAGATATTAGAAGAAGCAGTCAAGTTGGTTGTATTTCACTAAGCTTGAAGATATTACAAGAACACCAAGAACACACAATAATGTGTGTATTGAAAAATCTCTCAACAAGCTAAATCTCACAAGTGCCCAAAATATTCTCTCTAATTTAGGCAGGAGCGCGTCTTCTCAATAAATGAATTGGTAAAGAAAATCCTTAGAGGAATTACCCTTTTATAATTTGGCATTTTGGCAAAGTCAACGCATCAACCAGTCTTCTGCCTCCACGTGTCTGATTGCAATAACCTTTTCTAAATATGTGTTGGACAGAGATTGGAACACTTGTAAGATGAGGCGTGAAACCTTCATGAAAACAGGTTAAGTAGGAGATCCAAAGGCTCTGCATGTACTATGCAGAGGCTCTGTGTCTGGGAGTTGAGCTCTGTATCCAAGTACTTGGCTTTGAGTGCTCAAGTCTTCAATCTTCATTCGCTCTGTATCCGAGCTCTATATCCGAGCTCTTGGTTCCAGGCTGCTTTCAGACTAAGTCATCTTGACTAGAGCAAGAGACCTTTTACTTACACTTTCAAATAAATAATCTAACAATCTCCCCCTAAGTGTAATAGAAAGAGTTGATAGAATTAAACACTAGTCTAGAAAGCAAGAGGCCCATAAGGTCCTTTGTAAATTACTTTTATTGAAATTAACAGAATTGAAACAACACAAAACATGATTGCAGAGATAGGAGCCTACATATGTTGTAACTTCATGAACCTCCAAAGAAGCTCACGAAATTCTAGCACGCCATCATTTATGCATATAAGCTCAGAGGCTCCATCTCTTGATGAGGGATCTTCTTCTCTCTTCCGAATCAAATGATTTCTGATCCAGTGTAAAGTTGCGTTTGAGTACTTGTACTTTTTGTCTGTCTGGAGAAGATCTTTTCACTAAGCTCTTTTCGGAAGATAACTCCAAGCTCTGGATCGATAATGACTGTCCAAGATGGGATGTGTTGAATGCCTTCAAGTTGTTCATTCGACGTAGTGATACACAACCATCTTGAGAGCTATTTGGAAGTCCACCTTGTTTCTGTATACCAGCAGATCCGTCATTGTTTGTCTTATTGCAGAGTTAGCCACAACATATTTGATCCTTTATTCCTTTTGTGGTCAGTGTGGAAGTACAAGGTGAGAAGATCCCAGGGGTTTAGATTCCTGAGGATACCGTCCGTAAACACACTTATTTGGCCTTGTGACCTCTCCACCATGTATTCATAGAAGATAATATGATTATGAGCAAAGGTTTTTCTCTTGATGTCCAGCTCTTGTCTGATCCCAATGCAGAAGTAAACTTAGCTTTAGGGCAGTGTGTATTGATGAAGAAACCTCTGTCTGATATGCTCTTGGACCATGGGATGTAGATTGATTTTCGTGCGAGGCACCTCTTCCCTATCTTTGTATAGAAATTGATAGATCTTCTCATTAGCAATTGGATCTTCAATCACTTCGTTTGTGGGAAGACGCCTCCTTATAGCATCCATTTGATCCCTTATTTCTTGAACTCTGTCATATGTGGGATTAGAGCTTGGAGGTCTACTGTTGCTGGCTTATGGATGACTTGGATTCTGTAGATATTGACTTGGAGCTTGGTGCATAAGATGGACTCGCTCTAAAGCTGGAACAGAAGTTGATGCAGACGTAGACGCGAGTCTTGAAGGATTCACCTGTTTGGAAACAAAGGGTTCATCCTCAGACTCTGATTCAATTGCATTGACCACAACTACCTCTTTGTATTTTTCTAGTTGTTCTTGAGCTACCTCCATAAATGGCTCTGAGGACGAAGTTCATGTAGATGGAGATGAAGCATTAGTGATTAACTTCTGAGGGGAGGTAGATGCTTCCATGTCTTCACCTAATACATATGCAGAGGCAGGCTCTGGTTAATCTTGAGGTCTTGATGAAGTCATAGGCTCTGGTTGTGAGTTGTGAATAGGTACAGAGGGGACAAGGGCAGCTTGAGCAGCATGTTGATTAGAGCTTTCCCCCCTTTTGATGGTCTTGAAGGCCAGAGTCATTTGGATCCTCTTGATCATCAAATCTCCTCCTCTTCTTGAAGCTTTCTGTGCATGGAGAATCCATTTTCCTCAGTTTCTTCTTTCTCTTCTTCTTTAACTCTGAAGGAGCATCTTCTTGACCTTTTCATGGAGCATATCGACAATGTCTTCTACTGCTTGAGTTGCTTTGTTGATCTCGACATCCGCCCTGAATGTGAACTTAGCCAAAGATCAACGCATCTCTGCAGCTGCCATCTTGGCTGTATAGTTGAAGTCTGAGGTGAAGGCTGACACTTTCTGCAAGAGTTTATCTCCTAGAGCGACCTTGTCGGTCCTCATTATATAGTATGCTGAAGCGCTTATGGGAATCAAGGCCATCTCATTCTGCTTGACCATGTCCTTTGTGAACTTTTAGAATTGATCCACAAAGACAGGCATGATTGTGGGCCTTGACTCCTTCATATTCATGTAATCCACCACCCTTTGTAGAGTGGCATTGGTATATGAACCATCAATTCCCATTTTCATTCGAGAAGTTTAGCATTCGTCAGAGACTCAGATTTCAGAGCTGCAATGGAAGCTGGAACATCATCCAAAGCAGATGTAAAGGTGGATGGCTCTGCATGGGCCATTGTGAGTTTTAGCTCTTTCAAGGAGCACTGAATAGAGGTGGTAAAGGCATGGAACTCTGCATTTGTGACATAATTAGTAGGGGTAATCTCTGGCTCAACATATAAGCCAGAGTGAGTCCTTGTTCCTAGGACACCTTCATTTAGATCTGTTTGAACGTTGAATCTGGAAGGATTTTCGTCTGATCCTTGTACCTTTTCATCAGAAGAGAATGCTATAAACGTTCTGTCATGATGAGCTCTTCGAACCAATTCAAAGTCAGAAGGAAGGTCATAAATGAGTGGACTAAGAGGCTGGTCGAGAGCCTTAGAGTCATGTGCACCTAGAGCTTGCTTTGAACAAGCTTGGAGATCAACAACTAGTGCAGAGGAAACACATTCCTCCATGTGGGCAAGTATCATGGCATGGGGAGACATGTCACTTATCTTTTCAAATGTATCATCCTTTTGAAAGGATGAGCGCTGCAATGTGGCTTCCCTTTGGCTGTGCAGACGAGAGGTAGATGCAACCTCTGGTTGGGTAGGCAGGTTAAGGTTCGAGGTGTGCACCTCTGTTTGAATAGACCCTTTTGCTCTGACAACTGGACTAGATGATTGGATTGCACTCGGCTGGGGGTTTGGAAATAAATGTGCTTTTTAGGCACCATTTTCTCTCGCTCTTGCTCCCCCTTTCCCTCTGCTCCCTCGGCTCCCTTTGCCTCCTCCTTCTTATTATCCATATCATCTGCGTTCTCCTCTTCATCATTAGCAGGGATCTTCCTGTTATAATCCTAAATCCGATTGTTCCCATCATAAATTATAGTATCAAAAGTATTAAAATTGGGTGCTAGTGCTGCTTCCATATTCTTCCTTTCTTCTTGTGTCTTGTTAAGCTCAATAGATGCATCATCTTCTTCTTCACTTTCTTCTTCCTCACTCTCCATTTATGACTCTTGTTGCAAAGCCAACTCCCTATGTTCTTGTTATAATCTCTTTTTTAGCTCTCTGTCTTCTTTTTCCCTATACTCTCTCTCAATTTTAGCTTTTTTGCATTCTCTTTTTCTTTTCCTCTCTCTTTCTTTTCTTTTATTCCTTCTCCCTCTTTCTTTTCTATTTCTCCATCTTCTCCCTCTCAATCCTCTCTGTATCATCCTTTACTGTTCTCTCCCTCTCTGCCTCCACACCGACACCCTCTTGTTCTCCCTCAACTCCGGCTTCTTCCCCTATGCGGGGGGGGGGGGGGGGGTTCGAGTCACTAGTTCTAGTGATTCGAGCATACGTCTGTATGATTACCTCCTTAGTCTTGATGTAAGCCATCAACTTCTTAAACAATTGTCTCTTGTTTGGATACCCGTCCTTGTGTAGTGTAGGATGGTACGTAGATAACACATTTACGGGTGCCATTGGGCCCTTAACGCAAGGTATCTCTTGCTCGTTGAGTCCCGGCCTGAGAAGCAGGCTTAGAAACCTTAGGAACAACAACACAGGCAAAGTTTTTCCCTTGGATTTGTCTAGGTTCTTCTTTGCAACAACAACACAGATTTCAGTGTAAAGGATCATAGAGTAGTCCAAAGGCATATCAAAATAGATGCCATTAATTAATTGGAACATGTTGGTACTACACATGTCCATGCTTCTAATTTTTCCAGTTAAGGCTCTATTGACCAATGTGAACAGAGCATTCCACATTGGTGGTAGAAGCTGGCGCCTAAACTATGATGGGAAGTTAATTTGCTTGCTGTAACCAATGAACCTCAGAAATCCAACGATTTGGTCTTAGAATGAAGCATATGATTGTTTGCTATAGTAATAACACTTGTGCTATCACAATAAATAGGGATTTTTGATAGTTGAAGATCATAGTCACTGACTTGGTTCTTTATCCAACGGATTTGAGCATAACAACTTTCACTAGCTACATATTCAGCTTTAGCGGTTGATATGAACACTGAGTTTTGTTTATTGCTTGCCCATCTCACCAACTTTCCACCAAGGAGTTGACAACCCCCAGTGGTTCTCTTCCTATCTATCTCACATCCTGCAAAATCACTATCTGAATATCCGATCAGATCGAACCCTGAGTCTCTGGGATACCAAAGACCTAGATTGGGTGTACCCTTCAGATATCTGAATATTCACTTTACAATGATGAGATGAGATTTTTTGGGTTCACCTTGATATCGTGCACATAAGGAAGTTGAATACATGATATCAGGTTGACTAGCTGTCAGATACAACAAAATTCTGATTATTCCCCTATAAGTAGTATCATTCATAGGTTTCCATTTGGATCCTTGTTCAGCATAAAGGAGGTGCCATGGGAGTTTTCATAGCTGAGCTTTGGTTTAAATCGAGTTTACAAGAGTTTTGGCCAATTTGTAGAAGGGGGAATGAATACAAACACATAGTTTTACTTTTTAAATTTGTTTATTGATAAGAGAAGATCAATATGAAATTTACAAATTTTCGGGGAAGAAGATAAGATTAAGAGCTCATCTAAACAATCTTAGAAACACATAGATAACACTATAGATAAAAACAAGAAAGAAGAGAGTTAGAATGAGAAGAAGGTGATTGTTGAGAAAAGAGTCTTCACAGCTATTTATACCCATTGCATTTAATGCAAGTCAGAAGGTATAAACCACATGGAAAACTCTTATTTGAGAGCTTGTCCTTTGTTTTCATATATGCTGGCTTTTGGCCGTATATGAACAGTTGTCTTTCACAAAGTAGGTAAGCACGTTTGGTTACAATAAAGTAACTCCGTACATATGCTTTTTTGTGTGAGATATGGGGTTGTCCTTTTTATGCAAAAGAATAAGACAAAACTAATCTTGTAGAGCAAAATATTCATTTGATCATTGACACTGATTCAACTCTAGAGTTTTTCTTTAGTGTTTGCTGAGCCTTGGTCAGATTTCACTCTTTGATTTAGACACATTTGTTATCACTGAATGCGTTAAGATCATGAATTATTGTCTCTATCTTCAGCTGCATCTTCGACATTGCTGAAAGTTCCTTTGGTGTGAGTTTTATCTTTGAGGAATACTTGTTCTTGGAGAAGTTTATAATACATGTTTAGCGATCACTGAACAGACTCAGAGATGATTGTTGAAACTGAACAAAAACAGAACTAAGTATTTTTCACTAAGTATAAAGGGTCATCATTATATCACTGAGAGAGTTTGAATGAACACAAGATCCTTGATTTTTGCATATAGATCTGTACGTTCAACAAAAATTAATTCATATTTGCGAGCATGTTCAGCACTCTCACTTTCAGATATCTCTAATTTTTCAGATAAATCGGATATTTTCTTTAAAAATCTATCATTCTCTTATCTAAGACTCTTCTTATCATCTTCTAAAGAAGTGATAAAACTCAAATTTTGAGCATTCTCTTCAGATTAATGCAAAACAACATCATGCTCTTTCTTCAGTTTTATTTCCAAGGATAAAACTAAATTTTCTCCTTTTTCAACTTTTCTTCAAAATCATGAATCCTGAGCATCATATTATTCATTTGTTCTTCAAATTCATTACAAGAATTAAAATTTACCTCAGATGTAGACTCGGAATAACAAGAGTTGTGATCATTATCATCTGAACCATAATCCTCTTACTTTCTCGCCATAAAACATATATTCGCTTGAGTTTCCACATCTTCGTCATCCTCTGAAAGATTCAACTAGTGATCATCTTCCGCCATTAATGCTTTACCATCTTTTTCTATAGTTTCGCTAACAACATCTTATTCTTGTAATACTCAAAATTCCTGACCAACGATTTTCTACAATCCTTTGCAAAATGTCTTTATTTACCACAGTTATAACATTTCAGAACATCATCCATAGAGTTATCTTCAGATTTCTTTCCTTCAAACTTCCTGTTATTAGACTTCTTGTTCTCATACCTCTTTCCATCAAACTTCTTTGAACTTGAAGAAAATCTCTGTTTATTTGAGGACGGTTTCTTATAAAACTTCTTTCGAAAAACCTGTGTCAAAAAATCATGGCCTGTTTTAAATCCTTTAATTCTGAATCAGAATCACTTTTCTTTTCATCATCATCTGAACTCTCACTCTGATCTTTCTCAAATCTTGAACTCCTGGTACTAGAAGAATACCGTTGCTTCTTTTTTGAAACCAATGCCAATGGATCTGTAGACTTTACTCTCTTTCTCTGAATCTCCAAAATCTCTGAAACTTCTTCTGGATTATGTTTGATGTTTTCATATATGAAATAAATTTCCAATTTAGATAAATTTTTATTTTGAATTATATTCGTTGCAAAAAATTTCAATTACGGTCTCAGATTGTTTAGACTCTTGACATCGTTCTCAATATTAGTCTTCATAATACCATTCTTCCTGAGTTCATTCAACATATTACAATATCTATCATAAGTAGATTCAAAACTCTCTGCCTTAGCTTTGAAATCCTAATAACTTGTAATGTAATTAGTGACCTTAATCTGAGCTCCAACTTCAGTACCCATCATCTGCTTTGAAATTTGATCCCATATACCTTTGGATGTCTTATGACTATCAATGTTGTTATAGATCTCATTTATAAGACCTCAAAACAGATATGATCTAGCCAATTTCTCAGCTTTAACACGATTTTTCTTCTTAACAGTCTTCTTAGATGGATCTTTTGGTGTTTTCCTGGGTGGAATTGGAGGATCAACATCTGGTACACCTGGTACTTCAACAAGGATTTATGTAGGACCTTCTTTCAGAGACAATAAGATTTCCTCATTTAGTTCATGTATATCAATGAAATCCAAGAATCTATCTTTCCATTGTGAATAATCTCCGCGAAATAAAACCATTGGTTTACTGTCAAAACCAATTGCCATTGCTTCTCGAGAAGAAATTGTAATAAAACTTGATTGACCATAAGACAAAATTGTTGAAATGATCCAAAAATCCAAACTTTGAAAATCAACTATCTCAGACCTCAACTATCGAAAGATGACCAAATGTATCATAGATAACTATGCAATATTCATAACTATCATAGAGTTCTTTGTGCTATAGATCTAACTGTCGCAAGCTCTTTGTGCAATAGATCCAACTATCGCAAGCTCTTTGTGCGATAGATCCAACCATCATAGATACTTGATGCGATATATACCAACTATCACAAATAACTGATGCAATATACTCAATTATCTCACACAACTATGCGATAGATATTCATACTCAATCCTTGCGATAAACTCAAATCTTCAGCAGAAACGGAGAATCCAACTTCAAAACTCATCCAAATTTGATACAATTCAGCATGAAGCCTCGAAAAGTGTGTGGCAACACAATTAATAAAGATCTTTGTACCAAAAACATATTACAATAGGCTAATTTTGTAAAATCAACCCAACACTGTCAAAAACACAGTTCGAACATAATCTTCAATAAATTCACAAATTTTGGTCAAACTTTACCAAATTGAAGAAGTAGATGATTCAAATTCTTCCAAGGAAGAAAATAAATTATATTGAGTAAGAATTGACCACAAATTCTTCAAAAATCAGAAAATTTGATTGAGAATACAGTCAGTTCAAGAAACAGAACTCAATCTTCAAAAAAATTCAGGGTTTTAATAAAAATTGAATCAGATTAATATTTGCCTTTTGATCTGATACCAATTGTTAAACCTAGTTTCAAGTAATATGAGCAAAAGCTTCAAAGTTCATCAATGGAGAAATCATCTTATCATTGATATTGAGAGAGCGAATTACAAGTCGATACATTTACAAAATAAAAGATTTTACACAAAGATAACAAAGCGTAAAAGTATTTATACCCAAATGGTATCTACAAGATAAGCCCCTACAACTTGATTACAATTACAATTTAAACCCCAACAAAATCAAGTTCACATTAATGCTTGTAAATACGGACTATTATATGTCCTACTATCGAGCATAAGACCATAGTAGCGGTTCTGCCTTATACTACATGGGCTTTACTTGTGAGCACCGTATATGCACTTTTATTACTAACCATCTCTTAGAGAATAAATTAGATCAATTAAATCTACACTAAAACCTTCTGCATTTTCGCACGATGCTCTGTTGTATTTATGTTGTGTTGTGTCTAAAACTAAGGCCTTATTTTTACACCTAATACTTCAAGCTTAGGCTAAAAATGATAACGTATTTCTCTTGAACTACTGCTCTAATACCAACTTGTAACCCCCTCATTTTACCATGAGAAATGTTATGTCATCTAAAACAATTTTCCAAAAATACTCCAAAATTACGACTAAATTAAAAATTTAGACCATATATAGCGGAAGAATTTAAAATAATAAATATGTAATTTAGATTCTAACATGTCCTGTACCTCGTTGCATTACAAAATTTATCCATCATAGATGTCTGATCATAAATGATGCACTTAAATAAGTAGGCAAGTCCCTTAAATGTGCCTCTTCACACCAAATAGTATTCATTTTCTGAAAACATACAAGACTGAAAGAAAAGAAATTCCATAAGTTGCTTAGTCGATTATGGATCTTCATTGACATTACTTAGGTTGTCCGACCTGTACCATACAAAACAAATCCAAAATTAAGGAGACTGATTTGTAACTAAAACTTTTTAGCCTAGACATAACATTTTAAAAAGTCTACAGGTTGAAACAGACAAAACCCCGAACTTCTATAACTCAAGCCACGAAGGTCGTCCACCATAGAGCTGGAAGACCGATAACTCATTCTTGACCGGAAAAACGACCTTTCGGCCTAATTTATTCGTTGTTTCAACAATTCTTTTTGCTAGAACCCTAGAAGATAATTTTTCTCATCCATAGGAACAAGAATCAAGAAAATTCATCAAGTATCGAGTCTCATTTTCTCACTTAAAATTTTGGTTTTTAAACCACTTGAAATTTTGAAAGAAAACTCAAAACTGGACCTTTTTAACTAAAATATGAGATATAAGGCTATTAAGGTTCAGTAAAGGACTAAAAAACGAAGCTAACCATATAAAGATCTCAAAATTTGGTTGAGTATTTTACTTTCCATCGTCGATAAACCAAAATTTCGGATACGAACTTTCTCATATTGGAGAGATCTGTTTTGTAAATCGAACAGATCTGAAACTTGAAAGCAACATGATAATGGTCGAACTTTGAAGCATCTTAATGGCTCGTTCAGTCTACAAATAAACCAGAACTTGTAGATTTAAATATGGAACACCATCATCTACATTTTTGGTTTAAGAAAGTCAAGATTTTGCTTAGAAAATTTCTGTTTAAAAACTTGACAAAATCTTGACTTTCTTATAGAGAATAAAGGAAACAAGAAATTCAAAAATGGGGGTGTAGCTCATATGGTAGAGCGCTCGCTTCGCATGCGAGAGGCACGGGGTTCGATTCCCCGCACCTCCATTATTTTATTTTCTATGCTTATTATAATTTCCAATTTAAACCCTTATCCTTCAAATACATTAAAAATAAACCATTTATTTGTTGTCATGTCAAGTGCATATCGAATTTGGGCAACACGTATTTATTGTCCATTGGTTTCTTCTTCTCGTCACCCATTCATAAAGGCTCATTTTTATTAAATATAAAAAAAAAAATGCAATGAGGGACATAAACCATAATCTGTGTAACAAAATATAAAATGCATCATCTAAAATGATGTCTTTTTGTGTTTTTTGAAATAAAAATATCAGTTATTTTGTTGTAGTTATTATTAGCTAAAAACTTACTTTCAATAATCAAAATTGCTAACCTATTTAATCTATCTTGACCCATGGTAGGTAGACCGTAGAAATATCAAGTATTTCATTTTTACTAAATCTCAATCTCAAATCAGACCAAATTCATTTATCCTTTTTATCCAGTGTTTCATTCTTACTCAATCTTAACCACAACTCAGATCAAATTCCCAAGTTAGTCCTTGCGAAGATTAAAATAATTTCTTCTTGTCTTTTCTTTTTTTCTATTTTGAGCACCTGATGGTTGTGGTCGAGGAAATATATCTTAAACAAATGATATGATATAGAGAATAAGAAGGTAATACCTAATTTAGTCGTGGTTCATGAAATTGGCAAACCAGTAAAAAACAAACAGTAATAAAACAAGAATTTGGGTAAACCTAAGTTAAACAAAATAACGGTAACCTAAACTAAACAAAATAAGTAAATAACCCTAATCCAAACTAAATAGTAAACATAAAGCACGTTAGAAATCAAATTTTAGAATTTTACCACATTAATCGAGAGCCAGAGACGAAATCAGGAATAAAGATAGAGCCATAGATGATTCTGAATCAACCGAGTTCAGAGTTCTAGACCCAATCTTCCAGAGTTCCAGACTTCTAGTTTACAGAAACAAGGTCGAGAGATGAGCGAGAGGTCTAGTCACTTGGTCAGTTCATAACTCAGTAACAGCCCCTACCACCTATAGGTAGTTTTAGACAAGTTTCTTGTGAGGCCGAGAGCTCAATCAAATAATGTGTGTCGATGCCCTTGACCCGTAGGCTGTAATGGTTTTTTTAAGGCCCAAAATGAAACTACCTATATACAAATAGGCTTCAGGAAGTGATGCCCTTGGGCAATTTGCTACCCTGGATCATTGTCAATGTTCAAAATGGCATGAGGCGTGACGGCAAGGTCGAGCCTTAAGCTTTACACGGCACAACGAGTATGCGGCGTTTTTCAATGCGTGACATAAGACGACAAATTTGTATGTCATATATAGAATTATATATTTACATATATGTTTCCATATATTATCTAATCATATAATGATATAAAAATTGTACATTCATATTAGAAAAAGAAAAATCATATATATTATTATTATACAAATATGTTTTGATTAAATATTTAAAATAGAACTTATAAAAATAATTTTACAACTTCGTTTTAATCGTGACTCGTGAGTCCAAAAGTTTATGAATTCGCGAAACTGTGAGTGATGTGATTAGATAAATCTATAAAAGTGTAAAATTTAAAGTAAAAGGTGTAAAAAAAACTAATTTTTTTTTGAAAAAAAATACTTCTCACAAAATACGCATGCCGCGACACGCATGGTGCATCTCAAGGCGCCACGGCGTGATACATAAACGCTATGGGTCATTTCGTAACGGCGGAAATGCGTCTTGCATCATGGCGCCTTTTTGAACACTAGTCTTTGCCCTTCTAGCCTATAGCCAGGGCCGGCCCTGCCATTCACATAACTGTCATCTTTTTATGACAAAAATTCGTTCGCTCTTTTACGCTTATTGTTGATACTCACATCTTTATCGACATTCAATATATGAATTCCTCTAATCCTACTAAATACACGGTTGCAAATTTGCATAAATAAAGTAAATAGAAAACAATAGCCATGACTCAATCCCATTGACGCTCACACCTTCATCGACATTCAAGATGTGGTTTCTTCTCATCTTGCAATTCTTATTCTAAATGAACATCTATTATTGTATTAGGGGTGGTGGAAAAAAGATAGAATATATGAACAAGTTACGGTTTTTATTGATTGAAATTAACGAGTTGTGTTCTTATTGTTGGGTTGTGATAGATTTCGATAACAAAAAACATTAACAACGGAAGCAAACAAAATCAAAATCACAACCCTCTAGAGATCTGGTTATAATCTTATACAAGTAAGAAAAGAAAGAAAGAAGAAGATTAGAAATACCTTTAGATGGAAGTGAAAACTCCAATAGTAGGATTTTTTCTATCGTGTTCACACCCCAAAGCTTCAATTGTTCGTAAACAGCAAGAAGCCGCCTTTCTTATCTCTTGCGAATCGCGAAAACACACCACATTCTGATCTGATTACGTGTATATGAAAGGTTCTCGGCTTAGAGTAGGCGTCGATTTTTGAGTTTTGAGGGAGGGGAGAGCGGCCGTAAAAATTCTTAGCTAATTAGGTTTAGGAGATTAGCTTTATATAAAGCTCAATCTCAAAACTCTAATCCTAATGGGCCACGACCCATTCTAAATGAAGCCCGCAATAGGTTTAGACTAATAACTAATTAGTCCCTTTAGTAATTAATTAACACTTTAATTAATTACCCATTAATCCCTCAAATATTGTTTCTTGTTATTACATTAATTGAACTTTGTGTGCGACCCAATAGGATTATGCTATTCACTATCTTGTTGTGTATATGGGCATATTCCAACAGACTCCCACTTACACATGTCATAACAACTGAATAGTATACTTCAGCATTTGGTAAGTCATCCATGACTCAATTTCTGCATTAAGCAGTCCTAAAGGAAAGTGATCAAATATTCCTTTGTTACAGTTATATGTATGAACATGAGACATGGTATATAGTTAATATGCAGATCGTTCACTATTATGTTTCTTGATAAAGATTTTGTGGTGACCCAAAGACAGACTGGAAGATTGATCCAATCATCAATCCAAACAAGTATGCATACATTCAGCGTCAGCATTAAATCATCGAGGGGCCCATGGATATCGCTTTTATTGCAAAATAAAAGGAAGAAAATAGTATTGACTACATAGATCTCTTACCCACTAGTCAGGCTATGCCTAATGGTTCCCTTTATAGTCGCCTGTTATGGACAACGTTCGAGAAACATCAAAGTATAACAGACTTTGTGTCAAGAATCTCATGTATCTCTACTTAAGGATAGTAAATATCACCATCTTAGAATTGCTTATGACATGATCCATGGAGCAATATCTAAGTGTGGGTCGTTCAAATACTTGATCTCTATCAAGTACATGTGAGCGTATAGTTGCATATTTATGCTATAACTAATAGTCCACATCAGTCTTAGTTCACTACTCCCTTCTAGTGGAGAACGACCGACTGTGAAAAAGTTTGAACTAATCGTTTAAGGAAGTTAATAAATATGCAAAGTGGAACATTAATAATACATCGAATGATAGTAAATGCTCCAAGCATATATCAAGATCTCAATCATAACATCGATACATCATAAAGTAAGTGTATAAGTTCCGAAATTTCAAATCAACAAAATGAATGCAATTAAGCCAAATCGTTAGCAAATCTAATGCCTATAGACCTAGGTCAGAGTATCATGATTGGTCTGCGACAAGGGCTTGATGAATGGATCAACCTAGTTCTCATCCGTGCCAACTCTACTAATGGTGATGTCTTTGTCCTCGATAATCTTACGAACGTAGTGGAACTTCCTGAGTATATATCATGTGCGCTTATGTGACCTGGGTTCTTTAGCCAGGATGATTGCACCCTCATTGTCATAGAAGATCTCTATAGGATCTTGAATGTTAGGAACTACACCAAGATCCCCGATGAACTTCTTCATCCACACGGCCTCTTCTGCAGCCTGATTGACTGCAATATACTCAGCCTCCGTTGTCGAGTCTGCTATGGTACTTTACTTGGAGCTTCTCTAAGAAACTGCTCCACCATTCAACAAGAACACAAATCCTGACTGCGAGCAAGAATCATCTCTGTTGGTTTGGAAAATAGCATCAGTGTAACCCTTTACGCTGAGTTCCTCCGCCCCTCCATAAACAAAGAACATTTCTTTAGTTCGTCTCAAATACTTGAGGATATTCTTTACCACTGTCCAATGGTCATTTCCAGGATTGGCTGGATATCGGATCGTCATGCTCAAAGCACACGACACATCATGTCTATGTCATTGCATATATGATCGATCCTATAGCTAAGGCATAAGAATCCGACTCATCATTTCTAGCTTTGAACTAGAATTAGGACACTGACCCTTGCTTAATGCCAAAACATACTGCATACAAATAAACCCCTTCTTGGAGTCCTGCATGTTTAATTTTTTCAACACTTTCTCTATGTAGGTACTCTGGCTTAGACCAATAAGACACCTGGATCTATCTCCATAGATCTTGATGCCTATTATGTATGATGCATCTTCCATGTCCTTCATAGAAAAACATTTCCCTAGCCAAGTTTTTACTCTTTGTAAAGTAGGGATATCGTTTCCCATGAGGAGTATGTCATCTACATACAACACAAGAAAGACTACAATGCTCCCACTTTTTCTGACATATACACATGGTTCATCTTCACTCCTCATAAAACCAAATTCTTTGATTTTCTCATCGAAGCAGACGTTACAGCTGCGAGAAGATTGCTTAAGTCCATAAATAGATTTTTGAAGCTTACACACTCTATCAGGATGCTTGGACAGTACAAAACCCTCAGATTGTGTCATAAATACATCCTCAGACATATTAGCAATAAGGAAAGCGGTCTTTACATCCATTTGCATATTTCATAGTCATGAAATACTGCTATGACAATGAGTATCCTGATGGATTTCAACATAGCCATTGGTGAGCATGTTTCATCATAGTCTACACCATGAGTTTGGTATAGCCCTTCGCCACCAATCTGGATTTTATGTATGCACTTTACCGTCTATGTTGGTTTTCTTCTTAAAGACCCATTTACACCCCACTGTCTTTTGACTGGGTCTGTGATACTTGATTTTCATACATGGATTGCATCTCTCTCTCTCCATAGCCTCCTTCCATTTAGCGGCCTTATGGGATGCCATGGCTTCATGATAACTGGTAGGCTCATCAAGGTCTACCTGTGTATCATCACCATCAGATATGAGTAAATTATATCTTACTGGTGTATGACGCATTCTATCAGACCTGCGAACAAGTGGTGGCTGGATGTCAAATTCCTCGGTGACTCTTGCTGAGGCTCAAAAACTTTAGGTTCTATAATTTGTTGCTGAGAACTAGTGCCAACATCAAATTCCATGTTGGTTATCTCTTGAATTTCTTCAAGATCAACTCGGCTCCCACTAGCCCTTTTGGACACCAGTTCTCTTTCAAGGGAAATTGCAACTCGAGCAACAAACACTTTGTTTTCGGAAGGTTTATAGAATAAATATCCAAAAGAATCAGCTGGGTATCCAATAAAATAACACCCTTCTGATCTGGGTTCTAGTTTAGTTTGAACTTCACGACGTACGTAAGCCTCACAACCCCAGTTCTTTAAATATGCAAGTGAACGAACTATTCCACTCCATATTTTAGAAGGTGTTTTGGAAACCTTCTTCGTTGGTTCAAGATTCAGGATCCTTGTAGCAGTTTCTAAGGCATACCCTAGAAACCGATTGGAAGCGCAGTTCGACTTATCATGGACCGAACCACATCAAGCAATGTTCGGTTTCTCCTCTCAGCTACACCACTATGTTGTGGTGTCTTAGGAAGGGTAAGTTGTGAGATTATACCATAACTCCTTAGATTATCTTTGAACTCTTGACTAAGATACTCACCACCCCTATCGGATCTGAGAGTCTTAATCTTCCTATTCAGTTGATTTCCTACCTTGTTTTGGAACGTCCTGAACACCTCGATGGTTTCAGACTTATGTTTAATCAAATAAACATATCCATATGTACCGAAAGCATCAATAAAAGTAACAAAGTATCTTTCGCCGTGTCTCATGACTGATCTAAATGGTCCACATACATCAGTATGTACTATGTCCAAGAGATCCTTGCCCCATTCACAAGTTAATGTAAACGGTGAAGACAAGATTCACATTCTTCATTCGACGTAAGGTCAAACAATTCAAAAATCCCATCTGATTGGAGTTTGCTGATGCATTTCCTGCTAATGTGACCAAGACGACAGTGCAACAAATACGACTTATCCAAACCATCTTTGGATGGAGTCGATTCAACATTATAAATTGAACTTCTATTATCTCTTACACTTATAGTGGTTTCATAAATACCATGACATGGATTAGCCTTAAAATAAAGCATTTCGGCTTTATAAACAAGGATAAATCCATTATTAGACCCAAAATTAAAACCATCTTTATACAAAGCATAAAAAGAAATGATGTTTCTAGTCATATCGACTGAGTAGCAACAATCAATTAAAACCATAGACAATCCAGACGGAAAAGAAAGATCATAATTTCCCATCGTGTCAACAACAACAATCTGCTTATTACCGATGATCAGGTCCAACTCCCAACGTCTCAGCTTCCTACTTCTTTTTAGTCCCTGAAGTTCCTGCTCCATTAGCTTTGAGCTTTCTAAGCTCTTCCAGATATTTAGGACAGTTATGCCTCCAATGTCCTACTTTCTTAAATTGAAAGCATACAACATCCTCAAGAGTCTTTGATTGAGGTATATCAGATTGGGATTTCTTTTGGCCTTTTGTTTTGGGTTTGGGATTGGACTATAGCCTTTTCTTTCCCTTTGCCTTTTGCAAAAGCAACCTTTTTCTTCTTTATACCTCCCTCCCTGATGGCCAGTACTGGAGCAGCGGGTTTGGACTTGGCCATGTTCGACTTTGCAGTCTTAAGCATGCCATGGAGCTCCATTATAGTTTTCTCCATGTTGTTCATATTAAAGTTCAGAAAAACGGTTGATATGAAATAGTCAGTGAGCTTAAAATTAAATCTGTAAGCAAGATTTTGACTAAAGGGGAAACCTAGACGCCGAAACTAATCAATGTACGATTTCATTTTTAGAGCATGTACACTGATGTTGCTTCCAAGGGGCATTTTACATTCTGCTAGAGCCTTGACAATGTCATACCACTCTTGCCTAGCCTGCAGTTGGAACCTGTCCTTAAGCTGGTTGATCATAATGTACACCCCAAGGCTTTCCACACCCCTTTGGAGTTCAGAAACCATGGTCGCCAACATTAAGAAAGTGACCTCATTTGATTCGGTTCGACGTTTTTCATACTCATCTCGAATCACCCGAGATGCTCCGATAGCGAGTGCCTCAGAGAATGGTTCATCTATGGCCCTCTACTTATTTTCCACCCCGAGAACTATTCTCAGAATTTGAAGCCAGTCCACATAGTTCAAGCCCGTAAGCTTGTCCTTTTCGAGGAGCCCTTTCAAACAGAAGCTTGAAATCGATGAACTCGCGTTGTTTGACATCTATCAGAAATAGAAAAACACTATTTTAGTGATTTGAATTAAATAATCCTTGTCAAAACAAAATTAATTTAACAAGGCTAAGATCCATATTTCACTCTCAGCTACGACGGGTTTGCTGCGGGTCGCAACTAGAAGCTATTTAGGTAGGTAACCATTTTACCAATTCCGTCTTTATGAAAGTCTTAGATCCTTGCGGGATTCATTGACATCTATTATGTCATTTGGCATGTTTAATCCCTTTCACGCTAATCCTTTCTCGTGACAGGTTTGCCATGAATCACAAGTCTATATCGTAAATCAACCATATTAAGACACATGACATCCGGTCCAAGACTCTCGGATATCGCGAATGTCATTATTCCTAAAATCTAATCAACGTGTTGGCTTTAGCACCTTCCACACGCCGAAAGATTATTAGTTCAAATGTGCGCCTTAAATGGGTAGCGTGTGATTTACATTAAAAACGGTTTTTTGTTTTTCATAGTTAAAACATTTTTAACCGTTTCATTTTAGGAAATTTCGTTTTAAACATTTTAAAACTTTACTATGAAACCAATTTTATTAATCTGCCAAAAAGTACTTGCAAGTTTTTATTAACTCTTTAATAAAATTTTGCTGTGTTTTAAAATATTTATTAGATTATCTAGCATGCAACACAGATAATAAATAAAACACAATCACATGCAAGTTAACGGTAACGTTTGCCTCAAATCTATGCGGGTTTTTTTCGTGAGCCACCACAAGAAAAACATGGTCAAATTAAGGGACTAACACCCACTACAACAAAACTGGATTTATAGGACACTCTCAGTTTCTAAGCATCCTAATAAAGTATACAAGTGAATCAAAGGTTCCGGAAAACACATTTAAATGAATTTCAGCAATTGAAATAGGAAATCATTTTCATGTTCTTTTCTTTAAAAATTTCGAATCTCAAGTTTTCACAAAACCCTAGAATCCGAAACTTTAATTTTAAAATACTCTAAGTCTTAAAATACCTTTCCCAAAAGGGAAACTTTAATTTTACAAAACTTCAATTTTATGGTTTAAAACACTAGACTTCCAAAATAAGAAACTTTATATTTTGTAAAACTCAAATTTAAGGTTTACAACCCTAAACGACCAAAATAGAAACTTTTGTTTTACAAAAAAACTAATAAAAAGTTTAAAACCCTAAACTTCCAGAATTAGAAACTTTATGTTTCGAAACTTTCGGATTAAGACTTTTAAATCCTAATTTTCAAAATATTGGAAATCTATGTTTTCAAAAAAATATTAATTTCAAAATTTAGGGTTAGAAATGCTAACATTCAAAATTAGAATCCTTTTGGTTTTGAAACACTCAAAACCTTTAGAAAAAACCTTAGAATTTTTGTGTGTGTTTCATAGATTTAATCTTCCCTTTTAAATATATGACAACATACCCAAAACAAATTTTAATAAAAAACGATTTTTTTATACTTGTATTACTGTAACCGTGGCTAGTAATAACATAAATAAGAAACATATATAATTAAAAAAAGTGTTATGTAGCATCTTGAATGAATGAATTAATATAGTATTAGTATCAGTATTAGTAGCCCAATCCAAGCCCATTCTCCATTAAACCCAATTGTACCATATTTTATTTAACAAACATATTGGTATTTAAGTGACGATAAAATTTCCACATTTTAGACCTTCTTCAACATACAAACACACAACCATTGTGTTTTAAGTTTAAATGTCGTAATACATATATTTCATTTGTGCGGGTTTGCTCAAATCTTCACCCATAATGAGCTTTGACGATGAAATTAATGGATCATCAGTGCCGTTCCTGAGGTTTTTGATGTCCTGTGCGAAGATCCTAAAAAATGCCCCTGTGCCTATTTTTTAAGCAAATGAAACAACGAAAGATACGATTTTACTAAAGGGTTTCGAACCTATTCAAACTGGGCATTTCAACCTTACGTCGAATTTTATTAATTAACATGAAAAATACAAAGGGGGACATAAAAACCAAAACCCCAAATTAGAAAATATAAATATATCACCTAAAACGATGTCTTCGTGCACTTTTTGAAGCAAATATATCAATTACTTTTTCATATTCAACATTCGCCATGTTAGCAACAATTATCATAAGATGATAAGAGAGCTTGTATCAATTGGAAATACAATGAATGTATAATGTCAAAATTAATCAATTAAATGTTACTATGTTATAATTTAGAAATAAAATCATACATTGGTTTCAGAAACAATGCAATCGACTTCCGCAGTTCCATTTCCAGTTCCAAAATCCAGATTTGAAAAAATACAATGCATTCAATTGTATCTAGGTTTAAAGGATTGAGATTTGAGAGTTCAATCGACAATCGTGTATTCGAGTATATATAGTCGGACAGTCGACAATGCATGATTGATCATCAAGATCGATCCATCGCCCCATGGACAGTCGTTAGACTCGTCATCGTTAATCGTCTTCCTCTGGAATGGAACGTCATCGTCGAAAATCAAAAAACTCAAACACTCAAAGAACAATAGAAATCGTCAATTTCAAATCGCCAGCCAATCATCTTGTGAATTGTGATGCGTCTATCCTATTCTCACTGATTCAAGTCATTAGGTTTGTTATTAATAGGCCCGGTCAGTTGGCCATTTACTTATAATTAAAGTCCAAGTCTCAAATTATTAAACCCCAAAACCCAAAACTAATAGTATATAAAAATTTGATGCCCCTTTGGGCTTTGATGCCCTGTGCGATCGCACGGGCTGCACATGCCCAAGGTGGGGCCTGTGAATCATAAGTTCGATAATAAAAACACATTCTTTTATGTACAATATCCTGCTCGTAATTTTATGTATGTATACATGGTTGTTTTCTAATAATTTGGAGGTATTATTAGAAAGTGAGTGTTCAGTGTTTTTATTTATTGATAAATATACATTATATGAATCTCATAATTTAACTTAGGTTATGCATTTTGTTCCAACAATTTCTCCAAAACTATCTCTAAAATAAAAAAAAAGTAGAAGAGAGAAATGTATTTTCTCCAAAATGGTGATAATTTCAAAAATGATTATCAAGTGTCACCATCAATAGGGAATTTTAAAAATAAATATTTAAAAAGATAAATAATATTTTAATAGATGATTTAAATATTTTAATATTGTTATCAACGTACGTTGGATTCTACAGAATGAGAAATATGTTATAGATGAATGTAATTTTTTTTTTATAAATTGTAACTTTTGATTCTCTATTTAAGAGAAATTTTAAAGAAATTATTAAAAATGGTCTAAAAATACAAAATTTCCAGACATTTATAGTGGCCTTCACCTATATTCAAATAGGTATATGAATGGAGGTGAAGGCATGATAAATTCCGATACATACACAAACAATGGATAGGGTAGTATCTATATGCATCTTAGAAACCAAAGACAAATGCATGTCTATTTTACAAAAAAGAAAAAATGCACAATCATCTTTGTCCTATCAAATGAGATTGATTCAATAGCTACAAAGATGTTCTTACGTTTTAAAAAAATAAAGATAATATATATATATATATATATATATAGAGAGAGAGAGAGAGAGAGTGAATTATTATGCAACATTTTACATTTGTACAACCAATACAASTCAATCTCAACCGTTTATYTAATTTGATAAATATGTGATTTCATAATTTTTTTGATTGTTTTCTAATATAAAGTATTGGTCATAATTAATGAACTCTAGTCATCTTTCATAAATATTCAAATCATAATAAATAAACTCTCATCATTTTCATAAATATTTTAATTAATTGGGTTGCATTGGTTGTACAGATGGACATTGTTGCATTTAAAATAGACCATATATATATATATATATATATATATAAAGTTTTCTTTTGAGAACTTTATAATTCGCGAGATCCAACTTAAATTAAAAAAATGGTTAAAGAGAGACCAATTGGGATTCGAAGAACTCTCTCTTCTTTCTTTATAAAAAATACGCACATTTACAATTGAATATATATACAAGGTGCACATGTTGTGAACACTTTTTTAAGAATATCGTTATAGTTTTTGAACACACCTTAAATCTATGAGATCCGGTAAAAGTTGTGAATATATTGTGAACATAACTAAACCAATTAAATTAAACCTAAACGTATCATTTGTGAACAGCATTGAGTAACCCAGTAAGGAATTTCTTACAAGATTGTTTATGTTATGTTCATCTTGTGTGCATATTCATTTGTGTGTATTTGTGGGTGTGTGCACGTGTAATTATAGATATGTATGTAACTTGACTTTCTATTAAACATTTTCATGTCAAATTTAATTAAATTACACTTTAATTATATTTAATAAATAACATTGATTATATCAAATTAGTGGCATATGATGATCGTGTAAAATTTGGACCTATCAAATGATTAAGTTTATATATATATATATATATATATATGTATATATATATATATATATATAGGGGTAAGATCAAATGTTAACTAAAGTTTTGGTGTTAACTTTGTTAATCGATCTTGGCCATTCAATCTTTCAATAAACGGTTGTGATTAATCATGATTAAAATTTATATTTTTAAATTTAAAATTGTATAAAGATAAGTGAACAATGTTGAAAAGGGTATTTAAGTAAAAAAAATTATGTAACTCCCATATCATTAATTAATTGGGAGTTACAAAATCAAAATTCTATGATTTTTTTGTTAATTTATTTTTGTTAATATAAGAACCATATGAACACAACTATATATATATGAATCATTGTGTCAAATACGAACAAAAATTTGACATATATATGAACTTGGACTGCATAACATTTATAAACACAATATGAACATAATAAGAATAACTGTTATACGAAAGAAAAAAAATAAAAAAAATGTATGAACACGATATGAACAGCTTGTGAACAATAGTTCATTCATTATAAACACATTCAGGAGTGATTCTTTGTCAATTGGAGTTTTATACATGCATTGCATCCACACTGTTTAAGGTTTACCCCTTGTTCATATATGTTTATGATCTTATATGGTTGTTCACCCCTTGTTCATATCATGTTCACCTTTTATTCATATCGTATAAAATATATGAACACATAACCCCAACGCTATGAACACCGGGTGCAAACACTTACACAAATATAAAGATTTGGTATTAAGCTTAAAAAATAACATTTGCGTTCATATGATAGAAGTAACATGAACACAATGGTTCATGATTCATAAAAGTCGGTAATATGACAATATGAAAATGGGCCGTGCATGTACTTCCATTTGAACATGTGAATTAGGTACGTATTTTAATAATTAAAGAAAAAAGATATCAATACAAGATGAGTTATAAAAAACACAACACATCGTAATGAACATAATTTCGATTAAAACGAATCTAAAAAAATTAAAAATCTATTACCAAGACATTTGCTTTGGTTAATTTMTTCAATTCCCGACCTCGAACTCCGATTGTCATCATAAACCATTTTAATCTTCTCACTGTTGTCGATTTATTTTCCATTGCGTTTATCTATATTAGCTTGATCGATACCGAAWWWTTTTAYTACCGTGTTTTCTATGCGAATTAAAAACTGATAAAACAATAAACATGGAAGATCAAGATTAAAAAAAAAATATTAATATTATAAATGTATATTTTTTGGGACTTGATGATTTGTAACTCCCCATTAATTGTTTGGGAGTTACATATCAAATAAATTTACTGAAATACCCTTGTAAATAAAATGTAAACATGACATAAACCTACAAGAAGAATGAAATTTGATTGGTTGCCATGATTTTCAAAGTTAACACAAAGTTATTGGTTAACATTTGATCTTCCCCCTATATATATATATATATATATATATATACTATTTAATAAAGTATTTGGCTAAAACTCTTAAAAACTTTTAAAATCTTAAACACTCTTAAATCCGTTCATCTCTAAACGATTTCATCCCTATCCGATTTCATCTCGTATCTGAATTCGTGTAACTAACTGCAGATAAACACAATCAAATACAGAATAAACATCTCATTTTAAATATAAAAAATCTAAAATATAATTAGGATAATCATTGATAACTAACATAATTTAATTAAGAAAATTACACCAAAACACAAGAACTTTAAAAAAGATTAATTTAATACTGATATCGATATTTTTTTTTCAAAATTTTATGATGTTTTTAAATTTATATTTTATTCAAAAATAAAAATATTACCACTTTCTCAAAACCACATAAAATCAATATTTACTTAAAATTCAAGATTACAAGTAAATTATGCAAAAGTACAACTTATCAAAGCTCCATTTTTGAATTCGTATAACTAATTGCGGATAAATATAATCAAATAGAGGATAAA
>NC_037540.1:17067702-17075049 GCF_001531365.2 Cynara cardunculus var. scolymus | reverse complement strand
TATATTATTAAACCAAATATAAATTATTTCGTTATTGAACATAAATTAAATTATAAAAAAATTGAATTAAAAAATTACATAAAAATAAAAACATCATCGCTTTCTCAAAATCACATAAAGCCATATTATAACATTGACTGAGATAAAGAATAAAATGAAATATTAAAATCACGATGTATCTCGTTGCATCGTGCGAGTACACTTCTAGTTATATTATAAAGCATTTGACAAAAACTCTTAAAAACCATTTTTATGCATGAACTACTGTGTATTAATGCATATTACTTAAAATTTAAAATTACAAGTAAATTGTGTGTAAGTACAACTTATTGAAGCTCCATTTTTGAATTTGTATAACTAACTGCAGATAAATATAATCAAATACAAGATAAACATTTCATTTTAAATATAAAATATCTAAAATATAAATAATCATTGAGTTCCAACATAATCATTATCTTTATAAAAATTATATTGTTAAGTCAAAAATAAATTACTTTGCTATTAGACCTAAATTAAATTATAATAAAAAAATTGAATTAAAGAGATTGTACAAAAAAAAGAGAATTTTTAAATAGTTAAATTGAGATTAATATTGATATAATTTCTCAATTTTTTAAATAGTTAATTTGATATTAAATTGTAATTTTTTAAATTACACTTGAACGTACATAAAGATTCATAATGAATATGCATATATACTATTTCACATAAAAAATGGTTAAAACGAAAAAAAAAAAAACCTATATCAAGATAGATGTAATATAGCACAACATGAAATTCTCGTTTTTTTATGTAATTTATTTTATTAAAATATTAGTAATTCGTAAGATAATTTATTTTAAACTTTAAGAGGAAAAAAAAAGCTTAATTAAAAAAAAAAGTAAAAATTTAAAGAAGGTAGAGGTGGGTTAAAATTAACTTCATTTTTCACCCCTAAATACCTTAATTTTAATTAGAAACTATATTTGATGTGAGTTGTTGGATCAAATAATACAGAGAGTCGAGATTGGTCCTCATGTTCACAAAAAAATGAGTTTGTAAATGAACTTTCCTATATATATATATATATATATATAGAGAGAGAGAGAGAGAGAGAGAGGCATAATCAGATGAGAATTGATTAGTTTGTGGTAATTGTGAGGTCCAATCTCAACTACAAATGAACGGATAAATTAGGAAATTAATAATTATGGTAGTTTGAGTTAAAATTATAATTAGAGAGCATATTAGGTATTTTTAAAAAACTCTTCTATCCTCTCTCATCTCTCTGACCTCCAATCTCCGGCCTCCGGTGAAATCGGTATCGCAGTATATCACAATGGGTATCACATTGTGTATTACAATGAGTATCACATTGTATATTACAATGAGTATCACATTGTGTATCTTTGTTTTTAAGGTTTGAGTTGGTATCACAATGGGTATCACATTGTGTATCACGGTATATATATATATATATATATATATATATATATATACACACCTTCAGTTATCTTTATTTGCCTATTTTTTGTTGGAATACAGTAGCCATGAACTCAAAGGAAAATAACCATATTTCTCCAAGAATCCATACGAAACGAAGGAGAATGAGCGTTTCAAAATTTTACTAGAACGAACAACAACCATTTAATGTCGTATCTGAATCTAAGCCAATAAACTCAGCTTGTGGCCTCCACGGTATCCACACAAATGCTTTAAATCCAGTTGATATCCTATGCCAAGAGAGAAGATCCTTTTCCTTCTTGAATACTAAATACGTGTCGAACTATTTGAAGGAAAGGAAGAGTAGCTTGTGGAATATAGAGACAATAACTGATCCAGATGTATAATTCTTGCAACCATAACAAAGGTACTTGCCCATTATCTCACAATGTTCTCTATTTGTATAAGCTTAATGATGGTACTATAATAAACAAGTACTATAAGTACCACTATCAAACAAAATGGTTCATGCTTTTAGAAGATACCATATCTTCTAAAGCCATGCATGACTTTTATACAAATATAATATATGACAAGTCACTACTTGTCATTCATGCTCTACACTAATCAAACAAGTTTGCTATAATCTAATTTTATTTAATAAGATAAAATCAAATATAATAATTAAACACTTTAATAATTTATTCTTCTTATTTAGATATACATTTTATGCGTGTGAGCCATTTGAACTTTATCACGTTGGCAATAATTATAAATGATGAGCGACATCTAGCAATACATCATCGTTACCTAAATGATAAAGTTTGGTGATTCAGCTAATCAACAAACTGTTTGATCATTATCCTTTACATATATGTCTCTTTGTTCTCGATATCTAGATTAAACATGAGGTATGGATGTCTCATCCACATTATGTCCGATCTTTAGTTTCTCGATTTCAGAATATAGTGATAAGATGAATATTAGTATCCTATACTGACAATCTGATCATACATGCACTTTTTAGTACTATTCAATAGAGAGCCCTAGGGATATCACTCTTGTCATTCAAGAGAACAAATCCTATATTGATTCATGCTAGTACTATTAAGTGATATATGATATACCTAATAACCATTTTGTCACCAAGTTATGTAATGATCAGAATCAATTATCAAAGTACACCACTCATACAAAGCAAACTCCATGACCTTAAGTCAAAGGACTACATATACAATGACCACAAGAGAAACATCTATGATACTCATATGACATCTAACAAACATTCTCATTGCAAGTCACATCCAGTACACAAAATCTCATTTTGTAGCCATATGTGGATTCTATATCTCCATACGAATCCCTACATATACTAGTTGTACCATATTAAGTCAACTTAAACTCGAATTGATACTTGACTAGGGACATTTTAGAATACAATATTCTAAGATTATTATTATGTTTAGATATCACACATAATAGTATGTAAATATAATAACTGGCAATGTCTTTCATTAATTAATAAACACAACACAATGTCCAAATAGAATCATCTGATGTTGGCTTTTGCACATATACACTAACATTTTTATCATTATTGAGTGATGCTTTAAAATTCATGCATATGGAAATGATTAAATGTAAGTACAATTTTGTGGAAGTGACTAAACGTGAAAATAAAAGTACATGAAGGTAAATGAATGCAGTTGAAATATAGAAGGTAGTTGAAGGATAATGTAGTTAGATTAAAAGTCAACTCATCCAAATGTTAAAATATGTTCTTAACATTCTCACTGTAGGTCTTATTCTCACACGATCTAACATGTGTGTGTATATATATGTGTGGTTTCTATTGTTTGCATGAAATAGAAGGTTTGCAAAGTAATCCCCCTCCATAAATATATATATATATATATATACACACACACACACACACACACATAGAGTTTGGTTCAAATGTTAACTCAGACTATTGTGTTAACTTTGTTAACCATTTTCAACCATTCACAATACATCTTAGTATTAGGTTCATATTCATCTTAGAATTTAATGACAAGGGTACATATGTAATTTTCTTTTTTATGTAACTCCTATATCATTAATTGGGAGTTATAAAATCATAAAATCCCATGATTTGTGTTAACTTATTATTAATCTTGTTATTTTTTAATATTTATTTTATATCTGTAATGTTTATGAATTTGTGATTGGTAGAGGAGACCAGTAGTAAAGTTTTCGGTATCGTTCAAATTGATATATACGAAAAAAATGATGAACATGTGTGACCATATGAACACAAATTCACATATGAGAACATTCCTACAACCATATAAACACAACTCGACATATATGAACCATTGTGTCAATTACGAACACAAATTGACATATATGAACATTTGTGTCAATTACGAAAACAGATTGACCTTTATGTACATTTGGTATAAATATGAACACATATTGACCCAAATGAACATACGAAAGATGATGAACATGTGTGAACATATGAACACAAATTCACATATATGAACATTCGTACAACCATATGAATACAACTCGACAAATATGAACCCTTATGTCAATTACGAACACAAATTGACATTAATTACGAACACAGATTGACATATATGTATAATTGATATAAATATGAACATATATTGACACAAATGAACATACGAAACATGATGAACATGTGTGACCATATGAACACAAATTCACATATATGAACATTTGTCAATTATATGAACACAACTCGACATATATGAACCCTTGTGTCAATTGCGAATACAAATTGACATATATGAACCCTTGTATCAAATACAAACACAGATTGAGATATATGAACACTTGTGCCATTTACGACTTTCTTTCCATATACACCCCTGTTCACACATGAACAATCCTCATAAATATCGAATACTTATTCACATATGAACCATTAAAAAAAGCTGTAGAAGAATCTAATGTCGGTGATCTTGCTGTTGGTTTTGATTCGATAACGAGATTAATTCCCGGATAGTTACATTGTTATTAATGGACAGTTACAGAACATCCCATTGTCATTAATGGGCGGTGACAAAACATCTCATTGTCATTAATGGACAACTAAAATCTTTTCCCAAAATACCCCTTGTAAATATTGTTCACTTATGTTACCTTGTCTATGTGTGCAATTAATTACACTTTATATCATGAATGATCATAGCCACAAATTTCAAAGATCATGACCAAGATTGGTTAACAAAGTTACCACAATAAACATAGTTAACATTTGAATCAGCCCCTACATACATATATATATATATATAGAGAGAGAGAAAGAGACTGGTTCAAATGTTAACCAAGTTTATTGTGTTAACTTTGTTAACCATTTTCAACAATGGCAATCCATCTTCTATATAGGTTCATACTCATCTTATAATTTAATGACAAGGGTAAATATGTAATTTTCTTTTTTATGTAACTCCCATATCATTAATTGGGAGTTACAAAATCAAAAAAATCTCACAATTTTTGTTAATTTATTATTGATCTTGTTTTTTTTATAATATTGATTTTTCTATCTATAATGTTTTTGAATTTGTGATTGGTAGAGAAGATCCGGCAGTAAAGTTTTCGATATAATTCAAGCTATTATGGAAAACCCAATGTTAATAATGAAGAAGCTATTGTTCACAAGTGTTCATATTGTGTTCATATGTACACTAGCTGCATATCTCAATATTGCTCGCTCCTGAATGTGTTCATAATGAAGGAACTATTGTTCACAAGTTATTCATATTGTGTTCATATGTAAACTAGTTGCATATCCCAACATTGGCTGACTTCTGAATGTGTTCATAATAAAGGAACTATTGTTTACAAGTGTTCATATTATGTTCATATGTACGCTAGTTGTATATCTCAACATTGGCTCGCTTTTGAATATGTTCATAATGAAAGAACTATAGTTCACAAGCTGTTCATATTGTATTCATACCTGTTTCTTATTTATTTTCTTTCGTGTAGCAGCTATTCTTATTCTGTTCATAAATGTTATGCAGTCCAAGTTCATATATATGTCAATTTTTGTTCATATTTGACACAATGGTTCATATATATATATATATATATATAGATGTGTTCATATGGTTCTTACATTTTGTTGGTCCCGTAAGGGTCTACAAGAAGAAAAACAGTTTGTAGAAGGGAGGGGGGATGAATACAAACACAATATTTTCAAATTTAAAATATATATTGATAGAGAAGATCAATACAGATTTTACAGGATTGTTTGCGGAAAGATAAGGTAATAAAAACCTATCTAAACAATCGTTGGTTACACACAAAGCTTTAGCAAATACAAGAAAATAAGTTGCTATAAGAAAGATCCTTTACTTAAGCAAGAAAATGCATGAAGTAAGAATTAGGTTAGAGAGAGATGCGCGCTCTCTGCATGGAGAAGAAACACTTCTATTTTTACCCAGTGCATTAAATGTTCATTTAATGCAATAAGGTAGGGTTAGAGAGCGTGTCAAGCCTTAAGTGAAAGACTTGTCCTTTGCCACAATGAATAGTACAAAAACACTATTTATGAGCAGACATCCTTATCTAAAGTTTTTTTTTTTTTTTGTAAGGGTGTCCGGGCCAAAGCCCGACTAATCCCGGCAAATTTGGAGGCTAAACATGGCCCCACTTAAATGTCGCCAACACTCCCCTCCCAGGGCTCGAACTCGGGTTCATGATTATGCTATGCCCAAGCCTTTACCACTAGGCTGGAAGGTCTTTGACTCCTTACCTAAAGTTGGTGCACAAAGAGTCGACTAATTGGCTCCGTATTGTACTAACTTTCGTAGGGGAATGGGTTTTGTCCTTTGTGTGCATAAGGACAAGACAACAACAATCGGGCTAAGCAAACTTCCTTTGATCGCTGAATGCTGGAATGACCTGAAGGTCTCATCATCATTCACATATATGTAGACAGACTTGTAATCACTGAATACCGCTTTAGATCACGTACTCGTCAGTCTCTAATATTCAGTTTCAGTCTTCGACGGTTGCTGAAGGTTCTTTGGTGTGAGTGTTGTCTTCTTGAAGTATTGTGGTCTCTAATAGATTTACAATGAAAGTTCTTCAGTGATCACTGAACAGACTCAGTGAAGATCGCTGGAACTGAAAATACAGAAACATAAATACAACGTATAAGTGAAAAAGGATTATCATCAAATCACTGAGAGAGAGGATCAACAATCTCCCCTTAATTGATGATATCAAGATAACATAAAGAAGGTTATCTTATCAAATAATAGTAAGAAAAAGTTATATACAAAGTGTATGTCCCTTTTTACTATTTTGGCATCTTTTTCAGTTTGGTCAGTCTCAGCTTGAGAAGTTTTCTTAATATATATCTAAGAAAATTACAAGTGTGGAAACTGAAACTGAAAGCTTATTTATTGACTTATAGAATGTTAGTAAATGAGAATAGTAACATTGGAACTCATAGACTTGTGTCCCTATTACTTTTTTCAGGGATCTTTTTCAGTGAAGTACATGGAATACTCATTTTATTAATCATATGAAATATTACAAGTATTACAGTACATGTCCAGAACTTACATAATATAAATATAATCACTGAAAGGAGATATAGTACATGAAGTTACAAGAAAAAGTGGATTGTTGTTACAAAGAGAATCTAATCTAGAGATCTTAGATCTATGTACCCAGGTACACTTTCACCAAGTTTTCTTCGACGTAGGAATTCCCTTCGTATTTTCAGGTCTACGACTTTTTCAGGCATGCTATCATCTATCCAGAGCAAAAGATAAATCAAATGATCCATTGGATATAGATGTAGCTCTGACATTCTCTGAAATCTGACTTTACCTTCATAGACAAAAAATATAACTCCTAACTCAGGTTTAAAATGCACAGAGTTGGGTGTAT
>NC_037540.1:17065390-17067377 GCF_001531365.2 Cynara cardunculus var. scolymus | reverse complement strand
ACTCGGTAACGGCATCAAGATTGTCCCTGGTGATGAGCATTGAGACCAGCGTTCCACCATATTTAGAACGTCCGCTGATGCTGACACTGATAATTGGGTGGGGACTGAGTCTCTTTTTCAGTTTTGCTTCGCTCCATTGCTTGTTCTTATCCACCAGCTTCAGCTTCTTCTTGCGTTCAGCTTCTGGAATCGAAAGAAGTTTAGCTTGGGCTTGGACAACATTCACCATTTTCTTGGATTTTTTCTTAGGAAAGACTGTTTCAGCTAGTGAATTAGCCAGCTTCAAGCTGTCTTCATTCTGTTTTCTTTGAAGTTCTAGCTCTTCTTTAGCCCGTAATGTCTCGAGTCTTTCAGCTTCAAATAAGAAGTCAAACTCACCACCACTAGAGGTACGAAGAGGAATTTTTACTCTAGTCTGGTCAAGTGACTCCTTCAACTGAGTCATCTACAGGTCAGTAGAAGCACGAGAAGTGGGTTGATCAGGTACCCGCTCCAGTCGACTGCATGTTGTTGATGGAATATGAAGCTGATATGTTGAAGTGATCACTACCTGAGAGGTAGAGTCTTCAAAAAAAGGTTGTTGAGGAATATTGAACAATATCCTCAAGTTCTCTTCTTCAGCGACCGCCTTGCCTTTCGACTTGGGGTCCTGTTTTTCTGATGGATTCGTTCAGCATGCCTTTGCTCCCCCTGGGATGCGGAATCCCCGAGAGTAACACCTTTGGTGACTGTTGATAGTTTTTGGAACTTGATGGTAAAGTCGTCTTCATCATCATCGTCGTCGTCACCATCTAGATCATCTCTGGTGTCTGGAATGACAGGTTCATCATCATCTTCATCATCATCATCATCATCTTCATCATCATCTTCATCTTCATCATCACCATCATCACCAGCAGCAGCAACGATGGTATGGACATCATCCCTAGGGATGGCTTCGACATCCTCAGCTAGAGTAGCTTCGATGGTCGTGATTACAGGAGCAGCAACTGCTTCAGCTCTGAGAGCCTCAGCTTCAACTGCAACTGAAGTTGATACTGGGCCAACAGCCTGAGAAGTTGTAGGAGCAGCATCAGATGATTCACTAGCATTGGACCTCATCTCCCCCTCTCTGGCTAAGACTTTAGAGACCTTGCCAGAGAGTTCGTCCAAGCACTGATGCTGGAGAACCATAGAATCCTCCAGCCTTTGCAAAACATTGGCTAGAGTTATCGTTGCCTCACGCGTCTCGTGGAGCTGGGCACGATCATCGGCAGAGAATGAAGGTGCCATCACTGGAGCTGGTTGACGGACAACATCCAGGATTTGTTGAAGAAGACCAATTTGCTGATCAGCGATAGCCTGAGCATCGTCAGCGCTGCTGTGAAGAACAACAATGGCGTCGGTGTTGGCATGAACAACTTCTTGGAGAATCAGGAGATGACTCTGAACTTCTTGAACATCCTCCTGGAGGGCAAGGAAATTCGCATCAAGATCGCCTTGATGGGGCATCTCTTGGTGAACTTCGTTGATCCTGCAAAGGACGGTATCAACAACGGGAAGGAAAAGCTTGATATCAGATGACATATCATAGTCATCATCAATTTCTTCATCTCCTCCATCATCTTTCTCTCTTTCTTCCTCTTCCACTTCCTGAGTATTAGGCTGATGCATCGAAGAAGGACCTACAAAAGAAGAAGTGTGAGCTGAAGGCTCAAGGTTAGAAGAAAAGAAAGGGTAGGAAGATGGAATCACTGAAGATCTGGGGAGCATCGAGAGGAGTCACTGAAGATGGATCTACAGGATTGTCACTGGCATGAGCAAAGATGTCCTCGAGATGATGGACATCCGTATGCTGAGGAGCATCGAGAGGAGTAGCCTCAGATCCAGTGGTGCACATCTCAGTATCAAGAAAGACAGTCGCTGATACTTCATCGACATGTGTAAAGACCAAGGAGGGAGGAGAAGAGAAAATGGTTGAGAAGAGACGTGGGTGTTCAGCGGTGGC
>NC_037540.1:17064248-17065290 GCF_001531365.2 Cynara cardunculus var. scolymus | reverse complement strand
AAATAGTTAATTTGATACTAATATCGATATATTTTTGTCAAAATTTTATGATATCTTCAAACTTATATTTTATTCAAAAATAAAAACATAATCGTTTTCTCAAATCACATACGACCTATTATAACATCGACTGAGATAAATAATAAAATGATATATTAAAATCAAGATGTATCTCGCTGCATTGCGCGAGTACCCTTCTAGTATCTATACTATGTTATAAAACATTTGACAAAAACTCTTAAAAACCATTTTTATGCATAAAGTATTGTTTATTAATGGATGTTATTTAAAACTCAAGATTACAAGTAGATTGTGCTTAAGTACAACTTATTAAAGCTCCATATCTAGATTCGTGTAACTAACTGCAGATAAACATAATCAAATACCGGATAAACATATCATTTTAATATAATTAGGATAATTATTGAGTTCTAACAAAATACTCAATTATTATCTTTATAAAATGTTATATTATCAAAACCAAAAATAAATTATTTCGTTATTAACCTTAAAAAATAAAATATAAATTTATAATAAAAAAATAAATTAAAGAAATTACATAAAAAATAAGAACTTTTAAATAGTTCATTTGATATTAACATTGATATTTATATTTTTAAATTTATATTTTATTCAAAAATAAAATCAAATTATTGCTTTCTTAAAACACATAATACATCGATATAGACAAAGAAAAAAATAGAATATTAAAATCGAAATGTATCTCGCTGTATTGTACGAGTACCCTTCTAGTATATATATATATATATATATATATATACTATCTTATAAAGCATTTGGCTAAAACTCTTAAAAACTGTTAAAACTTTTAAAAACTCTTAAACCCTTCCCATATTTGAATTCGTGTAACTAACTGCAGATAAACACAATTAAATAAAGGATAAACATCTCATTTTAAATATAAAAAATTTAAAATATAATTAGTATAATCATTAAATTATAATAGAATACTTAATTATTATCTTTATAAAATTTATAATATTAAACCAAAAATAAATTGTTTTATTATTAAACTTAAATT
>NC_037540.1:17060837-17061929 GCF_001531365.2 Cynara cardunculus var. scolymus | reverse complement strand
GAAAATTAATAAATTATATTTATATTTTTTTGTAATTTTATAATATGTATACATATATGTATATACTAAATTTATATAATAACCTATAAATATATTTTTATAAATAAAAAAATAGAAACCGAGGTTTTTGTAATAACTTTAATTGTGGAGTTTTATTGAGTTTCTTACGTTATTGAGATAACAATAATATGACATAAAGAAATGACAAGTGAGGTTATTAGAGATTTCACTATTATAGATGCTAATATGCTTATTAGTTCATGTAGGTGAGGAGGAATTTGCGAAAAACCATCATATGTAAATAAGAAGTTTAGATTTATTAGTACTAGTGTTTGACATCGTGCATTGTGCGATGACAGTAAATTTTTTTCTAAATTATTGAAGTTAGCTAAATGAGTCGATGGTCATATTTATATATTAAATTAATAAGAATCAATATTATCTTTTATATATGAATCCACCTTATCATTATTGGTTGTTCTCTTAATATATATATATATATATATATATATATAAAATTAATAACTCTTATATATCAATTTTTATTATTTCAAACTCTGTAATTGGTTCAAAATCATAAAAATATGTGAAAATATTGATTATAATCATGAGGTGTATTATGAGAATTGTTTTGTCATAATACATATCAATTTCTCTCCTTCATATATTCTTATAAAATATTTATATTCATCAAGCAAACGTTGTATCGTTACCTACTTTGAGATAATTGTTGAATATTTTTGCAATTTGTTTATATTAGTCATAATATACTCAATTGCAACATTGACCAAAAAACCTCCTTGAAACCCTTACTTTTCTACATGTAATTGCACAAAGTGGAACTATAATAGCTAGTATTATGACCAATCCAAATATATAGGAGTATGATTGATTTGTTATTTTTTCATTTGACTTGTTCAAGCTTTTTAGATTGTTTTAGACGGTTTATCGTTTGGTTTCTCTGTAAAAAATCCTGAAAAAGATTTTTTTGATAAATTATGTAAAATAAAATATATGTATTATATTGATTATAGTATTAATTATATCTAGAGTTTGATTTTAGCTTAAATAAAAAAGTGATTTAATATATAT
>NC_037540.1:17020802-17060017 GCF_001531365.2 Cynara cardunculus var. scolymus | reverse complement strand
GTTTTTTATTATATTTTATTTACATTACATATTATTATATTCAAGTGTCATGTAAATAAAATGATTAGTAAAATTTTAAATTAGAAAAAATATAAAAGAAAATAAAAAAGGACTCTAAAATCCCAACAAAAGTAGAAAGAGAATGTGATATTACTTTTCTTGTAGTAAACCTAAAAAAAAAATAGCAATTAAATAAGAACATATTGAAGTTTGTTGAGGTTATATCATAAATTTTTTAATACATACATTGAAAATTCAATTATCGAACCGTCGTTGCCATCAAAACTCTATAACCGCTGCCAAAAACAAACCCTAAATTCCACTGAATTTTTTTTTTAAGAAAAACATAGAAGACAAAAGTAAAAAAAAACTATAAAATCCCAAATATAGGGAAGGAAAACTCTTTTACATATCAAATATTTTAAAAATTCAAAAATCTAAGGGGCAAAAAAGATGATTTTAAAAAATCAAAAATCTAAGGGGGGAAAAAGACAAACTTCTAATGTTTAGAGGATGACACCTCATTATGTTTGGTTTCTCATTTAATATATATATATATATATATATATGGTTTATTTCAAATACAACCTATCGTATTTGTACAACCAATGCAACCCAATAAATTAAAATATTTATGGAAATGATTAGAGTTCATATATTATGATTTAAATATTTATGGAATATGAATACGGTTCATTAATTATGATTAATACTTTATATTAGGAAATAATCAAAACCTCTATAAAATCACATATTAATCAAATGAAATGGACGGTTGAGATTGAGTTGTATTGGTTGCACAAATGACAAAGGTTGTATAATAACCAACCTCTATATATATATATATATATATATATATATTGATGATTGATTTTTGATCTACCAATAATTTTTATTATACTTTTAAATTGATTTAGAAGTTACTTAATCAATCTATAGCTCTACATTTGAGGCTTTACGACCGGCAATTATAATGATTTTTTAACTACTTAAATGCTTGTTCTTATTTTTTTTATTTGTTTAGCAATAGTAATTATTCGACAATGCTACCCTTGATTTTTATCGTCACGTGAAATTAGCTTACAAAATTAAAAACCTATAAGGCGTTGTTATCCTTTACGAACTTTAAAGATTTTTTTATTATCAAAAATACAATTTTATTTCTATTTTCCCAAGTTGTGTAAACATTTTTAATGCTATATTAGGACCATAAATAAGAGTAGACATGAATTTATGGTGAGTGGGGACTATCCGTATCATTAAAACTTACAGTTGTTAGGAATTTTTATATATTATAAAGAAGAAACCATCATATGTGGTTTCTTCTAAAAGCTATGAACTTCTTTATTTTTTATTTCCTATTTTCTATTTTTTATTTTTTAAAATATTAATCAAGTTAAAGACTATTATGTCCTTATAGGAAAATTGAATGTTTCATAAAAAATGATATTTTTTGGTAATTTTGCATCCAATTTAAGTTTAACCTTCAAACTATTCAACTTTTTGGTTAACATTCAACTTAAGTTTAATCTCTTAGACTATATATTGAACTTCTTGATAGACATTCTTTTTATTCTTTATTGCAATTGATTTACTTTCTTCAACTCTTTACCTCTCCATCTCTTCATCTCCATTTAGTGTTGGCATAAATTGTTATCAACCCCCAAGTTCAACCAGGACTACTTCATAGTGGGAGATTTATACTGTGAAATTTTGACGAGAATGGTAATTTTATATTTTTATGCCCCTTTCTCTCGGTTGCTTTAATTTTGATCTCTCATTCTCTTTATTTCTCAATCTCTTCATCTCCATTTAGTTTTTGCATTCAAAAAACAATCGATTATGTTTTCTTAAAACAATCACACGCATCCAAGTTCAACCGGGACTACTTCATTGCGGAAGATTAGTACGGTGAAATTTTGTCGAGAATGGTATTTTATAACTTTCTGTCCTTTTCTCTCGGTTGTTATAATTTTGGTCTCCATATTCTTTCCTACACATGAATACGAACAGTTTGTTTAAATGTTCGAGTGCTCTTTTGGTTTGAACTTACATCAACAACATTTTCTATCATAAAAAAATAAAGATAAAAAAAATCATCCTTTATGTTTTTCTCAACTACGTTCATCAGGTGAAGTTTATTTTACCGTGCTATGTTACCATGCACCTACTTATACAAATTGTAATGTTTTTTTCTGTCTTAAATTTTGTATTTTTGTAACTTAAAATAAATTCTTTGTAACCTAAGATGGGTTTTATTTATTTATTTTTGCAAAAATGTTAATCAAATGTTGATAAAGGTTTCACGAAGTAGTTCACTTCTCAAGCTCAAACAGTTTTTTTGCAACATGCTCATTCAGTAACATGGTTGTAAAAGAATTGGGTTATTTGTTTGACAAATTATAAATTTACGTTTTTTTCATATGGTGAATCATGAACTAAGTTTGTTCCATTTATAAACTATGAAAAGTTTTTTCTTGTAGATTTTGTGTTTTGAGTTGCACCATGAATTGATATTTGTTATTTTTTTTTATCAATAATGAGTTGAATGTTTTTTGTTTGTTTGTCAGGATTATTAAATTTTTTTTTGCATAGCGGAGCTGTGATGGTCGGAGTATTGAAGACAATCGGTGATATGGTGTCTTAAAAGCTCTTTAACATCAAGAAATTGTAAATATGCTGACTTTTTTTTTTTCTCAAAGTGATATGATTTGATTGTTTTCCATCTTAGGTTTTAACTGCATCTTTGCAAAAGGGTTTTTTCAATCCTCTATTGGGGTTTAATTATTCCGTTTTAAAACCCAATCAAAATTGATGTATTATCTTTGTCGTTAAGTTGGTGTAGTTGTCCTTCGGCTTATGTTTTGGTGCATCTCTTTGTTTTTGATCTTATCTTCCAAATGATAGGTGTAAGGGAGCATGGGTGAATGTGTATTGGTATCGGTTTCATTGTGTTCCTATATATGTTATACTAATATAATTTGCTACTAGATTTGGTTCTTTTGTTTGATTACAGAAGATGCATAGGGAAGGAATTATTTTGTTGAAATATTTAATTTGATGATAATACGATTTTTGGGCTATCCATGAGATTTGTTTGGGAGTGGGAAGGTTAAGAATCTTAGTGTAAGTAGTGTGTTTGTTCTCGAAAATGTTTGACAAAAATGGTTATATAATACATTAGGTTAATTTTAAATTACTGGCTCAATTGGTAATATAGAGGCCGACTAATAAAAATTTACAATTTTACATATGGATGATTGGATTTAAAAAATGTAAAGCAGTATAATTTTAGAGAATTTCTCAATGTCAAACTATGTTTTTGAACGACATGTATTTTGCTTGAGGATGCCTAATTTTAATTTCTTTTGTAATTGTTATTTTTTGTTTGAAATAAAAGACTCTTTTTGAAATATTATTATATTTAACAAATTAAATAAATAAATGTATAAAATTCCAGTTTGATATTAAGACAAATTAATTTTCATATATGAAAATTATTTTATGTTTATATATGATCTTTCAACCACAAAGTTCACATTATGATGAAGATTAAATCGACGGTCGAGGGTCTATCCATGTAAAAAACCCTAATAATTTTCATATTAAAATATCTAAAATAAAAATAATTTAAGTACATTCATTGGTTTATATTATATTTTATTACTTAATTAACAAATTACGTTTTTTATGCTATAACTTAACGTGTTTCTTGACAAAAGAAAAACGTTACCACGCAACACGTGGTGCATGCACTAGTAAGAGATTAAAGTCTTCCCTTTATGTTTTGTGTAATTATTCGACAATGCTACCTTTGTTTTGGTCGAATCAATATTATGATTGATTTACACTGTTATTTATTATTTAGTGTTATTTTTTATAATAATTAATATCTGTATAATTTTATACTTTTTTATTTATAATATAAAATTATGTTTATGTTCTAATTGTTTTTCAAACATGTTAACAACATATATAAATTAACAAGTTAAAATTAATATAGAAAATTGAAAATTAATACATTATATATTTTTGTAATTTGATAATATATATATATATATATATATAATTTATACGATAACTTATAAATAAACTTACATTTTATAAATAAAAAAAATAAAAACCGAGGTTTTTGTAGTAACCTCCATTATAGAATGTTATTGAGTTTCTTACGTTGTTGAGATCACAATGGTGTGATACAAAAAATTAACAAGTGGGTTATTAGAAGTTTCACTATTATGGATGCTAATATTTGTGTGCTTATTAATTCATGTAGGTGATGAGAAATTTGCAAAAAACCATCACATGTGAATAAAAAGTTCAAGTTTACGAGTATTTTTGGTCTATTAATAATTTTTATTATACTTTTAAATTGATTTAGAAGTTAATTAATTAATCTATAGCTCTACATTTGAAGCTTTACCAACTAGCAAATAAAATGATTTGCTAACTATTTATATGCTTGTTCTTATTTTTATAAAATATGTGTAGCAACAGTAATTATTCGACAATGCTACCCTTGATTTTCATCGTCACATGAAATTAGCTCACAAAATTTAAAACCTATAACGCGTTGTTATCCTTTATGAACTTTAAAAAACTAATGAAAAATACAGTTTTATTTCCTATTTTCACAAGATGTGTAAACATTTAATGCTATATTAGGACCACAAATAAGAGTAGCCACGTGAATTTACGGTCCATATCATTAAAACTTAGGGGCCATTTACATAAATGCATATTCGGTAAACGCTTAACATTAGGAGTCAACACTATAATTTATTTTATCGGATAAGATTGTAATACATCAAAATGGTACCATATGCAACAATTTACCCGGTAAACATTTATCCCGGTAAGAGTCGTCACACTCACTTATCGAGTAAGACTCTCCATCTTTATCGTTGCACTTACCGGGTAAGATATTTGACCTTCGCCATGTTCATCCAGTAAGGAAAATTACCCACTAAACACTTATCGTGTAAGTGTTCAGTAATCGACCCTTTAGAGTAGTGAAGAATAAGAGTTAAAAGTCTTCCCTTTATATTTATGACTAGATTTGACAATACACAACGTAGAAGATATACAGTAGAGTTGTTGAAAATAAGTAAGAAGAAATAATACTCGGTTTCATATTCAAAGAATTGATTTAATTATTAAAATTGATCTATTAACATTAACATATAAGTGTCAACAAAAGTACCAGGAGGTATTATGTTCAAATACAAGGAGAAATAAAAATTACCTTGTGGCCACGGAGATTCAAATGCGGTGATTCCGGACTATCTGCAAAACAGGTGATCGTCATAGGATTAGTCGGCTCGCATAACGGGTTGGATATCTAGGTCAATAAAAAAAAATTAACATATATAATTGGTTATTGAAACTAAAAAGCTTAAAACCAAAGGAAACTTGAGTTTGAAATTTCATTAAATGTTTTACTATTTGAAACTTTATGGATTTGACTTTGTCATACCTGACCTTGCTTGCCCCCCCCTCACCACTACAAAACAAAACTCTTAAGTTTTTATTCATCCAAATATCAACGACGAATTTATGTCTCCATGGATTACTAACACATTCGATTGCTTTTGATTTTTATTCCAATTTAATTAATTTTTTTATTAATACTTGATTAAAACGGCGGATTAAATCAATAGGATAAAGCCGTCACTATTCTGCTTCCGATCTAATTAATAAGATAAAAATTAATAAAATAAAATCAACAATGGAAATTGCTATCGATAATTCGAGATGCTGAATAATTACATCTCCTATGTATATTTTTAATAATAATTTGACAGATATTTACCAACAGGTTTTCACCTACTACTCTGGTAATTTGTCAAGTATTTAAAAATATTTTTCTCGTTTTCTTATATTATTTTCTTGTACTTTACAAAAGTATAGAAGGACTGTAACTGATACAAACAGAACATAAAATATCATACATTCAAAGTAAAATGACAAATATCTAGTTAAAAATACAAATTACAAATTAAAATAAATTGTACTATCAACATGTCCAAAAAACTAATCCCGCTGTGGACTACCCAGCGGAAAATGCGACCGCATGAACTTCTCGACCAATGCCCACATCTCATCCATCTCCTTCTTTCTTGCCTCTTAAGCCGCCTATATTTCATGTTTTGTCGGCTCCGAAGCCTCCTCCTGCATCCTGAACTCTTTAACTTGCTCATCTAATGCTTGAACCTACAAATGTACGATAACTTGAATGTAGGTAATAGATTAACATAATATTAGAATTTGACATCCTAATGAGAGAATAGTATAAAACCCGAAGATAAGCCGGCCAACTAACACTAGACGTATCAGTACTACTACACGTCCTGATCGAGACCCATTTGGGATCTATGCCCGAAGTCTAAACATGGGCCTCTCTTGCTCCTCCCTGGTGCTTGCATCTACAACTCCAGATTGTAACACTCCATTAAATGTGTCAAGAAATAAAGTTAGTAAATTTAAAAGCAATTTCTTAGTATTTACCTAAAGGAAGTGAATGGGTAGCATAATTTTTAATAGATAATGTACACCATTCCCTCTTTTTCTTTTGCACCAATCGCTTATCCTATGTATAAGGGATTCAATGGATGGACAATGAGGAGTATGTGAGGATGACACATAAGGAGAGGAGGGGTGTGGAGATTTCCACCAATTTGAAAATTTATCAAAGTTAGATAGATATGAACCAGTAGAGATTTAATTTTTATAATCAAGTTTAACTGTTTATTAACTGAAGATTATAAAAAAATAAACTTTTATGAATAAAGGCGGTTACTTTAGTATCCGGAATCCATCACACCTCAAACCGAACAATGTCACACAGATTGAATCTATCCTTCGCGATAGATTCAATGAAAGAAGGGAGTAGAAGCATAGTTGTTCACTAATTAAATACAAGGCACGAAATTAAAACCAGCTAGATTAATTTGTCGTTGAATCGTAATCTGCACGGTAAAACCCGTCCTTATAGGTTGTGTACGACCACTCTTTGAATGTTGTGAGTCTGCTAGTCGTAAAGCCCCAGGATTTGATGCAATATTCGATTTCAATTATTAACAATTATTTGCACTTCGCACGCCGCATCAGAGCAGAAGGAGCCTCACTCCGAGCTCCCGAGTACCTTTTTGGTACAGATTAGAGAGATAATTTGGATAGTTATTCATTTCAGAAACCGAAAATCAGATAATTCGGTCTATAAAAATGTGTGAAATCAGTTAGAGACTTGGTATCTATCTGATCCCGTTAAGGGGATAATGGGATGGAAGATAAACTTACAACCCTACTAAAATTTCCTTCAATCCCCCACCAGGTTGGAAAGTTTTCTGACATTTATAGTAGATAATGTTATAGTGGTGTCACTGAGATTAAACCTTGTTTAATGTAAGTATCCAAGAAGGGATCAATTCAATGGCATCTTTAGGATTTAAACCTTGAATCTTGTGACCACTCCGGCTTACTTACACACATCATCTATCATCCTTGCTCTCTCACTTAGCACAGATATGACCATGCGCTAAACCCTGTTTCATGACTTACTAGAAGAGGAACCACTACTCCTCGTTTTAGGTGGCACCACCTCTAAGTCATATAGGTAAAGTTCTATAACATCTTCGTTATTAAGATGCCTCTAAAATTTGTTAAGAGATTGAGTCATCTTTATTTTCAACAACGTCATACTATATTTCATCTTACATGGATCTATCATTCGATAGTACCTTCTATTAGTTAAGTGACTTCTCTTACCCTTTAGACTTGGTAGATAGAAGTGTTGGTCCCATTAGGGTCTACAAGAGTTTTATAGAAACAATATGTAGAAGGGGGGATGAATACAAACACAGAAAACTTTTCAAATTTAAAATATATATTGATAAAGAAGGATCAATACAGATTTTACAAAATTGTATGCGGAAATAGATAAGGTAAAGATAACCTCTATAAAACAATCTAAGTTTACACACTATTGATCTTAGCAAAGAGAAAATATTTGTTGTTAAGGCTAAGAAGGAAATGAGTTTTTTTTTTTTGGGTAAGAACTTTTTAGAATGCTTGAAAGAGATTCTAACTTACTTGAAGATAAGCATAAGTGTTCTTTAGATGTGTGTGTGATCTCTTGTGTGTATGCACGTATATTGCATGAAGAGAACACTCATCTATTTATACCCATTACATTTAATGCAATTCAGTAGAGTTTGAACATGTGCCAAACTTTTAGAGAAAAACTTGTTATTTGCTATAGTGAATAGTACAAAAGCCTATTCATGAGCAAACATCATTTCATGGAGTTGGTGGGTAATAGAGTCAACTAATCGGTYTGTATCGTACTACACTCTAGAAAGGGTATGGGTTTGTCCTTTGTGTGTGGAAGGACAAGACAAAAGTAATTTTGCACAACAAGCTTCTTTTGACCGTTGAATGTTGGAATAACATTGAAGGTCTCTTTAGCATTCGTTGAGGCTTGGGCAGTCTTCACACATATGTTGACCAGGTTGTAATCACTGAATGCCGCATCAGATCATGAACGCGCTAGTCTCTAATCTTCAGTTTTAGTCTTCGACTTTCGCTGAAGGTTCTTTGGTGTGAGTTTTGTCTTCTTGAAGTATCACTGTCGCTGATGGATTTACAATACATGTTTCAGCGATCACTGAACAGATTCAGTGATGATCGTTGGAACTGAAAAACAGAAACATAATACTTCGTAAAAGATAAAAGGGATTATCATCAAATTAATGAGAGAGAGGATCAACAATCTCCCCCTATTTGATGATACAAAGCAACATAAAGAAAGTTGCTTTATCAATAGTAGAGGTACGAAGAGGAATTTTTACTCTAGTTTGGTCGAGCGACTCCCTTAGCTGAGACATCTGTTGGTCGGTGTGAGCGCTGGGGGATGGGTTTTCAGAGATCCATTCCTCCATCCGACCGCATGTAGTGGTAGGGATGGAGAGTTGATAATGGACGTGATGGTGATAAGGCTTGAGGACTCATTTGTTAAAGGCTCTAAGGTTGCAACAGTACCTTAAGGATGTGTTTGGTACATGGGACGGGACAAGACAAGACGAGACAAAACTCACTGTCCCATGTTTGGCGCAACATGGGACAGAACAAGAACTCACTGTCATACGTTTGGCGCGACATGGGACAGGGACAAGAACCGGGACATGGTGGGACAGCATGGGACAAAAGAGGTTTTTTTTGTTCCACCAAAATAGGTGGAACAAGATGGACAAGAATGAGATAGAAACTAAAGTATTACTAATCTACCATAGTTTAATATATAACCTTAATATGATATTTGTTTTAATGGTCATCACCGCTAGTTTTGGCTTCCGTCACCACTACCGGCGGCCACCTCCACCTCCACCTCCTCTTCCACTACAACAACATCCTCCACTGCCTCCACAACCACCGTCCACCAAGTCCATTGCCACCTCTACCATAGTCGACCACCGACCACCACCGTCCATTGCCACCACCACTACCGCCGTTCGCCACCATCAACTCATCCTCTATTGCAAACAACCTCCTCCACGACCTCCACCGACCACCACCATTCATTGCCACCTCACCTCTACCATAACCACTATCTTCACTACATCAACCATAACTACCTCCTCTACCATTGTCAACCGCCACCACCAGAATCTACCATCTTCATATCCTCTATAAACCACCGTCGTCCACCAAGCACCACTGCCTCTACCTTCATAACCACTGTTGGCCACCGACCACCACCGCCCGTTGCCACTAATACCATCAACCACCACCACCTCCACCATAACTAAAACTACCTCCACCAACACACAACTACCATCAATTATATCAATTTTTTCATTCAAATTTGGTACAAATATGAAAATTATGTACAAATATTTATAAATTAAATTCTTTAATTATTTACTTTATTTGTGTTAATTATAGCTATTATATAATATTTAAAATCATCAAATAACTTTTGGGGGTAGCTTTTCTAGTTTTGTCCCGTCCAGTCCTAGTCGTACCAAACACCAGACATACTCCTGTTATGTCCTGTCCAGTCCTACCCTCTTGTCATGTTCTGTCTTGTCCTGTCCTGTCCAGTTCTATCCTATCCAATTATGTCTGCGTACCAAACGCTACCTAAGGTTGCATGATTCAACAACACCCTTGTCTTTCGACTTGGTGTTCTGGTTCTTTGGTTGAGTTGGCTCTTTCTCCCGTTGCTCCCCCTAGGATACAGAATCCCTGAGGGCGATGCCTTTCATGGCACCGGCAGGTCTCTTGAATGTGTTTATAATGAATGAACTATTGTTCACAAGCTGTTTATATTGTGTTCATACCTGTTTTTTTGTTTATTTTCCTTTGTGTAGCAGCTATTCTTATTATGTTCATATTATGTTTATAAATATTACGCAGTACAAGTACATATATATGTCAATTTTTGTTCGTATTTGACATAATGGTTCATATATATATATATATGTGTGTGTGTGTGTGTTCATATGGTTTTTACATTAACAAAAATAATGAGATTTTTTTATTTTGTAACTCTCAATTAATAATATGGGAGTTACATAAAAAAGAAACTTACCTAAATACCTTTTTCCCTTTGTTCACATGTGTTTTTTTTTGAAATTGTAAATTTAAAAAATTAATTTAAAAAATTAATTTTTTATCATAATTAATCACAACCGTTTATTATAATATATATATATATATATATATACACATGTTAAACCGAGGTCGTAACTAGAGATGACGGCTCTTGGATGGTTAAAATAAATAATGTCAAGGGGATCACTCGATTATTTTTAAGGGTGTCTATTTTATATTGGAATTAAAATTATGATATTGGATTTGTAGGGAGACGCTAGCCTATTAAGAGAACGGTTTGGACTACACTTGAACAGTGAGTTACACATGATTTATTTTAAAATAGTTGCATGCCTTATTTATAATTATCCACAACTTGATTAAAGTTTCTCGAGATTTTTGATATGCTGTATATGCGTGAAAAGTTCGATATTTTCATAATATGTGTTTTGAGTATTTATATGTCAATAGGGATGTACTATGTATGATTTTGTAAAAACGAGCATGCTTTGTGAGCTTGTCTAAGCCGTAAGTGTGGACATGCTGTGTGAGTTCACTAGATAATGTTGTGTGAGGTAGACATCTTCCATGACGTCGTTGCTTTGTGATGTAGACACACACTATAATATCTTTATTTTGTGAGAAGTATTATTCTCATCAAGGCATGCTTAATTTATGAAGCTTAGTGAAAAATTATTTATTATAAAAGTTGTTGTTCATGCATGAAAACCATGGATTCACTGGGCCTAAGACTCAGCCAAAACTCTTTTAAAAAAATTTCACCCAGGAGGCTATTAGACTGGAAAAAAAAGTTGGATAAATAGAGATATAAGGATTAACATCAAAGAAGGACATGTGCAGATCAAAGACATTGTTATATAGAACAAATGTTCATCAAGATTGTAATGTTAGATGGTGATATAATTTATAAGATTAGAGATTTTATATCCGCTGCAATGTAAGTGTTTGATCTTGAGATACTAGTTTTGTTATATTTAAGTATTCGAAATTTTGGTATGTTACACAAAACATGTTAAATAACTCATTGGATTTTCTAAAATTGTTAGATACATCTATATGACCTATACAACTGGTTAATGTGGTAAAATAATGCAAAAAGTCTGGAAAAAAAAACCAATGGACATTCATATTTTGAACAATTAAGTTCTTAAACATTTTTTGAATAAAAAAAGTACTTACATCTATAAAATGAAATAAATATACTAAAAAGATACTTACATTTAAAAAGATTATTAATGAAATTTATTTTAATTAAACATAAAATATATTATGTCAGTGATTTTTCAAATTAAAAAAGAAAAGAAAAAAGGATTTAAAAAGGATTATTGATTAAATTTATTTTAATTAAAAATAGAATATATATTCCGTATATGATTTTTCAAATAAAAATAAATAAATAAAGAGATTTAAAAAGGATTACTGGTGAAATTTATTTTGATTAAAAATAAAATATATTTCGTTGGTGATTTTTTCGAATTAAAAAGGAAAGAAAATAATTTGATTAAATTATTGAGGGATTAATGATAATATTTAACTAAATACATAATTAAAATTCGTCGCTAATTTGTCGGTGAAATGATATTACCGACAAGATTCAAACACGATTATTAACATGTTACTGTGTTAGAGCGTCTGACAGTGATCAAGTTAGCCATCAAACATATATAAGTAATCCACGCATATATACCAATGAAGATTAGTGACGAATTTTAATTAATTATGTATTTAGTTAAACTTTATCGTTAATCCTTCAGTAATTTAATCAAATTATTTTCTATTTTTTCTAATTTAGAAAATCACCAACGGAATATATTTTATTTTTAATTAAAAAATAAGTTTCATTAGTAATCCTTTTTAATTCTTTTTTTATTTTCTTTTAATTTGAGATATCATACACGGAACATATTTTATTTTTAATTAAAACAAATTTAATCAGTAATCATTTTAAATCATTTTTTATTTTTCTTTAATTTGGAAAAATCATTGATATAATATATTTTATTTTTAATTAAAATAAAATTTCATCAATAAATTTTTTTAAATGTAAGTATTTTTGGTATATTTGTTTCATTTTATAGAAGTAAGTACTTTTTGGTTCAAAAAATGTTTAGGGACTTAATTGTTCAAAATGTGAAAGTTCATTGATTTTCTTTTTCAGACTTTTTTCACTGTTTACCACATTAACCAATTTTATAAGTCATAAAGATGTATCTAACATGTTTTAGAATGTCCAATGAGTTATTTAACAAGTTTTGGAATGTCCAAAGACTTATTTGTTCCAAAAAATTGTCCAAAGACTTAATCATTTCAAACACTAAAGTCCATTGATTTTTTTTTGACTTTTCCTTTTTTAATATGTGAATCATCTCCACACATGCACATTTTTCCAACTTACGTGTACAATGCATATGCATATGTAGTGGGCATAATGCGTATATGAATCATTTTCACTCATGCACATTTTTCCAACTTATGTATGCACATGCAAGGGCAGTATGCATATATGAACACTGTGCATATGAGAAAGCATGATATTTCATATTGTGCACATGTTAAAGCCTATGCACAAGGTACATATGAGAAAGCATGATATTTCATATGCATACTATCATCCTTCTTCTATGCAGATGAACACAAATAATGTTGAAGATGAACAAAAATAATGTAGTAATTAAGACGAATCTCCATAAAAAATCATTCAAAGACCTGCACATGAACAAGATTAAAGTTACAAATTAAGCAAAAAATTAGGAACTAATGGGATAATTATGGCAGTTAAAATATTATTTGAAATTAAAAAATATATTATTTAATATGATGCACTCTCCACAATTTGCCCTCCTCTCTTTTTCAAATTTGGTAACTAAAATTCATATATTTACAATTCCTAATCTAGACCATTGGATGAAAAATAATGGAAAGATATGATTGGTTTGTAAGGAGTGCAATATATATAAAGGTTCCATTTGAATTTGCCTACACACACACTAGATGTATATATTTAGTAATATGTATTGGTGGAGTCATATATTCCCACACCTTAATCGGACAAAACAGTTGCGAATGTCCCAGTTTGCACTTTACAAGGCAGCTCTCCAAGCAGGGAGCATTTTTCGGTTTCCCATTTTTTGATTCGACAAAGGAGGAGATGTTATAGGGATTATGAGAATGAAGATATCTTTATTGAACCTTATAATTGTTTCATATACTTCTAATGCCATAAGTTTCTCATCATAAATCATGAAGAGATTCGTAATGCAAGTTTTTTATCTTTCGTTTAAATGTTGTAAATCTGATATATATCAACAACGTACAAGTGAATATCAAGAATCAAAAGGTTTAAATGTTGTAAAGCTGATATATATCAATAAAGTACAAATGAATATGAGGAATCAAAAGGTTCTTTCCAGAACATGTAAAGAAAGAAAATCGTCTTGGAGAGCATGTAAGAAATGAATCAAGACTATATTGCAAATTCGCTTTGTTGGTTTTTTTCAAACGATAAGCAAAATGATCAAAATTGGTTAAGGGTCCGTAGATAAATAAAGGAAAAGGACTTTCTCTAGAGCATGTTCATGACAAGATCCCGAACTCCTACATTGAAGGTTGGCAGGAGCAAAGGGAGATCGGCAAACTCAGTCTTCTTTATTACCTTAGCAGTATTTTCCTATATACATTTTTCAACTAAAAACAAAATCAACTTTTAATTATCTTTATTCAATAATGGAAAATACTTGAAGTCGATATGTTTGAAAATTAAAGGGGAAAATCACAATTATGTTTGTTCAATTACCATTTTGGTAAAAGTTTTTTAATTTTCGAATTGACTTTTAAGTCGATGACAATCTGACACCCAATTTTTGTGTAAAAATGTAATACACGACAAATAATACATGCATGATGCATCTTCAATAGAGTTTTTTTGGGAAGTTTATTTAATTTTTGAGGTTTTTTTCAGGTGAAAAAATTCCGACAATAAAAATGTGCTTTTTGTTTGTAAATTTACAACCGTCGTTTTTCATTTATGGGTCCCACTTATTTGGAGAAAAAATAGAAAAAGCTCTAATGGACGGATTCGCCATATTAGATAGGGCTATAAATGAACTGAACAAACATGAACGGAGGATTGTTCATTTAAATTTAACCGTATAAACGAACGAACACGAAAGGTAAAAGAGAGAGTTTTTGTAATCATGTTCGTTTCTTAAGAAAAGGTGATTGTTCGTTAAGATGTTAAACGAATGTAAACGAACAAACCTATCTAAAAATAACATAATAATATGAAAAACCACGTAAATTTAGGAAGGATAAGAAAGGATAATGATTTACATAGTAATGTTATAATATTTAATATTTATATATATATATATATATATCTATATATATATATATATATATATATATATAAAAGAAACATAAATGAACGACCGTGAACGAATATAAACGAACATAAATAAACGAACAATCACTAACATAAATGAACGAATTAGATCGTTGTTCATGTTTGTTCATTTAACTAAACAAAAAAAATGGGTTCATGTTCATTTATTTATTAAATAAACGAACTTTTCACAGAACGTTGGGTTCGTTTACGGCCTACTGTTATGCACGCCCAAATTGAATGCATCACAGGAAAAGTTGCAGCAACAGCTTAAGGCAAGCATATACATTCAACTAGCAATCCAATGGAAGAAACCATGTCTATACATTGAAATTTCCAAACAACTAAAGCTGCTGGTTGTGGAAAGACTTCTTATACACACAAATACCTAAATAATGCCAACAGCAACAAGAATATGCCTATATACAAGAATTCACATATACAACTACACTTCTTCCAAGACACATATGATCACTCATCTTAATAACCTATAGCTTTGAACATATTCAGTGATGCCCAAATGGAATTATGAACATAATTCATCAAGCCGGGATCCATAATCAATGAAACAGATTTCATGAATGCATCTTCACTCGTACCTGGAAGCATCCTGTCTTCAGCGTCTCTAACTATCTGCTCGATTACCGACTCTTTCTTCGGTGTTTCCCTGCACAGAATGCTCCCAATCGTATATGGTTACATACCTCGTGTTGCCCCTTTCTTCAGAAGCATCGTGGAGATAACAAAAACACATGCGCATGCAACTGGGACTTCCCATCCATGGAACTTCAGAAGCTCAAGATCTCGCTCTGCATCAAGCGAATTTATGTACTCGATTGTGGCTCGCAAGTATATCTCCCGTGCTTGAGGCCAGTATAGCCAATCAAATGTGCAATCCTCAAACTAACAGATACCACAAAATCCCCCAAAACAAGAAGAAAATGATACAAGCTTAAATGCTCAAATTACATTTAGATACCGCTCAACTCTTTTGAGCTGAGGCATGGTTTTGCATACATCTTACTCCTTCCGGACCCCACCCCCAGGTAGGACATATTGGGTTCATTTGGTTTGGTTTAGTAAAAAGAAAAGAATTCTATGAGCAAGAGCTTACAGTTTCTAGTAAGCAGTAGCCATGATCAATTGGGATAAGAACAATTCTTCCTTCTTCACCATCTTTAGTAACTAATATGTTACCAGCACGCCGATCTGCATAACACCGATTCTCTCGCTGAGACAGAAATCTATCTGGATAGCCAGCCGAATGTCTAACACAGAGATCTTGTGGATCTCTTTGACTGGAAAGACACGTGGGGGCCTATTTCCTCAAAGCTACCGCAGTTCTTTATGAACATCTGCAGCAACCCAATCTTGATGTTCATGGGAGAGTAGTCAAAAGTCTCTAGAATAAGGGAATGCTTAGTGTAAGCATTTGACCATAACCGTTGGAGGAACTCCAGCAAAGCCAGATTTTGTATCTGGTTTCACTCTTGGATGATCAAGGATATATGCAGCAACTTCAGGAAAAGCATCTTCCCCTACACGTGTACCTTTCTTTAACCCATCACCATTGGTGGATATTGGAAGGCCAGTAGGGTTGTTTAAAGCCATGGGTTCCTCATCAATTGGCTTAAAGACATATATACGTTTTACCAGATGAACTTGCATAAAATAAGCTCCACCTGATCCCTATGTCGACCTAATTGGCTTACGACCCTTTTCTAACCCAGCAAATGTGGAATCAATTATCTGTTTAAGCACTGCCGGCAGTTGAGTCTTGGGATTAAGAATCATGGGTTCCAACAAGAAACCCTTTCTGGTCAGTGTCTTCTCTAAAACTATACCACTAGCTTGACTATCATCAGATTCAGACGCGGTTATAGTAACTTCAAAACAACCCTGCACTGGTTTAGCCTTTAGTTTAACCTATCTGTGGACCAAAAAGTGAATCACAACATCATCACTACTACAAAGATCATTTATGAGTCTTTGATGCTCAACTTCCTCACGATTCCAGATCAATTCTTGATCATTGAGATCAACAAAATATTTCTCCCTTTTAGCAATTTGCTGTTTCACATATCCTACATTCCTCTTTCTCTCAACCTGCAAATCAAACTCCTTCCCACATATAGGCCGAACAGTTATGGTTTGTAGATCCGACAACCAGAGTACCAAATGCAATATATTCCCATCGGTAACTCCATAGTCCCTAACACGATAATTCTTTCTCGCCAGTTCTTTACCATTGAAAACTAACTTTTGGTTCTTCACGAAAACCCCTTTAGAAATTTGGATCCTTAGCTTTACAGAAGCTATGGAATCAGACTCCAAAACTCGTATAGGAACCACAGAACCAGATACAGTTAAGAAGATGAAGATGGATTCTCTTGACCACAAACCACATTGATCCAAGACATGGCCATGGAAATTCAAATAATCTTCAAGAACCGGCCTAAGATCAACACTTGCAATCGACATTGTAAAACCAGATGCTTGTGATTTCTTGAACCTATACACATCAAACACCATAAAAGGTTTACCGCTAATCATAATCTTCTAATCTAAGTCAATTTATGCGCACTTCAAAAGTAATCTCAAACCACAGACAAACTAGTTGAACGGATATATTTGACAGATAATTTATCATCTACAAGAAATGAAATACACAAACAAGAAATCTAGAAAATGCAAGCATGACATCTGGAGAACTAGAAAGGTTGCAAGTATGGTGGCGGGAAATGAGGATAATCACAAAATATTTAGTAGAACGTGAAATCAAACTGGGAAGCGAGGAGGAACTTCGAGAATTTAGAAAATGGAAATCAGCATTCATTTAGCTAAGAAGAAGAAGAAGACGACATTTCAATGGGATTGAAATTTACAGGAGAGCTAATTTTGGTTTTGGTACCTAAAATCTATTTACTAAAACTTTGTTATTGTAGTTTTTGATTTTGCTTGGTTTTGGTCCCTCCCACTAATAATAATTAAGACAATCTAATTTTACTCGTTTTTATAGTTTATACAATTTCGTATTGTCGGTTCTTACTGTCGTATTAATGTTAATGCACTCAATCAATATCTATTGGAAGAGTAGGAATGAAGGTGATAATGAATACAAAAGTTGCGGGTCAATAAGATAGGGATCATTGATTATAATCATGAATTTTATAGGATAATATTAAAGATATATCAAAAACTAGTTCATGGATTAATGAAAATGTTAAGTTTATTTTTTTTGTAATATAGAGGAACTAAAAGTATAAATACCTTCAAGGTGTATATATAACTACCTGGTCTCTCTCTGGAGCAGGTCAACTCATTATTGTATTATCAGCTTATTATTGAGAATCACTCCCAAGACAAAAACCAGTATTTTGTATTCCATGATTTTAATTAATAGACAAATCGACTGATTTGCTATTTGTATTGTGTTAGTGGTATATCATTGTTTCTTGTAATCATCTAGGTAAACAACAATTGGTATTAGAGCAGAAGATCAACATTGGAAGAAGACTCAGCCTTATTTCTCACGTCTGTGAGTTCTAGTTCACTGTTTTATTGGATTTTATTCGGTTCTAGATTGTATTTCGAGAGTTAAATTTGTAAATCTTTGATTCTCGAGCCTATATATCCTTAATTGAAAGGTTCTGGACTGTAGTTCTGTAGATTTTGAAATCTGCCAAAAACCTCAAGAATTGCCAAGTTATCGCATTCTTATTATTCTTTGTGATCACATAGTGAGGGATATAACGGCATCCTCAGAGTGAGGGATAAGGATATGTGGTTCTTCAGCTTCATCTTCAGATCGCAGGATCAAGGCTTGAGGTAAAGAGCCTTGGACTTCTTCTGCTTCAGACCTTTCAACTTTAGCTTTAGGTTCAATAATAGCAACATGAGGTAGGTCTTTCTTCCCCTCTTGTCATCAGCAAGACTAAAGGTGAGATCATCAAGAACGTTAGCAAGATCGTTCGTGCGCTGCTCGAGGTTGGACAGAGCCGTAGAGTAGAGGAGTTTAAGTTGAAGCACCCAGTCCATAGATTGGCAATCAACAACTATGAAGGAAGGTTCAGGAACTGGTGCTGAGTGTTGAAGAAGGGTCAGTATCTGCTCTATCAGCTCAGCATGCCTGGCAAGCTGGATTTGCACTTGATCGGCCTTGATATTTAAAGCAATGATGGTCTCAGTGTTGGTGCGTACATCAACTTGCATCGCACACAACAATTCCTTCACCTTACTAACCTTAGCTTTGACAGCAAAGAGGCCTGAGGTGAGGTATTCCTTGATAGGCATGTCTTGGTGGACCTTTTCCATTTTGTCCACGACAGTTGCTACCGTTGGGAGTAGGAGTTTGACATCTTAAGCCATATCATAGTCAGTCTCCATGTCTGAAGGTTATGCTATAAAAGGACCCGAAATAGAAGAAAATTGAGCATAAGATAGCTCTTGGTTAGAAGAAATAAAAGGGTAAGAAGATGGTAGAATACCTGAAGGGTCTTCAGCATCATCTGAAGGATTGACGTTGGTTCTCTCAAGGTTTCCTTCTAGAGGATAGGCTGCCTGTGACTGAGGCACCTCGAGAGGAGCCACTTAGGTCTTGTGGTGATTGCTTCATCACCAATGAGGATAATCATTGATGAATCACCAGTATGTGTTGATCCCAAATAAGGAGTAGAGAAGAGAATGGCAGAGAAAGGTGAGAGTGGGAGTTCAATAGTGGCAATGATGATATTACCACCTACAATGATTTGAGTCACTGAGGCAGTTGGGAGAGGAGCCATGTGTACGACAGTGTCTGAGGAGATCACTGAAGAGCTAGGTGGGGGTAGAAAAGGGCCTTAGGAATAAGACTTATTTCAATGACTGAACATGTTGGGAGGTAACAGTTAGCGACTTGGTTATCCCCTTTTAGGATTTTTTGGCCCTCAATGAAGGACCAAAAGTGGCTTGAGAGGATATCCTCTTATAGGATATGGTGGTGGTGGTAGGGATAGACTAAGGGGGCTTTCTTGCAATAGAAGAATTTCCTTGAGGAAGTTAGCAACATCCTCGAAGTGGGGTTTGTTGATGGGGATGTCCACAAGCGCAACATGGTTATTTGGCTTGAAGGACACTTCATCGATGGAGAAGTTCACATTCCTTGCTGCCATTTCTGTTTACAAATAAGAGAAAACAGAAGATAGTACAAGGTTGTTAGAATGTTAAAATTTTAAGTTTTGAATGAGAAAACTTCTTTTGAAAAATCCATAATAAGATTTAGTGTTTTCCAAGATGAATAAGTGTTTTGAAACTTAGATTATAATCAAGTAATAGAATGATTCAATAATTTGTTTGTTAGTTATTTAAGAGAATGAGTTCTTAAAATTTTCAACAAAAGTTTCATAGAAGGAGAAGAACAATTCAACATATAAAAGGAAAGATATCAACCTTAAGTTTTTAAAGAAGTAGAAAAAGGTTAAGGTTATTTGAATGTTCTTGAATCTTGCTTTGAGAAAGTCTTAAGAGCAATGGTTCGATGAAAATTTTTGAAGGCGTAAAGAGAAATGGAGAAGATATATCGCATATTTATAGGTAGGAGGAGAGAGAAATAATGAAAAAGATGAGAGAGAAAAATACGACTTTTGAAAATATATACAATGATGAAGGGTTTACACGTCCTCATCCAGGATTGGATGGAATTCCAAAGGGTCGCGTGTATCAGAGGAACACACATTTCAAAAACCATATTTAAAAAACGGATAATGACGTCATATTTATTATCTTTTTTCTTTTAAACAAATCACAAGATAAGGAAAGAAGGTAGTGAAAAAGTTTAAGTCTTTTATAACAAAGAGGATCATTGAATATAGAATATTCAGCGTCAATTTTTAAGAAAATGTCTTTAGAAAAGATGCAAAAGATTCAGTGATAGAGACAATCACTGAAGAATTTTACTTTTAAATTTTTTTGATCACTGAGTAAGAAAAGAGTAGGTGATGGTTTTGTTTTAAGAAAATACAAGTAAATATACCTTAAAGATATACTTACTTAAAAGGTTCAGTGATAGAAAAGAACACTGAAATATTTCTTTTAGAACATTTTGATCACTAAATATGGAAAGATTCAATGTTAGTTTTAATTTTTGAAAAGAAGATAAGTGTACATACCTTAGAAAGAGAAGATACATTTACTCAAGAGTTCAGTGATAGAGTGACAATACTGAATCATTTCACTTACTGAGTATTGCTTAGAGCTGGAGGAGTTAATCCTCAGCGTTCAACATTCCAAGTTTGCTGATCAAGATGTTAAATCTTGTCTCATCAAGAGGCTTTATGAAAAGGTTAGCGAGTTGGTATGAAGTAAAGTTCAAATATTACCATTCATAACATGATCTTGGATAAAATGATATATGATCTCAATATGTTTGGTCTTAGAGTGAAGAACAAGATTGTGTGCAATAGCAATAACATTAGTGCTATCACAATAATTAGGGATCTTTGAGAGCTGTAGATCATAGTCACTGAGCTGGTTTTTCATCCAAATGATTTGTCCAAAACAGTTTCCAGCAGCAACATATTCAGCTTCATCAGTTGATGTGGACACTAAGTTTTTTTTTACTCGTCCAACTCACCAACTTTCCACCTAGAAGCTGACAACCTCTAGTGGTGCTTTTCCTATCAAATTTTCAACCTGCAAAATCACTATCCGAATAACCAATAAGGTCAAAAAATCTGAACACTTGGGATACCAAAGACCCAAGTTAGGAGTTCCTTTTAGATATCTGAAGATGCGTTTTACAGCAATCAGATAGGATTCCTTAGGTTCAGATTGATATCATGCACACAAACAAGTAGAGTACATAATATCTGGACGACTTGTTGTAAGATACAGCAGGGATTCAATCATTCCTCTATGAACAGTAACGTTTACAGGTTTTCCATTTGGATCTTTGTTTAGTGAGAGAGAATGAGTCATTGGAGTATTCATAGATGAGCTATTGGATAAATCAAACTTCTTCAGCATATCTCTGACATACTTACTTTGACTGATAAAGATACATTTATCTGATTGTTTGATCTGAAGACCTAGAAAGTAAGGCAGTTCTCCCATCATACTCATCTGATATTATTTCTTCATGCGTTCAGTGAACCAAAAACACAAAGAGGGATTAATGGAACCAAATATTACGTCATCAACATAAATTTGGACTTGAATGATATGATCCATGACTTTCCTAAGAAATAGGGTGAAATTCACAGAAGATTAATCAGATAGAAATCAATCTCAAAGATTAAGAACAGTAAATGCAAAGTATGAACACCAAGAGAGAATTAGCCAAAATGTTTCCGTATTAAGCTTTAAAGTGATTACAATGAGATTAGCTTCTAATTACTAGAAATACAAAAGCTATTTATACCAACAAGTTACAAATACAAAAATCACAAAGGAGAAACTTTGCTTGAATACAACATTAAAGTACATTTACTTGAACCCAACATTCCCCCCTTTGGATTTAAGCACGAGATATTGTAAATTTTGATATTCTGAAGCCCAAATTCGTCTTACACCTTCTTATAGCATTCTGATACTAAATTTTCTCGTCAAGCATCTCTAGAGCACTGATCGGTAAGAACCTTTCTCTTAGACTCAATCTGTTATGACCTAAAGCTTTATCATCTAGAGATTTTCCGCCTTCAAGTTCTTTCCTCACAATCTTAATTGTTCCATCATAGTACTTGTTTAGTTCGTTGAACCTTAAAAACCTCTTAGCTTTCTTGGAGTTCTCAAAGATCACCCCGAACTCCGGAGCTTTAAGAAGCATATACATAGGATGGCCATCGATGCCTTGTAACTCTTGATCATGCTTCTTCAAGTTGACATTCTTTTGGTTACTTTCATATCTCATTTGCACATCAATCACTGAAGAGCTTGCTATGACATCTAAGATACCTTTGATAGCTTCAATACCTCTGACGACTCCTTTCAATCTGATAGTCTAGATTCTGATCTCCTGATACATGTGCTCCAAGTCTTCTAAGTAGAGGTTAGGAAAGTCAACTACATTAAAGTTCCAAACTTGACCATCGTGTCTTGTCACATAGAAAACTGGGTACCAGACACTAACAAGTTTCCTGGCTTCAATATTCTTGATCAAGATGATCCGGTGTTTGGTTCATACAAAAGCTAATGGGTTGTCGTTTTGCTTTGAGGAAATACTTGTACCCCTTGCGATACTCATGTGTTTACTTGTGAATAACCAAGATTTTGTCATAACTTAAGGCTTTCCAATGAGAACTAAAATATCAGGATATAAGTCTTCAATATAGGGTTCTCTGACTCTTGTTCGGTCTAACCCTAGAGTATTTCCTAATAGTAAAGGGTATATACTTCCTTGAAGATTTAGCAGTTGCAGCTTGTGGAACAGAAGATGTATCAAGAACACTTGGTGGTTCAGCAAGAATTGGTTCAAGTACTTCTTTAGGATCAGATTGAAATGGAAAGATAGGATCATCTTCATCTATATCTTCTTGAAAGTCAAAGAAAAGATCATCAGACTCATCATCATCTTCAGCTTCAGCTTTAGCTCCATAATCCTGAACCCCATCGATTTCTTTTGAAAATACCTCATTGAATCCCACATTTGCTAACAGACCCAACAACATCATTGTTTCTATAGTGGAGACTGTCGACTTTTCAACCATTGGCTCGATCTCTGGGTCTGTAGCTATTATCATCTCCAGGCCAGTAGTCCTTTCACTATTGCCAGCTTGAATAGGACTTCCATCATTAAGCTCCTCGGAATTCTCACCTTCATACAAAAACACTTCTTTATCCCTTGAGGACTCAACCACTTTCTGTTTCTTCTTCTCCGCCTCATGGTGATCAGGATCATCCTGATCATCATGTATTCTTTTAAGAGAGGTGGCTTGAGTTCGGCAAGTAATCTCTAGAATTGACGCTCTTTCAGACAATGTATCAATGGATATTTGCAGGTTAGCTATTGACTGGGTAGAAGAAGAAATTATAGAGTCATGCTTTGAGAGACTTGAAACTACGACACTCTGAAAATTTATGAACTCTGTGGCTCGAACGGCTTGGGAATCTTCTATTGATTGTCTGAGCATACCAACCAAATATGCATTTGCTGAGTCCATATTTTTTCTAGTGAGCATCTTGGCATACAACGTGGACTTAAGGTAATCCACCGATAAATTTGATTCTGTTGGAAGTTGAGGTGCAGGCAGTGGTGACGGAGAAGGAGTTTCTTCTATTGTTGGTTGCTTTCTCTTCAGAAGTTGTTTTAAACAATTGATTTCGTCCATTAAGGTATCATGAACAGCCGTTCAAAAATTCCCTTGACACGAAGTTAGGTAAAGTAACACCTTGATCACTTAGATAGCCAGTTGTAACAACAGTCGAGTAAACTGTTGTGCCTATGTTCAGTGTTGGAAAATCGTCAGTACTGGTAGGACTTCTGACCTGTCCTCGTAGAATGTCAAATGACTCTACTCTAGATGTTTAGGCATGTTCACTAAGAACAGCAGATGGAGCAACGAATGCTTCTGACTCCAGTGTATCTAAAGTGTTTATTGGCTCTAGACTCTGAGTGTACACAAAGGAAGTCGTAGATTGGGGTAAATGTCTAATGTTTTCAATATCTTGTTCCTCCAAGTGAGGAACAGATAGAAGTTGTGTTTCATCCCCCATTAATATGTGAAACTATCATTTGTTGAGAAGTGACAGAGTGGCTGGGAGAGGTATGCAATTGCATAGTTGGGCAAGCTATGTCTTCTTCAATGCCGACATTCAACGAATGAATGTCAACAGTAGATGTGGTCCCTGACTACATGTATAGGTTTGGATTGCAACAGATATTTCTTTTGTTGTTCCACATGCATTCTCACCATGTTCTTCTTCTTCCCTTTCACTCAACCTCTCAGTATTTTCAACTACATCTCCCTCATCCGACCTTATAGCATCCAATAGACGATCTAATTCGGAAAAATCAAAAAAATCTTCTCCAAACTCAAAATCCATTAAAGGAAAATCTTGAAGACTTGGAAATTCAGCACCATCTAGATTTTGATCATCGTCATTGTCATCATATCATAATTACCTTGATCATCATTATCTGGATGAATAGCCACATCGGATTCAGTAGCTTCTGAGCTTGATGAAGCAGAGGAAGTACTGTCACTTGAAGTTTGTGACTGATCAGAGTCTCCCCGCTCCATTCCCCTCTCAGATTCATTTTCCCTCAACACACTGCCCTGTTCAGGTACCCCTTGTACCTGAACTCTCTCAACTAAGTCTAAACCCTCATCGCACTCAGCTGAGGCATGTGGTGATCCCGGAGTAAGTTCAGCCGGTTCTGGCTAAACTATAGGATCTATCACTCGCCTATATTCTAATACACACTGAGCACTCTGATCAGCATAAGCTATGAGTTCATCTGGTATGTTCAGTATTAAGTCAAAATCTTCAACCTTGATGTGTGGCCATAAGAACTGCATTTCATAATCTGGACCAAATTCACTGTCCAGACTTGAAGGTATGGCCTTATTGGATCTCATCATTTCCCTTATTATGAGTTGAAGAAATTGTTGAAACGAAATGAACTTTCTGGCTTTTGAGGGAAATTTCTTAGCGTGAACTAATTCTGCTAACTCATTCCAGATCAGCATTGTGTAGTCATAGTGTTGGTTGAACACTATATCACGGAAAAACTTGAGGAAGGAACTGCTGCATGTGTTAATACCAACAGTTTTTCGATGTGAGACACCTGTTTAGTATGGAGAATAACAGATGCCACACTGATGGAATAAATTTTCTTCTGAATTGCGACGAGTTATTCAGGACACCAGAATAGCCAAGTCGTTTGATATCATGGCAGAGTTCCTCATCAGAGATAAAATCTTCAAATTTGGGTGAACCGACGGCAAAATTAGGTTTTGGAGGGTTCAAAATCTTTCACAACCTTTGAGAGTCAAACGACTCATGAAGTTATCCACATGCCCTTGGAAGTAGTAGTGGTTTCCTTCTTTTTTGTAAGATATTGTTTGCCATAATTGTTGAAGGTAAACCAAAGGAACATCGACTGTTGTAGACAGTGCATAAGCAATAGGATGTCCTTCTAAAATTGCAGGGATTATGGGATATTCAGAAGGCATGTCGAAATTGAAAAAGTGATTATTTGGCTTAAGGTTAAGGTATAGGGATTTAGGAAAAATGGCTTCATCTGAGTCTATTTGAGTGGCTGACTGGGAATATATGGTTGATTCAGATCTTATGGAAGGTATGGGGTTGTCGTCATCAGATCCTTGAGATGAAGGATGGTTTTTCGCAATCGACATATTCAATTACCTATAAAAGGTAAACATATTAGACTCATAATAAAACCAAATTCCAAAATGATATAACATTTGACACGTAGACCAAAACAATCACTTGTGCCAGAACTTTTATAATTTTCTCTCAAAGCTCAGAAATATCATTTTTGGCTTTTTCCGCTAAAAAATAAAATGAAATCAACTCTAAAAAAAATTCTAAACAAAATTTACACTTAAAAAAGAATATCAAAAAATCTAACACATATAAAAAAAAGTTAACACAAAAAAAAAACATAACAAAATATCTAAAAAAATATTAAACACTAAATTTTTTTTGATATAAAATCTAAAAAAAAAATCAAACTAATAAAAATTTACTACTAAAAAAAACTTAGAATTAACAAAAATCAAAATAAATGAACTAAAACAAAACAAACAATTAAAAAAATTAAAAACACTTAAAAGAAAACCACAAACAGAAAAAAAAATCTCACCGGACACAGAATTGAACTTCTCCGGTTACAAAGTTCAATTTTTTTTAATCCATAACTGTTAAAAAAATCCAAGAACTCTAAAAAAAATTAACACTCAAAAAGAAAAGAAACTCACATGTTATTAACCATTTGTTATTGTTATCGGTTACATAGATTCATAATTCTTGTTAGTTACCATAGTTAGGGTTTTAACCATCTTTTATAAATCAGGTTCATTAACATATTATATAATATTTATAATAAATTAGAATTAAGATCAAGAACATGTTCATATTAACAAACCTTAAGATTTATATGGGAAAGATAAGAATTATGTCCAAAGATTCAAGTTCAAGTTGTTCAATAATCCAGATGATTAAGAACAATCCAAGAATAGTCAATGATAAGGTCCAAGAACAGTCGATGAATCAAATGGATGCAAGATGAAGAAGACTATTGAAAGATCCAAAGCAATTGTCCAATGAATGTTCTTGAATAAACTTGAGCGATGAAGGTAATCTTGAAGGTAAAAACTTGTTTGTAAAAAAATGAATGTGAATATCGGACACTCACTTTTATAGGGTAGAAGATAACGAATCAACACTTCAATTTGATTGGGTGAAATAAAGTCACACGGATTGAGACCTTTTGCAATTCCTCACCGGATGAAGCTCTGTCCGGTGATAAGACTTCATCGGACAAGACTTGTATGATAAGGAATGGTTACCAATCAAGGCTTTGAGCGATGAGAGAGTATATCGGAGAAGCCTTATACGATAAACAAACTCATCGATCAAGCTTTAAAAAATAAACAAGCTTATCGATGAACAAATAAAGGTAAGGAATGAATAACACTTACCTGGTGACAATACAAACACTCAAAAAACTTGAAAAATATCACTTATAAGAGATGTCCGGATACACTATTCATCAATCACAACCATGGATAAATGGCCTTCATCGGACATGCCTTATTCGGATAAGGTCTTCATCGGACATAGTTATGTCCGGATTAACCCTTCACCGGACAACACTTTGTGTGGATAAGGTCCTTATCGGACAAATCTTAGTTCTTAAGATCCTCATCTATCAAAGCTTTATCGCCAAAAATACATGCAAAAATTATATTAGTTAAAATCCAATCATAAAATGATATATCAAATACAAATATTTTGCTCCCCCTAGAATAATGATCATGATAAACAAAAATTTCAACACTCCCCCTCAAATTTAGAATCCACATTCAAAATATTTGATCATATAAAAAAATGAAATACTGACATAAATTTGAAATACAGATATTTGAAACATTGAATTTGACATAAACTGAATTCAAAATAAATGAAAATCAAAAGTTTATGAGTTAAGGATTTTGACTAATAAATATAAGATTTTCACGTTATTGAATAAATTTTAGGAAAATTCATATTTTCAAGTTCAACATACCTAACTTAGATTTTAAAAAGTTAAAGCGTTTTTCATCTAAAACTTTTGTAAATAAGTCAGCTAGTTGATATTATGTGTTTACAGAATATAGTTCAGTAGTTCATTTTTCAACGTGATATTTAATAAAATGATACCGGATATCTATATGTTTTATTTTGGTGTGTTGAACAGGATGTTGGGTTCAAGTATGTGCGTTATTGTTGTATTCAAGTTCTCCGTATTTTACATGTTTTGTAATAGAATAGCTTTATTCCTTCCTAGTATAAATAGTAGTTTCCTTTGTAATTGTAATTAGCAAGTCATTAGCATTCTGTAATCTGAATTTGTATTGTAATTTATCTCTCAATCAATCAAGAGATATTTGGTGATCTACTCTCTCTTCATCTTATTCTTGAAGATAATAATCATGTTTGTATGAGAATTTGGGAATTTCACAGGATTACAAGAAATAACAATTGCACTTTTCGAATCACAATAAATTGGAATTTTATCATTAGAAAAACCATAATCTCTTAGTTATGTGCACATTTAGATAACTTGAGAACAACAGTTAGCAGCAGCTACGTATTCTGCTTCAGTAGTAGAAGTGGACACACAATTTTGTTTCTCTGACGCCCAACGTACCAGTTTATCTCCTAAAAATTGAACATGACCCGAAGTGTTTTTTCTGTCCAACATACAACCTGCATAATCTACATCTTAGTAGGCAGTCAATTCAAAACCAGTACCCTTAAGATACTAAATTCGTAGATTAGCAGTCAATTTGAGATAACGGAAAATACGTTTAACCGCACTAAGATGGGACTCTTTTGGATTTGCCTGATATCTGGCACAGAGATGTGTTAAGAACATAATATCAGGTCTACAAGAAGTTAAATACATCAAAGAACCAATCATGCCTCAGTAGGTTTTCTGATCTACAACTTTACCTGAAGGATTTGCATGCAGTTTTGAACCATAAGCCATAGGTGTTTTGATAAATGAACAGTTTTCCATATTAAATTTCTTCAGGATATCAAAAATATATTTAGTTTGACAGATAAAAATACTTGAAGAGAGTTGTTTAACTTGCTAACCTAAAAAGAAGTTTATCTCACCAATCATGCTCATTTTAAATCTTGAAACCATCAAGGCAGAAAAATTATTACAATATTTAGGATTTGTAGATCCAAATATTATATCGTCGACATAAATCTGTATCAAGATAATGTCAGAATTTTCCTTTTTAACAAAGAGAGTTGTGTCAATATTACCTTTCGAAAATCCTGACTTCATAAGAAATTCAGATATAATATCATACCAGGCTCTCGGGCTTGTTTTAAACCATACAAGGCCCCGTCAAGGATGTAAACATGGTAAGGCTTAAACTCATCAACAAATCCTTCCAGCTAAGAAACATACACTTCTTCTTTGAGAAGACCATGAAGAATGTCGTTTTAACGTCCATTTGATATACGATAAAATTCTTATCTGTCATATACGCCAGAAACATTCGTATGGCTTCTATTCTAGCCACCGGAGAAAATGTCTCATCATAGTCTACGCCCTATTGTTGATCGTATCCTTTTGTTACCAACCAAGCCTTGTTTCTGACAACAACACCAACTTCATCTTTCTTATTATTAAAGACCCACGTTGTGCCGATAATCGTCTTCTTTTTAGGATGTGGAACTAATCTCCATACTTTTAAGGTTTCAAATTGATTGAGTTCCTCTTGTATTGCGATTATCCAATCCGGATCCATTAAGGCTTCAGATACCTTAGTCGGTTCAATATTACTCAAGAATGTAGAATACAAACACTCATTTGCAGTAGCATACCTTGTACGTACAGATGAATTTCCAATAATTTGACTTATCGGATGATTCTTGGTCCACTTACTACTATGAGGTAGAGGAATGTATGAAGATTTATCAGAGTTTTGATCCATGTAGGTATTAGGAGAATTACCCTAAACAGATTGATGTGAAGGTTGAATATTTGAAGTTGAAATAGGCTGATTATCTGATGAGGCTGTAAGTTTTCATCTTTTACAACTGAAAGCTCTGGCAGATTCTTAATCAGACCCACTTCACAAGAAAAAGGACAACGTTGTTCTTCCATGATTATCTCTTCATCAACTTCTTCAGAAACAGTAATTGGAATATCAACAGATGGACCAGATATTTGTTGTTCAGATTGAACTTGATTATTTTCCCTGGATAAAATATTTGAATTATTAGATTGAGTTCCAAAATAATCATCATAGAAATTTTTAAACAATAAATCCAAATTAGATATATTTTGAGTAGAAGAAGGTTCATTTGGATTTGCATTCCACGAAGGTTTATTCGTCAGCACGGGTTCTGAACTGTTTTGTCCTGAAGCCAATTCAACTACTTCATCAAATGACACGTTCACGCTCACATTTACACTTTTTATCCTTTTATTGTAGACCTTGTATGCAACAGAGTTCTTTGAGTAGCCAATAAAGACAACTTCATCCGCCTTAACAGAATACTTACCTCTGTCCTCTTTGTCATTCAAAACGAAGCACCTGCAACCAAAAACTTGAAAGAAATTTGATATTAGGAATTCGTTTATTAATGAGTTTATATGGTGTTTTACCAAATCTTTTATGTATGATTGAACGGTTTTGAGTAAAACATGTCGTATCAACTGCTTCAACCCATAGAAATAAAGGAAGCTTCGTGAAAGCAAGAAGTGTACATGCAACTTCCACTAGAGTTCTGTTCTTTCGCTCAACAACACCGTTTTGCTGCGGTGTTCGGGCAACCGAGAATGTGTGCAAGATACCAGTAGAATCTAAGAAGGTGCCCAAAGTCTTCTTCTTAAACTCAGTTCCATTATCTGTTCTTATCTTCTGAACAGACAATTGCAGATTAACTTGAACGCTCTTCAAGAAAGAAATAATGATCTCTATAGCTTCATTGTCATTGTTATCTTTGACCACAAGATCTTCACTCTTGGTTGAGTATCATTTTTCTTTGATCCCTGATCGGTTACCGAAAAATCCTATGACGCACGATACTAACGACTTACATTTACTACATCAACCATTACACATAGTTTTTATTGTAGGAATCAAACCACACGCAATTATTTGCTTACAAGTTCATAAAGTCAAGGCTAAGATTTAAGACAATTCATTACCAACATTCTCGTCATTCAATGGCAGTTATAATTGACCGTTGACAACCGTTGGCACAGTCCCAAGAATCACCTATAAAAGGCTAGAAGATCACAAGAATCGCCCCGGATCATCAGAAGTTCTAATCGTTATTCTTTGTTATTTTCCACGACTGACACACAAATATTACTTGCATCCTTGTAGTTGTGCAAAAGGATAACGTCCTTGATTGACATCCATAGTGCACTTCAACGATTTTTTCCATCGTTTAAGGGTTTTTCTGCGTCATTAATTCTCTCATGTTGATTAATCTTAATTTTTTTTGCTCTTCAATGTTAATTTCAAAGTTGATCGATCTTTAATAGTTAAAATGTTCCATATTGAAACCTTAAGTTGTTTTTGGCACAACTTTCGACATAAACAATTTTGTGGCCGAAATTATACTTTATGTGATTTTTGGCATAAACAATTAGCTAGATAGTGACCATACCGGAATCTATAAGCTGACAAATACCTTAAATGGGTGGCCTTTAATTTACATTTGTGAAAGGTTTGAATTTTAGAAAACATTCTTATTTGTTTTTAAAACGTTTGATTTTATCAAAATTAATAATCATTGTTTTAAAGGCTTATACAAAAATCATTTGGTTTTGATAATCATATCAATTTAAAATGTTATATTTTATTACCGATTTTAATTCATTTTGCATTTTTAAAAACGTTTGCAATTATAACATTAACCGGAAGCATTAAAAATATAAAACAAGCCAAAATAAACAATCACAACAATAATATATGGGTTTTCCCCTAAATGTGGTGTTATGAGTCAACACAACAACCATGGTCAAGCTAAGGACGTCTTCAAGCTCCCTTTGGTCTTGCCATCTTGGTGAACTTCTGTAATTTCGTCTTGACTTTCTGGAACACAGTATTCGGTTAATTACGAATTTAAATTAGAAATACGAATATGTCCTATTCTATTTTACGATTTGTTCCTATCTAGAAAACTTAAAAATCAAAATTACAACTAAATGTAATTATACATTTTTATTTTTCAAATAAATAAAATAACCAAACCACGGGTCTTTTCGGGGGAAACATAAATTAAGTAACAACTAATTTTTTGTAAAATATAGAATACGCTAGAATTAATTTTAAAATCTGACAAGACACAAAAGGTACACAGTGCAACAGTCTACGACCCAATTAGCTTTCAACCCAGATAGCCTATGATTCAGATGGCTACAGCCCAAGAATATATCACATACATTTAGGGTTTAGAGACCAGTGATGACATCCCCATCCATGGTCGTGAGAGATTGGACACCAAGCACAATGACGACCATAAACCAACACTAGCCTCAGCCGTGGATAGTAGGACGGACGCCACCCTATAAAAGGGCGATGGAATTACTGAAACTACCACTTGTCTTGATTCGTGGGAGGTGGTCCAACAAAACACCCACTGTCACATGATGGTGTACAGGTCGCAAGCAGAACAACAATAGTCAGAGACAGCCAAGGCTAAACCGGGACAACCAATAACTACCATGACCATTGGACGACGACAAGCCATGGTATAAAACCTCCCATCGAGATGGGATGTCGACCGTGGTCCAAAAACCCAGTGGCAGCGATGAACCAGTGGAGAACACATAACGACATCGATAGTGTGCATCGATCTGGACAGTGCACGTGCGGTGGCATAGAACCGTATGCGATGGTACGACAAGATGGAGGCATCATGGCCACCATGCTTGAACGACAACGACGGCAGCCCCTCGTGGTGTGATGAACAAACTCGTATACCATTTTTAAGAAATCTTTCATTTTAATTACCTTTTGGTTAAACTGTTTTAATTGCTCAAAGTGGCTCTGATACCACTGTAGGTTTTAAATAGATTTGTAACATTGAAAAACGCAGCAAAAATATAGGTTACAACTAGAAAAAATTTCTACAAAGATTAAAACCGAGGCTGGATCCAATGACTTATTTAAAAACAATTAATAGCACACTATTGGGTGTTTAGAATTGTACCTTTTATAAATCTGGTGTAGATTTGATGCAACACTTAGAAGCCAATATGAAATTCCTCTATCAGTAATCCGCACATGAACACGCCTAGATCTCGCACACGGTGCTAGCCCAAGAACCCTAGATTTATTTGTGTATTATAGAAAAGTAAAGGTTTCCTTTATGTATCTTTTCTGATACGCTAAATTCTAATTGATTCAATCAGTAGGAATTATCCGTAACTCAAATAAGTTAAATAAGGTTGTATATGAAGTGTCTTTAAGTTGTATATGGCTGTATCTTTTCTCTATCAGTAATCCTATCACCTTATGTATATGGAGTGTCTTTAAGTTGGCCCGTAACTCAAATAAGGTTTAGTGATTTATTTGAAATAATCATATAATTATCTTAAAATGTTAATATAATTATACATATATACAAATAAATACCTTGTAATTATCATAATTACATTTAACACTAATTTTTATAATTATTCTTCAAGAATAATTATTTTCATAATAAATACAAACAAATTTGTTCTTTTTGTGCTACCGTATAGGTTTACATAACCCCAAGCAGTTTTTTTGTGTCACATGTGTCGTGTGCATATAAAAACTTAAAATTATGATTTTTAAAATCTCTTAAAGCTTCATATATGAATTTTTAACATGTCTAACATAAAAAGTTTCACATATGACTCTCAATAATTTGAAATAGTGACATATTAACTCTAAGGGTGTGTTTTATATACAGACTGTCAGGGACGAGACATGACAAAAATAAATAGTCTCATACTTGACATACCATAGGACAAAAATAAGGTTGAACGACATGAGATAAAAACTTCATTTCATTACTATTCTTGAGTGTTTTTAGTTCCACCCAAAAAGGTGGAACAACATAGGACAAAACATAAAATGACCATGCTACCTCCATAACCTCGAGCTTTTTCTCCAAACCATTGAATCACTAGTCACTGACCCCCTTCCCATGTTTGGCCACCAATTCTGGCTCTGGTCAATACCCATCTTCAGGGCCGGCTCTAGCCACGTGCAGCCCGTGCGGTTGCACAGGGCATCAAAGCCTAAAGGGATATCAAGTTGTCATTTATTACTAGTTTTGGGTTTAATAATTTGGGAATTGGACAACTGAACTTTAACTATAAAAACAGGCCCAAGGCTAATAGTGATGAATACTAAATGCATATCGTTGGAAAAAGTTTTAAAGTTGGAAAAGTTTTTGTCTTGTATAAAGTTGTTTATATGAATAAAGTTGTCTGCATGAATTAATTTGGTTGTATAAGTTAGAAATTTTTTTGTTTGAGAGTTTATTTTTCCTAGATGTATGGAGCGTTTTTTTAGTTGGAAATGACATGTTTAGAAAAAAAAAACTTGACTTTCTATATAAAGCTCTCCCTAGAAGTTTACTGGATAAGTCACTTTCTATATCATTAAGTCACTACGAAACAGTTATGCATAGTTGAGCGAATAAGTTGTTAATTCCATTAAACTTATTAAGCTGCTAACAGATAGGTTTTTAGCCTTTAGTCGTTAGACCTGTAACTTTTGAGTTTTACTTTTTACTTACTATGACAGTAATTTAGATGTAATTTATTATTTTAGTTAAAAGTTAATTATAGTTTTCCTTGTCTTTAAGTCTCATATGTTGAAATAAAGTTTCTATTTTGCTAATTTCAATTTGGATAGGGAAAACTGGAAAAAAAAAAAGGAAGCACGATCTTAATTCGAGATTTATTTTTTTTATCATTCTACATTTTGTATTCGGGGTTTTGGTTTTCATGCTCCCCTTCCCCCCCCCCCCCCCCCCCCCCCCCAATTAATAAAAATCAACATTGGGATGAGACACTTAGCTTGAATAGGTTCTAAACTCTTTAAAAAAAATTGCATGTTTCGTTGTTTTATTGATTTANCCCCCCCCCCCAAATTGTATTTTTTTTTTTTATAATTAATAAAAATCAACATTGGGATGAGACACTTAGCTTGAATAGGTTCTAAACTCTTTAAAAAAAATTGCATGTTTCGTTGTTTTATTGATTTAAAAAAATAGACTTAAAGGCATTTTTTATTATTTTCGCATAGGGTATCAAAAATCTTAAGACCGGCCGTGCCCATCTTCGACCTCTTTGTATGTACACAATCAACGACTCCGGTCACCCCTTTCTAACCAATCCCCCTTTTTCAACTCAGATTTACAATCTCCAAAGCAATCTGAATAAAACATATGGATTTCATTAAAGCTGGAAATGGGTTCTCTTTTGAAGAAGAGAAAACGAGAAAATGGAAGGAAAGTTAAGGACTGGATGGATAGAGTTTACAGGTGGGCAAAATCATCTTGATCCAGCAGTGGGTGGTGGTGGAGGTATGTGTGTTTGATCCAACGGTGATGGAAGCACATGAAGGTGACAATTTTGATCTCTCTTGAATCTTGATACACCATTCCTTGTGGTCGATTGGGTAGAATTTGAACAAAAAGGGGGTTTTAGGTTAACAAGGTAAACAATATTTAAATACTATATTTTTTAATCTTCTAAAAACAATGACGAGAATGGATAAAAAACCAATAATAATATAACTGAATATATCTTTTTAATTTTGTATAGCTATATTATATAATTAAAATCTTACGAACAACATTTTAGGGGTAATCCGGTCATGTTAATAGTTTTAGTCCAGTCTTATTTTAGTTATACCAAACGTAGGACAGATGAATAGTTCAATTTTGTCTTGTTTTGTTCAATTTTGTTTAGACCAATCCTTTTATCTACTGTCTCATCCAGTCTGCGCACCAAACGTTAAAATCTGTCATGGGTTCATACGTGACAACTTCTCTAAAATGAAATCTTGTCTAACAAGAGAATATTCACGTATGAGCACATAAATTTATTATATGGTAACATTCAAAGAGAAATTATAAAATATCTCATAAGTTCGTTCAGATATGAATTATAAGATTGTTCTTGTAAGAAAAATATGAGATGTTTTCTCATGAAAAGGAGGAATCTCTTGCTGACTACTACAACCATTTCAATAGCCTCCTCAACGACCTTAAACTGGTTGGTCGTGTCTATGTCAACGAGGAAGTTTCATGAAAATTTATGGACTGTCTTCGTGACTTCTGGGAAAACATCTGTATTTGCATTAAAGCTACTAAAGATCTTGACAACATGCCTCTAATTGCTTTGTATGGAACCTTACACAATTTTGAGCAGACAAAGAATCAGAGGAAAATTGTCTTCAAAGAAACTTGAAGTTCGATAATGGCTCTAATCTGTGACTTCTCCAAGAAATCTGTGTGTGAGCCAAGAATTACCTATCCATCTTCTGATTCATAAATTGATACTTGAAGAGAGTCCAACCGGCCCTCAGAAAGTTACTTTAGTGATGTTGACGATAAAGATGAAGAATCGACTGTCGACCAACTTTTGGATGGTATGGCAATGATGGCCAATAATTCTTGAAATAGGGAACGATATCTTCCTAGACCTATAAATGCCGACAAAAGATCCTCTTCTCTCTCAAAGATATTGACTACCGATAAAACCAATGAAGAATGCTACAACTGTTGCAAGAAAGGCCACTTTGCATTTGAGTGCCGAAGTATAATCTGTAAAGCAAATCCTCCATTTCTTCCAATCGATCACCATCTAGATTGGTGAATCATTAATCATTCAAATCATACAGCCAATCTCCCTCCCGAAAATCAAGCTGGTTTTCTTCTCAACAGTCTAGTCAAGCCTCATACGAGAAATATAAGGCCAAGAACAAGAGAGAGAAGTCAGAATGAGAATCCTTGAAAAAAAGGAAAAGGACTTCAAGCCGAATTTCATGACTTAATGAGACCGTTAATCTCTATCTAATGGTAAGGACCCGTGATATGGGAAAATTCATATTCATGTCTCCTCATCGACGATAGTTGCTGCAGAAGGCTCTACTTCCACTGACAAGAAGAAATCTAAGAAACTAATTGTTCTATGGTTGAGGGAGCATAATGTCAGCCTGGACAATGCTTGTTGAAGAAATATGACAAGAGACAAATCTCTTCCCGTTAACTATATGTCCGAAAAAGGTCCATTTGTGACTTTCGAAGATTATTCAACATGTTTCACTAGCGGTTATGGAACTCTTATAAATGGTTCAATAACCTTCAATAAAGTAGCCTATGTGGAAGGACTAATGCACAACTTACTCAACATTAGTCAATTATGTGATCTCGGCTATAAAGCCAAATTTGAATACTATTCTTGTATTGTCACCGATAAGGACAAAAGAAAAGTCCTTTCTAGACTAAGAAGAGAGATTTTTTACATTATCAACATGAGTCAAAGCTCAATCGATACTAATATTTGTTTTCTCTCTTAAGATTCAGTTAAGAAAAACTAGCTCTGGCACAGGCGTCTCTCCCATCTTAACTTCAGAACACTAAACAAGCTCTCTAGCAAGGATCTAGTTTTTGGCCTACCAAAAATCTCCTTTGCTAAAGAAAATCTATGTGCAACCTGTAAAAAAGGGAAGCAGACAAAGTCCTCATTCAAATATCAATCAATCTTCCTCTTTAAATGCTTCATATGGGTCTGTACGGACCAGTCAACACTTCCAGATCTTGGAGGGAAAAGGTATATCCTAATAATTGTCGATGAATACTCACATTACTCTTGGGTGCTTTTTCTCAGGTACAAAAGTGATATGATTGAAGAAATCATCAATTTCATCAAAAAGTCTAAAGTGTTAAATGACCAACTCATGAGGTCTGCTTCGAGTGAAAATGAAACCGAATTCAGAAATAACACTTTAGAAGATTTATTTAATGAAAAAGGGATCTCTAAAAACTTTTCAGCAATTCAAACTCCTCAATAAAATGGGGTGGTTGAAAGGAAAAATCGAACGTTTGTGAAGTTTCCTGATCTATGTTGAGTAAATCAAACTTACCCACGTACTTTTGGGCAGAAGCTATCAACACTGCATGTTTTACCCAAAATCGATCAGTCATTCTAAACAAATTGAAATAAGTTGAAGTTGTAATGTTTTACCCTTTATCTTTAGCTTATTTCAATCTAATCGTACCTTGGTAATTCCTTTACAATTTGGCCCTAACCAAGATTGTTTCATCCAACATTAGAACTTCAATGAAATTTATATAAAGAACTTGGCCTAATGAACAACTCTTGAAGACTAAGGTACGAAACACAAAAGCATGATTTCATATCTTGAACACAATTAGGTTTCTTGTAACGTGATTATATTTACTCAATATGGGGTATTATAACCTCCATAATTATCGATCCTATAATAAAAAAAAAAGATTTTTTGTAACCGATTTTATAAATAATAATAATAAAAAACATAAAAGTATAAAAATACCCTTGTTGAATTTTAAATGTGTATAATGCAACTAACTTCCATAGTGAAATTTGATTGGTTAATGGGGTTTTGTAAAGTTAACACTAATTTTGGAGTTAACAAACAATTATATATATATATATATATATAGGCCTAATCATATAAGAACTAATTAGTTTGTTGTAACCATGAGGTTCAATCTCAACCACAAACTAATAGATAGATTAAGAAATTTAGAATTTTGGTATCAAATTATGTCTTTTGTTTAATAGAGTCAATATTTTTAGGTATCACCGAAGGACTGTGGCCGGAGACTGGTGGTCGAAGGCCGGAGGATGGAGGGACGGAGAGAGAAGAGAGGAGAGAAAATACTTAAAATGTCCTTTTATTAAAATTTTAATTCAAAATTATAAATTTTCTAATTTATTTATTGATTTGTAGTTGAGGTTGGATCTCACGGTTAGCACATACTAGTCAGTTCTCCCTTGAAT
>NC_037540.1:17017739-17019639 GCF_001531365.2 Cynara cardunculus var. scolymus | reverse complement strand
TTTTTTTCTAATTAAATTTAATCAATAAGGGTATTTCGGTCATTTATAATATTTTCTATTAAATATGGAAGTTATTAATAAATCTTAATTAAGGAAACGTAATAAAGAAAMTTATATAAATGGTAACATWTAAATATTTAATTATATTAAAATATTAAAAATTTGGATTTCATATATTGTCATGAGTTATAATCAAGAAATGTATCTTGATGAAACAATTGAATTATAGAATGAAATCATAAAAACGTAGATGAACAAAAAAAATCCACAAAATGAAACAGGTTTCATGAACGTGAAACCGGTTCATGTTGCAAAGAAATTAGTTGAACCGAAACATTTTTATGGTGAACCCGTTGCATTGATGGTGTAGTTAATCCTTTTTTTTTATGAGAAGCAAAATGAAACCGGTGCATTTTGAAAAAAATTATGAAAAGGAAAATGAAACAGGTTTCATGAACGTGAAACCGGTTAATGTTGCAAATAAATTAGGTGAACCAAAACATTTTTATGGTGAAACCGTTGCATTGATGATGTAGTTGATCCATTTTGTTGATGAAAAGGAAAATGAAACCGGTGCATTTTGACAATAAATTATGAAAAGGAAAATGAAACAGGTTTCATGAACGTGAAACCGGGTCTTGTTGCAAATAAATTATGTGAACTGAAACATTTTCATGATGAACTTGTTGCATTGATGGTGTAGTTGAGTCATTTTGTATTTCGCTCGTCATGAACGAAGTGCATGATGAAACGAACAAATGACTTTAATCTGCTACATAATCTTGAAGATTGTAACCTGCTCCAGAATCTTCAATATTGTAAGAACTAAAGGAATGATTCCATCAAATCGGAGGTGAAATTAGAAAATTATTGTACATGAAATAGTTTTCATGAAAGTGAAACTGGTTCATGGCAGTATTGAGCATGATAAGTGAAATGGTTGCATAAGTGAAACAATTTCATGTTGTATTATAAACTTTTATGAAGTCAGTAATCGATGAAAATTTTTCGTTATCTAAGTATAACAGATCTATCTACCAGTATAATGAAAATTACGAAATATGATCAGTATTACTGGATTAGTCTGTTGATTAAATTTTGAAACCAATTTCGTTCATATAATGTAATTCAAAATTTAAAACGATTCACTCCATATAATTGAATATGGTGTGTTATATTCATTTTTGTTTTGATATGTTTTATTGATGGATGTGATTTAAAGTTAAAAATAATATATTGCTTTAAAAAATAAAAATAGTGTTATTAATATCGAGAAGGATGTTATCAAATGTTAAATTTTGTTTACCATTTTTGCCTTTACTGTTGAAATAAAATAAAATTTTAATATCTATACTATATTATAAAGCATTTGATAAAAACTCTTAAAAACTCTTAAAAGTCTTAAAAACTCTTAAACTCATTCATCCCTAAACGATTTCATCTCTATCCGATTTCATCTCATATCTGAATTCGTGTAACTAACTGCAGATAAATACAATTAAATACATGATAAACATCTCATTTTAAATATAAAAAATCTAAAATATAATTAGGATAATCATTGACTTCTAACAGAATATTTAATTATTATCTCTATAAAATGTTATATTATTAAACCAAAAACAAATTATTTCTTTATTAAACTTAAAATAAATTAAAAAAAATCTATACTATATTATAAAGCATTTGACAAAACCTCTTAAAAACTATCTTTTATGTGTAAAGTACTATTTATTAATGCATCAAGATTACAAGTAGATTGTGTGTAAGTATAATTTATTAAAGCTCCATATCTGAATTTGTGTAACTAATTGCAGATAAGCATAATCAAATACAAGATAAACATTTTATTTTAAAGATAAAAAATCTAAAATATAATTAGGATAATCATTGAGTTCTA
>NC_037540.1:17011719-17016744 GCF_001531365.2 Cynara cardunculus var. scolymus | reverse complement strand
TTCACATGAATGTTCATACCTTGATATAGGCACGAAGATGAATGATTGTTCATACACATATTAATTAACACAAAATTTTGACCAATTTATCCTTTGAACAATTGTTCATACACATATTAATTAATATATTAATTAAATTATTGTTTATTTAATCTCATTTAATAATAACCGTTAGATGAGAAAATGAACGATTAAGATGGGTTATATAGAGTTTGGTTCAAATACTAACCAAGATTTTTGTGTTAACTTTGTTAACCAATCTTGGCCATTGATTCTTACAATAAAGGGTTATGATTAATCATGATAAAAAATTAAAATTTTAAATTTACAATTTCAAAGAACATATGTGAACAAAGGGGAAAAGGGTATTTAGGTAATTTTCTTTTTTATGTAACTCCTATATCATTAATTGAGAGTTACAAAATCAACAAATGTCATTATTTTTATTAATTTATTTTTGTTAATGTAAGAACCATATGAACATACACACACACACACACACACAYATATATATATATATATATATGAACCATTGTGTCAAATACGAACAAAAATTGACATATATAGCCAAAGGTTATTTTAAGAAGTGGTAAATATTTGAGAAGCAAATAAATGATCCTAACCCTTCATACGGTCAATATCGGATTTGACTGGTCAATAATTGTAACTATGCGAAAAATAGAAATGCTAGTTTCGTAACTTTCACAAATAGGAGACAAATAAGTTCATATATGAACTTATGTGATTCACATATGGACTATATGTTCATATGTGAACTCGTGTAATTCACATATGAACCCATGTGATTCACCTAGGAATTAATTAAGTGATTCACATATAAACTAATTAATTGATTCATATATGAATCAGTTAAATAATTCATATGTGAACTAATTAATGGGTTCATATATGAATATATATATATATATATATATATATATTTCATATGTGTATCACATAAGTTCACATATGAACCCCTTTGGCACGTATCTGTAAAAGTTACGAAACTACCCATCTACCTTCTGCATATCCATGCGATGAATTATCCAGTGCTTCACGATCAAAGCTGCAAATATTGACCAGATGAAGTGCTATCACTTCTTTACTTCTCAAATATTTACCACTTCTCAAATTAATTTTTCCATAATTATAATTAAAAAAATAAATAAAAATCATAAAATAAAGAAAATGGTAAAAAAGACCAAAATACCCTCATTTCTAACATAAACAATGTACGGAAAATAGAAAAAAAGACCAATTGAAGACAAATTACATAGCTGGAAGATTCTTTTATAATGAATGAAAGAAACACAATTTCATAAAAAAAAACGAGAACCACAAGAACAATTCCATAATTTAGGGGCCGCTTACCAAACACTTATCTGGTTAAGTGTTTATTGGCAAAATTAACACTATCATTTACTTATCAAGTAAGATTTTAGTCCATCAAAACGACATCGTATGAAACAATTTACCCGGTAAACACTTGCCATGGTAAGAGTCATTGCCCTCACTTACCAGGTAAGACTCTTGGTCCTTGTCTCGCTCTTACAGGTAAGATTTTTGGTCCTTACCATATTCATCTGTTAATGTAATGTGATTTGGTAAGCACTTACCGGGGTAAGCATTTGGTAAACGGCCCCTTACTTTTACATTAATCAGCGATATCCGATATTTAATAATATGGTTTTAAAATATTCATATAAAATAATATTGAGGATGACATAAAGTTAATAAAATAATAGATTGTTGAATTTGGATTTTTACATTTTTTTATTGACGATGTTGACATAAAACAAAATTATACATTATATTGTGGCTTGTTCATTTGTAGTCATAATCATAACTATTACATTATATTATTTTGTTGTTCTGTTAATAAGATTTTAATATACTTATTTTACTATTTTTAAACAGTCGATCTCTTGATCCACAAACATATATATGGAATAAAAAAAACAACTACCTTTTTAATTATATTAAATGGTACATTAAAAATATAAACACAATATACAAACACCAATATTAAAACGTGTTAACAACATAAAATAGCTAGTCCCATTCACAAGGAAGGTAACTCATTTTGGCCATGTTTAGTAACCGCTAACCATAAACTAGTTTATTTTAACCACAAGAGTGGTGTCTGATTGGTTTGAGTTTGGCTCTAAAGGTCAAAAGTATCAGAAGGTCACAGGTTTAAATCCAATGAGGAATAAAAATCCTCTTCTGGCCACAGAGGTTCAAATGCAAGGCAGGTGGCTCGCATAGCAGGTTGGATATTCAGGTTAAAAAAATATATAGTTTATTTTGTTAGCTTATTGAAAAAATTGTCTCATTTGATTATAGACCAACTTCTATAAAAACTACTTTAAGTAGCGTTTTAATAATCTGTAAATGTTTTTTTTTTCCATATTTTTATTTTCTATTCTACTCCTTGTGATTAATGTTTCAACGCTATAATTTAAGATGATATTAATTATCGACTAGCTGGTACATAACATTACTAATTTATAAGGGCCAAACATAGCTTTTTATGATCTCCTATTCCATTTATATTTTTGTCATTTTACAGGTTACACAACAGTTTAAAGACCTTCAATCTACACCAAAAAGGACAAATATAATATGTCTTTACATAACAAGATAATTAGACTGAACAGTTGAGCACAAATCTTATAAGTTAATAGACACAAGATATGCCAATTTTATCCTCAAATCTCATGTAGTCTGTTATTGAAGCATCCAACATTGGATTCCCCTTTTTGCTACCCATCAAACCTAGATCCCGAGCTCGTTCTATAACTCCTACATCACCTCATGTTTTCGACAAACTCATTGACAGTTTACATATATGATGGGCCTTTATACTTGTAGTTATCATATAACCCCAATTTGTTCGTATTTTGCAAACATTTTTTCAATCTTCAAATTCGATGGGCCTATCACCAAAAGGGTCAAAATCGAACAAATCCCAATTGGGATTTTTTTAGTAAAAAATAAGTGTATCAAGGAAGAAAACAAAAGAAAGGATGGAGGTAGATGAACCATAACAATTGAAATTAAGTATTGAAAGCTCCATTTAATTCTTAATCAAATAGAAACAAAACATTAGTGTCCATAAGCAGACTTTGTCTATGCAGACAAGAAAAATTAAAACATCTCAAAATACAAAGAGTTTTTTGAATGGCATATATGACAACAACAAGTGTAAACAATTAGTTTGAGATAAACATCATGCCAGTCCTCGACAACGGTGCCAAAAACTTAGTACGTGTGAAACAAGGAGTGGGTTAGCACAAAGCTGACTCTAGTGTGAAACAAGGAGTGGGTTAGCACTAAGCTATTTGTGTTTTTAATTAACTAGTGTTGTCATTTTAATTTAATTACAAGAAATATTTATCTGAGATAAAATAAATAAATAAAAACTATTCATATTCAACAATAAATATTTCATAAGGAATTTTGCTTTGTGATCATACTTGAAAACTTATTAATTACTTATGTTTTGTGTATAAAAATTAACAATGAATATAGAATATTGTTTGTTTTAGCAGGATCACATGTCAGGTTTTACTATATGCTTAATGTAGGTTATTTTCGATTTATTTTGATTGGTTTATTGAAATAAAGACTATTACATTGCATTTACATGAAGTGTTAAGAATTAAAAGCCATTGAACAAAAGTTTTATGTTATCAATAGCGAAGTGTACATTGTAAGTGGATTTATCAGTAACAACATCTTAACATTGTTACAAATAACAAAAGGTAGTTTTTTTTTTCTAAATTGAGAGGCACTTCTAATTGTTTTCGCCCAGGGCACCAAATATCTCAGGATCGGGCTTGGGTTAGCAAATAGTCCACGATGGACAACATGAGTGTATACTGGTACTAAGATTGTCACTACAAGTAGTAGTTTGGTAAGAATGTAGATCGTATCCACAGGGACTGGGTAATCAAGACACTATTATTTTCATGTACTTCCTTTTACTAGTTTTGATTAGCGAAGACGCAAATAAGTTGGTTGGTTTATTTAGTGAAAATAATCTTAATAAGACTTGTGAATAATAAAATACTTAATTATTATTTTTAAGACACTATTATTTTCATGTACTTCTATTGAGTTATAATAAAATACTTAATTATTATTTTGATAAAAAATTATATTAACAAACCAAAAATAAAAGAATGAATTACAGAAATATACAAAAAAAAGAGAAACTTTAAATAGTTAGTTTGGTACTAATATCATATTTTTTTTAAATTTTTATGATATCTTTATATTTATATTTTGTTTAAAATTAAAAACATTAACATTTTTTCAAAACCACGTAAAGTCGTATTATAACATCGACTGAGACAAAAATAAATAAAACAAAACATTAAAACCGAGATGTATCTCGCTGCATTTTTTTTATTAAACTGGATATCTAACCCGCTATGCGAGCCGACTAATCTTAGGGCGACCACCTATTTTGCAGATAGCCCAGAGTCACCGCATTTAAACATTCGTGGCCACAAGGGGATTTTCATTTCTTCTTGGATTTGAATCTGGAACTTTATGGTACTTTTAACCTTTGGAGCCAAACTCAAACCAATCAGACACCACCCTTATGGTTGTCTCGATGCATTTTACGAGTACCTTTTAAATAAAGTTAAAATACATATTAATATATCCTATTATAACTTGTATAATTAAACTTTAAGATAATTATATTAATAAACAAGTATATTATGTTTGATAATATATTATTCCTTAAAATTTATGTAAAATTCTTTAAAATATTATCGAAAACGATGTAAAAAATAATAAAATTAAAGATGTTGAATTTGAAGATAACGATAAAACCTGAGATGATTTTTATGATTTTCAATCGCTATGACGTTAACATAAATATTTCTATATATTACTAGAAGCGTACTCGCGTAATGCAGAGATACATCGTGATTTTAATATTTTATTTTATTCTTTATCTCAGCTGATGTTATAATATGGATTTATGTGATTTTGAGAAAGCGATGATGT
>NC_037540.1:17003314-17011028 GCF_001531365.2 Cynara cardunculus var. scolymus | reverse complement strand
GAGTTTTTGTCAAATGCTTTATAATATAGTATAGATTTTTTTTTATAATTTAATTTAAGTTTAATAATGAGATAATTTATTTTTGGTTTAATAATATAACATTTTATAAAGATAATAATTAAGTATTATGTTAGAACTCAATGATTATCCTAATTATATTTTAGATTTTTATACTTAAAATGAGATGTTTATTCTGTATTTGATTGTGTTTATCTGCAGTTAGTTACACGAATTCAGATATGGAGCTTTAATAAGTTGTACCTATGCACAGTTTACTTGTAATCTTGGGTTTTAAGTAATATGCATTAATAAACAGTACTTTACGCATAAAAAGTGGTTTTTAAGAGTTTTTGTCAAATGATTTATAATATAAAATATATATTTTTTTATATAATTTAATTTAAGTTTAATAATAAAACAATTTATTTTTTGTTTAATACTATAAATTTTATAAAGATAATAATTAAGTATTCTGCTAGAATTTAATGATTATACTAATTATTTATATTTTTTATATTTAAAATGAAATGTTTATCATGTATTTGATTGTGTTTATCTGCAGTTAGTTACACGAATTCAGATATGGAATGAAATCGGATAATGATGAACGGATTTAAGAGTTTTTAAGAGTTTTAACCAAATGTTTTATAAGATAGTATAGATAGTTTGGGTTGTTTTCAATATAACATATTCTTTTATAGTTAAATATTTTATATTATTTTTTTGTTGTGTAAATAATATTTTAATGTATTTATTGTTGTATTTGTAGCCACACGATTATAATTTATTTCTGATGTTCGTTCTAAAATAAGTGTTTCATTTTGCTATTTTCATGCAATCGATCTTTTGAAGCATAATCTCTTAAAAAACAAATACCCATTTGCCATTTCAGTTAAATCAAATCATATACTAAACAATGTACAAACTTGATATCAAACATGTTAAGATAAAATAGCTTAGTCAATTGTGTCTAACACGCAATCACAAGGAAGGCAACTCATTTTGACCCTGCTTAGGGGTGTTCGGGATTGTTTATACAAACAATATATTGACTTATTCTGGTATTTCATCTGTAATAAGCATTTTTAATTATTTGGATAAACAACTTATACCGGTATCAAACCAGTAATAAGGAGTTTTTAAAGAAGTTAAACATTTCTAACTTATAATATGTTGATAAGTGCTTTTATAAAAAAAAAACATAAGCTGTTTCAATTATATTCCTTATCTTTCCAATTAATGTTTCAATGCTATCATTTTAGATCATTTTTAATTATCTACTAGATTGTACATAACATTACTAAGGGGCTGTTCGGTAATGGTTTAATGGGCTGTTAAGCCTGTATGGCTTATTCGGTCATCCATATATTGTTGTTCGCTTCTGGCTTATTCGGTCAGCCGATGGCTTAACCGGTCAACCAAAAAAGAGGAGTCCTATGGATTCAGCCACTTATACAACCATTTATTCCAAATCTACCATTTCCATCTTTTCCCCCAAGTTTGTTTTAATTAATAGCCCGTAACTAAAATATGTTTTAATCATAAAAATCTTCTATAAACATTATAAAAAATAATAAGAAATTCAATTTAATTGAATTATTTAATTATTTGGGTTACTAATYAAATAATAWTTTTCTYAAATAATTAAAKATTATAATTATTAGTTTAAAACATGTTAAAAAGTAAAAAAAAACATAGATAACATGTAAAAATTAGTAAATAATTAAATATCAATTGAAAATTACAATGTATAAGAAATATTATTAGAAAAAATCATCAAATTTATAAGAATTTATGTGTTTTATGATATCAAAATCAAACCTTTTCTGGATTGTTGAATTATAAATTGTACAGCAGTCTTTGCTATGGAGAACTGTTGAATTATAAATTGTACAACAATCGAATAACTTTATATTCTGAATTTACGTTTCATTTGATCTACTTGTTCTTGTTATGGATAACTCATGTAATAAAATTGATACACAAAAATAAAGACCGGAGGTAAAATGGTCATTTTTGACATTCAGACTGTTTATTCAGCCCAACAACCGAACAACAACTTATCTGTTAATATACAGACAACTATATCCATACAGGTTTTAACAAAAAACAAACCGAATAGCCCCTAATTTATATGTGTCAAACTTCAAACTTTGCCATCCTACAAGTTACCATCAGTTTAAAGTCCTTCAATCTACACCAAAAAGGACACATAATTTGACTTCACGGAACAAGATAATTTGACTAAACAGCTGAACATGGATCTTGTAAGGCAATACACACATCATATGCCAATTTTATCCTCAAATTTCATGTGGCCTGCTTCTGAAGCATCCTGCATTGGATTCCTCCTTTTGCTCCCCATCGAACCCATACCCCGAGCTCGTTCTATAACTCCTCCATGTTTCCCTGCTTTCGACAAACTCAGGTTTCCAAGTTTTCTACTTCAGAGCTCAAAACAAAGCTCGGAAACGCCAATGTTATATCCCTGCAGATATTTGAAAACTTTTATTCCCAATCTATAAACAAAAGATTGCGTTTGTTAAAACATGTGGAACCCCATCAGATTACTCTTCAAAAGATCCCAAATCTAGCTGATATGGGACTCCTATATGTGCCTTCCATTGGAGGCTAGATGGGTACAGATGTCTCAAGAGTGTCAAGTCCCCTCGGGGACAGATGTCCCAAATGGTAGACCTTCACTCTAATATCAAGAGGGCTTCCAACATGTATTGAAGATAAATCGTTCAATAGTACAAATCTAGCCAATGTAGGAGTCTCGTAGATTTTAGATCAAGAAAAATGGGACAATTTTGAATTCTCACTTCAAGTATGGGAGGGTCATGTTCTTTATGAGAGATGGATTCTTTGCTACAAATTGCTTCCATTCCTCATCATCTATCTTTCCATCCCCTTTCGTATCAGCGTCGCTAAATGTTTTATCGACTATCATTTCTATAACGTCTTCTGAAATTACCAAATCCGACTCATGTAAGAGTGCTATTACCATCTCCTTTAACTGTTGCACGAAAAGATAATTAACACAATGTATATTTTGGTAATTTGTGGCTTCATCATCAAGAACAAGTGAATAATACCAACCTCTTCTCTTTCAATAAAACCAGTACGCCTGAGATCATATAGCCTAAAAGCAACTGTCGAAAAGAGTTTAATGTCAGAATACAAGAAAACCGCATAAATTAGACATCAATGATCTCAAAAACGTATCGATCGAGGAAACTAACATTTAATCTTCTCTTCTACGGGTGCATTTGGATGAAAAACACCTAATGATCGAACGAACTCTCCAAACTCGATAACTCCATTACGTTTCACATCAAATAGATCAAATATCTACAATACAGATTTAATATTCTTTAGTAAAACAGAAAAAATCTTTCAAGTAGATTTATAATACATGATATTATAAATTATAGTTCGTGATCATTTCATACCCTGTCTGCAAAAAGATTTCGCCTGTTTCTGTTCCTGAACAGTGCAAGCTGGAATTCCTCCTGAATATGATATTTGCAAAAAGGATTTAGCACTCAATCTACTGTATATGTTTGAAGACTAAGATAAGATCAGTATCACTTGCCGAATAATACCTTGTGGATGAGCCCATCGTCAATAATGGAGCTACTCAACTTCTTAAAAAGCTCATACAAAGCCTCAACTTCACTCACAGTGACTGCAAAATTCAAGATCACTAGATATGTAAGTGTGAGAATATGTAGAACCGTATCGGATTACTCTCCAAAAGAGCCATTAAGGAGAGAAGGGAGTTTCCAACATGGAGTAGAAACGGTCCAAGTCTAGCAGACGTGGGACTCTAACACGCCCCCTCCAACAAAGGCTAGACAGACAGATTGCCCCAAAGTGTTTTCCACTAGAGTGATAGACCCTCTGATACCATGTGAGAATATGTGGAATAGTCGCGTTGCCCGGAACCATTTTCCTGGAGAGTAATCTAACGGGGTTCCACATATTCTCACAGTACGTATTAAGAAGCTCCATCTAAGCATAACCATGGCAGAAAGAGGCAATATGGTAGTCTAAATCAAATAGACAAAAATGTGCAAGTCATTTGATTCAAAAACGATAGATTCAAGAACTCACATGGGGTTTCATCAGCAAGAAGAGCAGGATCTTCATACCCGGGGGTATGGTTAACGTTCTTGGAGTGAAAGCATCCCATCAAATCCGAAAAGTTGTAGAATTTCCGGAGATTGATAAGGTCATGCTAAAGATGAGCCTTTTTGATCTGCCAACTTAATTTTCAAGTAAAACAAGTTAATCTTGCTGAATAACAAAAGCTTTTGCTCAACTTGCAATTATAATACAAGAAGATATGTATAATTAATTATAAGCAGATGTATCTTTTAAGCCATAGAAAAATAACCAGTCTTTGTTATAAAAAATGGACCATGGTGATGTGAAAGATGGGCGTCCCTCCATACCCAATTAAAAACAAACGAAAAAGACTACGCATTGGAAAAAGGAACTACTAATTGACATTTTGCATTTATTATAGACCTAAAACTTGAAGTTATCATATACCCCCAATTTGTTTGAGTCGTGGAAACAGCATCTTTGCATAAATGTTTTCAATCTTCAAATTCGATGGGCTAATCACCCAAAGGGTCAAAATCAAACAAATCTCAATTGGGATCCTTTTTAGTATGAGAAAACTGAATCTGCAAATTCGTGGGACCAGGGACACCAAAAATGCAGTTTTATGCCATTTGAACGGGAGGCCGGCGTATTTGCAGTTTCTCTCCCATCTGCGGCAAAAAGAGCAGTTCTCTTTGCCGGCCGGTTAGAGTTTAGAGAACGTCAAAGACGCTATTTTGGCGTACGATTGGAGATGCTCTAAGAAATAACCCTTTTCAACGTGTAGCGAGGAAGAAAACAAAAGGAAGGATGGCGATCTATGGACCATACAAATTGAAATTAACTACTAAAAGCTCCATCTAATTGTTTTATCACATAAAAACAAACAGTTGGTGTGCATAAGCAGAATTAATCTAGGCAAGACTATGACAAATTTAGAACATCTTAAAATACAAAGAGTTTCTTGAATGGTCCATATTACAGAAACAGAAAGCTGGCAAGCATAAGAAAACTTTGAAATGAAAAGCAAAGAAGAAAGGGTCAAACTGAGAGTAAATCATAACCAGATATGGTGATCATCTTGCAAATCTGTTGAAGAATTGCATTCCAAATAGGTAACAGGCCTGGAACTTACGAAGTCCCAATTTTTACACATTTGTATATTTGGAATAGGAGATCCACTGTGATCAGAATATGAAAAAGAACAGCAAACAGTCCCCTCCGAAAGTGATATTTTTTTGAAATATTAGATGGTTCGAATGAGTGGGAAATACAAAAAAGCTGGTGTTTAAGAAAATACCCAATTTGATCTCAACTCAGTAGTTATCATCAAAATCTAAATCAAGAACAAGAAATCTCAAGAGTTCTCCAAATCTAAAAATGGGGATTTTTTCTAGGTTTTCTTCCAAGTGCGAAGAACACATAGGAAATGGGTTTTAAGATTGTTGCATCTTAAGGGATTAAAACCCATTTCATAATCGTCAAGATGATACCTAACAAGACGAAACATCTCAACAATTTCTTGGTTGAACAGAAGCAACAGAGGAAGGCTCACCTGAAAGAGGTGATGAGGAGGAGTCTTGGTGAGGAGGTTGGAGATATGGATTCATTAAATAGCATGAGAAAACAAAAAGTGTATTAGATTCATAAAAGCTCGATAGACTTTCCAGCTATGATCTTTCTCAACACAAAATGCTAAAAGCCTACTCCTCTTTTAGTATTTTGATGCAGTTGTCGTCTTCCACCATTTTTATTTAAAATTAATTTTAATATAATTTTTAATTGAAAGACCTAATTTAGGTCGATATACATGCGTCCTCACTATTTTCTATTTTTAAAAAACGACAATGAGATGTACGATATGTGTATCAAATTAAATATCGTAAATTTCTTTTGTTTTTTTTTTTAATTTGTCCAAATCAAAATTTTATTGTAATTTAAATATTTTAAATTAACAATAAAGATATTATTTTGTTTTTGTTAATAAAGATTATGTATTATTATTTGGAATTAATGTTTATTTGACATTTAAAATCAAACGTGTTACACGAGTTGGTTGTTAATCAGTTTACGGAGCTTAAAACGTCAACGTTTATTAATGAACTATTGATGAAACTATGATTTTCGTTTTCGTGGTTTGTAAAAGAAATTGTGATTTATTTTTTGATTAACCTGGATATTCAACCCGTTATGCGAGCCAACTAATCCCAGGACGATCATCTGTTTTACAGATAGCCCGAAGTCACCGCATTTGAACCTCCGTGGCCACAAGAGAATTTTTATATCTCCTTGGATTTGAACCTGGTACCTCCTGGTATTTTTGACCTTTGGAGTCAAGCTCAAACCAATCAGGCACCACCCTTATGGTTGAAATTGTGATTTTCGTTTCTAAGGTTTAAAATTTTCTATTTTCGTTCATATGGTTTGTAAATTATTGTTGTTTTCGTTTCTATGATTTATTATTTATTATTATTTTCGTTTTTAAGACTAAATCTGTTAAAAATCCTTAATTTAACTGGGGGTATTTTAGTTTTTTTATGTTTTCCCTTTTTGTCTATTAAATATCATTTTTGGCTTTTTTTTTGTACTTTAGGGGCCGTTTACCAACATTTTTGGTTAAATGCTGATTGGGGTAAGAGGTCTGACTGTAGTAAGAGGTCTGACTGGAGTAAGTGCTGATTGGATTTTCTTGTTTACCAAACATTTTGTATTAAGTGTTGATTATGTCAAAAAGACTATTATGTCCCTCTTTCTGGAGTAAGTGCTGGTTGAAAATTATTGTTTACCATATGTATTGTATTAAGAGCTAACATAAAATGTTATTTATCAAAAAATTTAAATATAATTTCAAATTCTTTTTTGCTTATGAAAATATATTGATACTCAATATATTAACATATTACCGAATTTCATAATTTAGAACAAAAAGTCAAATTTTCTAAAAGCAAAACCACTATTAAAATAAGGACCAACAAAGGAAACAACAACAAACCATCAACAACGAACAAAAAGTCATTACAAGTCTTTAACATAWTTGTTTGCGTACAAATAGTTCGCTTACAAATATTAATTTCAAGCATTCAACATTAATTGATTTGCAATCTGATCACACAAATCAGTCATATATTTATTGCCTTGGGGACCCCATTGTGTTTCTTCAACATCTTCCTCGATGCTTTCTTCCTCAATTCCTTCGTCTTGGTCTTCCATAGTAAACATGTTGTTTTCATCATACTCCATAAACAGTTGATCATGAATATTGCATCTCCTTATAAAATTGTGAATTGCAAAACAAGAAATCACTACATCTTTTTGTATCGGGAAAGGGTAAGGAGCCATTTGTCTTAAAATTAGAAATCTTGCTTTCAAGACCCCGTATGCACGCTCGATGACATTTCTAAGTTGTGCATGTGCATGATTGAACCGTTCTTCCTTAGTCAAGGCACGTCGGCGTCGAAAATCTGCTAACCAATACCTTGTATTGCGATAGGGGGTCATAAATCCACGAGTATTGGTATATGCAGCATCACAAAGATAATATTTACCTGTAACCATAAAATACAATTTAAAAGTATAAATCATAATGAGGTTTAAATGTTAA
>NC_037540.1:16999201-17000858 GCF_001531365.2 Cynara cardunculus var. scolymus | reverse complement strand
TAAAAAGATTATTCCATCTTTTGAGGTAAGCATCAAACCATGTGCTCTTTTGAGGTAAGCATCAAACCATTTGTGTGTGTACTATATAGGCTAAAGGGGTTTTGGAATAAAAATATATCTCAGAATAATCTAAACTACTAATACCCGATTAACAATTCAAAAGTTTAGAGAAAAAAGCCCCAAACTAGCAACACCCAATTAGCAAGTATGCTACCTGAAGTCCAACCAGCAATAGCTTTTCATCAATCAAGTAATCAACAATAATACCCAATTAGCATTCAAGTCAAGATCAATCAAACACCTAAAATTTAATGGAATACTTGGATTATGTCATTCTCTATATGTACACATATACATATATGAATGGATCTATAAAAAAAACTTGATGTATATATGAATGAAAAAGAAGCTTGTAGYATGGMAAARCAAGCATAGAAGATATATATTTGTAGTAGACATGTTTATCATCTAAAGCATATCGAATTGCTGAWATTTGCATTTGCATGGTATGGTTAATTTAAATCTAGTCTTGCTCCATTTTGCTTTCCTGTAAGTTGTTAAGCTGATCTTTCTTGGTTAGCAGGGGGCATGTTTATGATCTGAATTTCATTACTTTTCCACTTTAAACAACCATTAATAATGAAGCGAGATATGATGGTGAATGAGACCTGCTTATATCAAATAACCACACAATATAGCACTCAACCATGTTTAGTGCTATGAAATATTTGTGGTCAACTTTGTATCTCTCATTGCATGAGAAAAAATATTGCATGTAAATTTGTGATACTTTCAGATGATCTCATTCTGCTTGCAAGTTCTCCAMTCACTAATCTTTTGTTTCTTTTATCCATATTGCTGCACTATATTATTTGGGAATGGCCGGCCATTTCAGTCTTGGAAACACCAACACCCTAGCTACCATTGATGTTGCTAGAGCTTTCATCGTATGTTATCTTTAATGAGTTGAATACCAATGATTTTCTGTTTAAGCTAAACTTTAATCTTGTATCTTTTTTAAACTGTTGCACCATCCTAGTCAAAATTGTCAAGGAATCTTTTAGGAAACACAGATGTTACCTCTCCTCCTTTTAGGAAAACAGAGCATTATTGTTTTCAATAAACACAGTTAAAGCTTAAACAGTGTATAAAGCTTGAATGATTCGAACTAGTTTCACAAACATATTCATGAAGCAGGTTAGTAACAAATGAACCTCAGGTCAGGGGCTTAAACATTCATGACATTATGTACAAAAAAAAGAACCAAGTAACTGGATTCGATATGCATTAACRGTGTCTTCATGAATTACATGCCAACATTTTCAATTTGTGGTCAAGCTTCATGAACTTGAACCACGTAAACATGTTCTTCCTTTGTCATGTGTTCTTCTGGTAAACCCATTAGAACAAAATCAACCCATTTGYAGAAAATAAAGTAGAAAMTRACAAAATCAAAATCAACCCATTTGCAACAATAGATTAGAAATCAAGAAATCGATTAGGATAGATATCAATAGAAGAAAGAAGCGTATGAAGAAATCGAWTACTATACCTGAAGAAAACTTGAAGAAATCGATTAGGATGTCGCACCAGTTTCGTATGAAGAAGCGTATCGATTTAGGGTTTTAGATGGGAGGGGTAGAGAACCAGTTTCGTA
>NC_037540.1:16993973-16999176 GCF_001531365.2 Cynara cardunculus var. scolymus | reverse complement strand
AAAGAAGGGAATAGAGCCTCTTACCATGGTAAGATTGATTTTTGTTGCTGACTGTGGTAAGAGGACGGTCAGCAATGCTTTTTTTTTTTTTTAGTAAACACTTTTACCTCTTACCCGGGTAAGCATCTCTTAATGGGTAAGAGCCGGGTAAGAGGCAGTAAGAGGTTAGTAAACGGGGCCTTAGTCTTTTTGATTTAATAAAGCTATATATTTCTTTTTTATAAAAAGATAACACATAAAAAAATTATATTGTTTATAATAAGATAATTAAATAGTTTTCATATATTTTGTTCGTTCGTATCTTTTGGCATTATAATTTTAGTTTCTTCTTAGGGAAATTTATAAAAATAACCATTTTATACAACCTTTTGCCACAAAATAACCGGATTTTAGAGGTTTTGTGTATTTGACCACCCAGATCTCCCCTAAGGGCGATCCGTACTGGTTTAGGGCGATCCGTACTTTTTTTGGGGAGATCCGTACATTTGAATTCTAAAAAAAAATCTTAAAAGACGAGATTACTGTTCACCTCGAAGACTAGGTTTGACCTCGCCCTAGGGGGCGATCCAGGCTGTCCCATCGCCCCCAGGGGCGATCCAGCCTTTAATTATTTATTTTTTGATTTTTTTTGGTATTTTTAATAAAACTGATACGCCATTTAAGTTGTGTTTTTTAACTTTTTTAGAACCAAAATTCATGGGTAAAGGTTTAAAAATAAACCACTAAAATTATGGAGACACAAAAAAAAATTTATCTGATTTGGGTTTCGTAAATCAGATATAAACCCGTACATCTCTTTTTTTTCTACCTCCAATTTCACTATAAATACCAACCTCCTACTTCATAATTTTTCACACATTCCCTTTCATTTCTCTTTTCATATATTCTACTCTCACAACCCTTAACCCATTAAACACAATCAACCATCACAAAACATGAAATCACGTCAAAATGATGATATTTGTGTGTATCTTCGAAGTGGCGGTTTATTCCAAGATATAAATGGTGTTTTAGAGTACCTTCCGATAACCTCCCCCACATGTGCAAATCGTTTGTCTTCGCCAATAACGTATTCTGGGGTCGTCAAATGTGTGACAAAAAAGTTAAGCTTATGTGGTCCTTTCAATTTATTTTTTAAAACGAATATGTTATATCAGTTTATGGACGACGATGATGTGGTAATCCTCCACAACGCCATTGGTCAAACTTCACCAGAAATGTTGACACTATATATGGTCGATAATGGAGGTTATGGAGGAAATCCATCAAGTGCAAACCCGAGCAGTCCAAACACTTTTTACCCCGGTGCTGTGAGCACACTCTTCCCCGACATTAGCGGTGCAAACCCATATGGTCCAAGCACACTCTTCCCTACCGGTTGTGCTCCTGGTGTAAATCAGAGCACTTTTCTTCCCTAGTGGTGGAAGTGGTGAAAATCGAAGCACCTTCTTCCCTTACGATGGCGCGGGAAATTCATATCTTGAACAAAAAAGTACCGTTGAACCTGATAGTTATTTTGTTCAAGACTTGAGCATGCCTCCGATGCAGTCTCCCAACCTGTACCTGATCCGGTCTCCCGAACTGTCAAAACCGTTATGGGAGGTAGATATGGCAGAAGATGTTTCTGTTGCTGCCGAAATTTTGAACATACCCGAAGATGACGATAACTCCGATTCTGAAGATATCAAGCCGATAAGTAATAGTTTTTGGGGTATGTCTGACCCACCACCTTGTCCGGACCCAGTTATCAAAAGTAGACAGGGAAACATTTCCTACCAACCTACATCCCATGTCAAAGTTCTACAAACCTTGACTCGAAAGAAGCACTTAAGCTCGAAATGGGATTAAAGTGCGTCCATGAAAACTTTCAGATGAAAGTAAAGAAATCTTCCAAACACCGGTACGAGGTGGTGTGTCACTCAGATTCAGACTGTGATTGGCGTTTGATGGTTGTTTCCTTCGATGGTACCAGTATTTTTCAGGTACGGAAGCTCCACGATGAACACACATGTTCAAGGTCCCAAGTGCACCCAAACCACCGTAATGCGAATAAAAAGGTTTTAGGTCATATACTGGCAAGCAGTTTAAAGGTGTAGGAGAGTGTACCGTGGTAAAGAAATCATGGAAAATGTAAACCAACGGTTCAATATTAGCATCTCCTACCACCAAGCATGGCGAGCAAAGATGTATGCCTTGCAACTGTTGAGGGGGACCCCAGAATCGTCGTTTAACCTACTCCCGGTTTATTGTCACAATCTGAAGCTAGCAAATCCGGGGACTGTGACAGAGATCGCTCTTGATCCACTTGGACGATTCGACATGTTGTTTGTCGCACTCGGTTGTTCGGTAATAATTTTGTCATATTTTATAATTATTGTCATAATTTTATGTTCTGAAATTACATTTTTAATCTCGTTCATTTGCAGATTCGATCTTTTCTAGGACACATGAGACCGCTTCTTATAATGGACGGTACCCATCTGAAGGGGCCGTACGTTGGCACCATGTTCTTAGCGGTCGGCATGGATGGAAACAATGGTATCGTACCCATTGCAATGGGAGTGGGGAAGACAGAAAGTGGATGATTCTAATGATCTCTTTGCTAATAGGAATTCGAGGAGGGACTGCTTCAGCGTGTGGATGATTCTAATGATCTCTTTGTTGAACATATGCGGCGGACAAGTATCGTATATGGTCAAATGTCATGACCTCAGGTCGAGCTCCCCGGTCACCCAATGAGCATTTGGTATGTTAATTGGGATGAATACCTGGAAAAATAAGTTGTGAATAACAATTGATAAATAAAATATCTTATGTACGAAAAATAATTGAAGTCGTATTCTACCTACCCGGTCGACGTCTCGCCATGACGGAAATGGCTCGCGTGTACCATCGCCCCACACCTTCTGTGACCTAGGCCCAAGCCCTTCGGTGGCTAAATTTGGTATCCAACAAGGCGGCATGATGGTCCAACGGTCTGTTGGTCGCCTCTGTCGGAGAAGATAGATGGTCCATGCATCAAGATGCTAAAAATACAGAACAATGGATCAATTATAATTAAATACGAAAAAATGAATTTTTCAACTTATATAAATTTGTGTAATTCTCATACGTCATTTTCCCAAATAGCCTGAACCAAGCTTGCCCAACAGTTGTCCCCAAAACTTCACGTCAGCCTCCATATACGGGAGCGTCGTTAACCTAACCGAGGTTAACCGACCGGAGTCATACAACTGTGCGACACTTGCCTCTTCATCAACGACCTTCTTGTCCTTTTTGCCCTTTACAAATGAGGTCCAAGGAGACGAGAGCCACCGCGATTTCTTGGTCACTCGCTTCGCAGGCAGGTCGGGCACGGTGCCATCATTTTTTTTTTGTAGATGCCGCAGCATCCATCGGAGGTTGCTGCTGCGACATAAACTGTGTACGCACAAGCCAATAATTAATAAAAAGTTTATCTAATTTAATTATTGACTTCATAAATAAAAACATTATGAAGCCACAACATATTTACCGTATCCATTGGGGTGTAGGGCACCGGTATGTACTGTTTACGCACAATCCAATAAAAATTAATTTATTTAATATACTTGTTAATTATTAAATTAAAATCAATAAAACCTTAAACATATTTACCGCATCCATGGATGGAAAATCATCCGGTATATATGTGGCCGCATGCGTCATCGGAGGCTGATGCTGCGACATCCAATATAAATTTATTGTTTATGTAATTGTTAACGTGCAAATTAAAACATCGACAAAAATAGACGTCATGTAGACTACTGTATTATGGAACATGAACCGTATTTTGTCCACGCACAAGTTCAGATATTTTTGATTCTATTGAAGCGAGCCTTCCATCTGGAGCCATTCATCATGTCATTGTGTGTCCATATATGCAGCTGATGAATGGCGAGATTGCTGCTCGTATGTAGGTCTTGCAGACGTGTGCGTGGCAAAGGACTGACGTGGTCCCGATGGTTGGAAGTCTGCGTCAGCCTCGTTATTATCCGGCTGTCGATAATTATTCCTTTATATATACTCCCTGCTGTCTATCCACCATTGGGCCGACTCATCCAAATATATCGGCACCAACTCGGTCAGGGGCCGAGAGGATTTCTATAAAAATATAAATTAGTATAAAATTTTAAACATAGTTAACAAAATAAAAGCTGTCAAATGTTAAAATTATAATCAATGAAACCAAACATTGGCAATGATGGATAGTGCACAACACTGTTCTCAATTCATCATCTTCATTCGTTGTCATCCAATAGCCCTCGGGAATGAAGGAAGATAACGAAAATAGGGTCGAGTTCCGAGCAATGCCTCTAAGATCCATATCTGGTAGGTTAAGAAAAAATTGTTTGTTAGAGAATGTCAAATAATCACTAAATAAGTATCAACATTGTTGTAAAAAATTCACCGACCTTGAAGGCATATATGAAACCGTATAGTGTGTACTTCGAGGGCGGCCAATTTTTGTGTCTGTGCCGAAAGCATTCTTTAGTTGAGGGTATGTCAGACGCCATATGTATGAGCTCCACGAGTATCTGTTCCAGGACTCCAAATTGTCAACCAGATGCAAAATCCAGTCGTCAATGTTGTACGTTGTCTTTCGTCCCAGAAAAAATAAGTGAAGCATGATGACCAGGCAGACACGCACTGCGTCATCGTCTGATACATTATTTAAGTCGGACATTTTATTCTTAAAATGTTCGACTTTAATATTACGAAGATTGTTTGGAAACAATCTTCGTATGGAACTGGTGCGAGGTGAGGGGCGAAGATCCGACCCAAATCTTAACCCCGTGATCAGACAGAACTCCTGTATACCGAAACGTAGACTGAACCCTCCGACATTATAATATATTTCTTCTGTTTGCGAAGGGACAGAGATGTCCTCACATTGCAGCATCCAATTCACTAAACACGAGTCTGCATAGGGGTTGGATAAATCCAACCAAGGGCCGAAAACATGTGTTTCTAAACATGTTCAGACGCATGTTGTTGTCCCCGAGTACTCTTTTTATATCTTTTATTACTGAGGTCTGAGCCCTCAAAGTAAGGAGAGATCATATGGCCCCTGAAATACAAATTTTTTTTTTGTATAAATACATAGATAGATACATATATATGGAGATACATACCCGAAGATAGATACATACATTTTGGAAAAAAAAACATACAAATAGACGTA
>NC_037540.1:16988176-16992339 GCF_001531365.2 Cynara cardunculus var. scolymus | reverse complement strand
GTATCTTCACGTGCGTATTTATACGTATGTATGTGTACGGGTTAAAACCCGTACGCATATTTATGTAAAAAAGCGATATAAATTGCGGTAATATATATATATATATATATAGATGCATTACGTAAAAAAAAACGATATAAATTACGGTAATGTATATATATATAGATGCATTACGTAAAAAAAAAGCGATATAAATTGCTGTAACGTATATGTATATATAGATGCATTACGTAAAAAAATATATATAAACGGTACAAAAATTGAAACTTTGTATGTATGTACGTATATATGTGTACGGGTTAAAACCCGTACGCATATTTACGTAAAAAAAGCGATATAAATTGCGGTAACATAAAAAAAAGAGATATAAATTGCGGTAACGTGTGTGTGTGTGTGTATATATATATATATAGATGCATTACGTAAAAAAACAATATAAATTACGGTAACGTATATATATACATATATATATATATACAGCTGCATTACGTAAAAAAAAACGATATAAATTGCGGTAACGTGTGTGTATATATATATATATAGATACATATATATATATAGAGAGAGAGATAGATGCATATACATATTTATAGATAGATACATATACATATATATAGATAGATACATATACATATATACAGATAGAGTATTTACCGGGGTTTCCATATTAGCGGCAGACGGTGGTGGATGGCGGCGGTTGACGGTGGTTGTTGGCGCCGGAAGGTGGTGGATGGCGGCGGATGACGGTGGTCGATGGCGGCGGATGGTGGCCGACGGCGACGGATCACGGTGGTCGGTGGAGGTGGATGGTGGCCGACGGTGCCAGATCACGGTGGTCGGTGGCGGGGGAAGGTCGCCGATGTCGTTATACGGTGGTCTATGACGGTATGTCGAAGAATAGTGGTCGTTCTTGGTTGGGATGGTCGGTGGTATGCTCAAAGCTCGGTTTTTTGCTCGGTTTTTCCAGAGAAAACGAGCGGTGGTGGGGATGGATGGTGACTTATGGTCCCCCACCGCCAATTTATATAAAACGTTAAGTAATAAAACAAAATCCATCGTCAAATCGGCGTTAAATCGACGTCAAATCGACGTCATATGGTGTCATAACATGAAAAACCGCGAAATCAGATATAATGTCTGATTTTTTCTCTCAAAATCAGCTAATTTTTTTTTCGTAAGCACAATTACCATTGTCTTATTTCATGCCGAAAAACAATGAAATTTAAAATTAAATACGTAAAAAGACACAATTTATGTATTTTTCCATTTTTATTAAAAACACCTTTAATTGTTAAATAAAAAACATAAAATAACAAAATAGAGGCTAAATTTCGTAAATCGGATATTATATCTGATTTACGAAACCCAAAACAGATAAAATTAATTTTTGCGTCTCCATAATTATAATGGTTTATTTTTAAACCTTTACCCATGAATTTTGGTTCTAAAAAAGTTAAAAAACACAACTTAAATGGCGTATCAATTTTATTAAAAATAAAAACATAAAAAAAATAAAAAAATAATAATAAAAGAGTGGATCGCCCCTGGGGGCGATGGGACGGCCTGAATCGCCCCCTAGGGCGAGGTCAAACCCAGTCTTCGAGGTGAACAATAATCTCGTCTTTTAAGAATTTTTTTTTAGAATTCAAATGTACGAATCTCCCCAAAAAAAAATACGGATCGCCCCAAACCAGTACGGATCGCCCTTAGGGGAGATCTGGGTGGTTAAATATGCAAAACCTTTAAAACCCGGTTATTTTGTGGCAAAATATTGTATAAAATGGTTATTTTTATAAATTTTCCTTCTTCTTAGTTTAATTTATGTCACTAAATCATTTAAGTACGAGTCTTTAAGTATCTCTCACATGATAATATTTTATTCTTTTTTCTTCATTAAGGAGCATAAAAAACTAAAACTACAGTAACGAAAAATATATAAAAAAATACTAATTATATTAAAATTATTAATTATTTTATCATAAACAATAACAAAATAATATAATAATTTTTTATGTATTATATATAGTTTTATTAAATTAAAAAGAACTAAAAATACTAAAAAGGAAATAAAAAATATACATTTAATAAACCAAAAAATAAAAAAGACTAAATACCCTAGGTTAATGGAGGATTTTTACCATGTTTAGTAAAACAACAATAAATTACAAACTAATGAACTGTAGGGACGAAAGTTGCAATTCCAAACCATAAGGATGAAAATCATATAGTGACTCTAAGGGGTCGTTTACCAAACATTTACCCGGTAAGTACTTACCGGTAAAATTTAACACTATCATTTACTTATCAGGTAAGATTTTAGTCCAATAAAATGAAATTGTACGTAATAATTTACCCGGTAAGCGCTTATCATGGTAAGAGTCGTCACCCTCACTTACCGGGTAAGACTCTTGGTTCTTGTCCCGCTCTTACCGGGTAAGTTCTTAGTCCTTACCATCAGGGGCGGATGCATCTTGAATTGGTTGGGATCCTGGCCTCCAACAAAATAAAGTTCAGAAAGCTAAAAAAAAAATTTGTAGTTTTTATCTTAATTTGATTGGGCCCCCAACAAGATAATTATGAAGGCCCCATTCCATTTCCTGACTTCACAATCACAATTCACACAGTTCATAACTTCACGCCACGATCGGTCTTTACTCACAAGTCACAACCTCACCTGCTGCGCACACGGACACCGGGACACGGCACATCGACATCGCTGCTTCTTGCCTTCTTCTTGACTTCACAATCGCTGCTTCTTGCCTTCTTCTTCACTTCTTGTCTTCCTGCTTGGCTGCTTGCTTCTTCCTTCCTAGACATTGAAACAAAGCAACTCTTTTCTTCGTCCTGCCTACTACATGCAGCTACCCCAATTTGGGTAAAAAAAATTATTTCCAAATTCCGATATTTAATTTTTAATAACTTTGATTTTGTTGTTTGTTTCACAATTGGTGATTTGATAAATGCTTTATGTTAGGTTAATTTTACAATTTTGTAGGCAAATTGAAAAGTTAGGTTAATTTTGCAAGTAGACAAATGGAAATATTACTATTGATAAAGATAAACCATTGATTTTTATCTTGTTATTGTTACTGCTAGAAAAAATGGAAAGATTTTTTAAAGGAAATCATCAACACTTGAATCGAGCTCTGCTCCTTTGATGCCCTACGAAATTGATTTGAACGATCTTCATTGGGACCCAGCCGATTAAAAAAAATTCGGAATATCATCCTAATGAAAAGGATGAAGGCCCCCTACAATATATTTTTATGCATCCGCCACTGCTTACCATGTTTATCAGGTAAGGTAATATGATTTGGTAAACGCTTACCCGAGCAAACGTTTGGTAAACGCCCCCCTAAGTTGTATGTATGTATCAATGTATGTACTAATAATTATAAATTTGAATTTCAATAGATTATAATGATCAATAAGGTAGTTTTTAAGATTTATACCAAATGTTTTACAATACCAGTAAAGATTAGTGATTTATTCTGTCCGTACCAAATCCACATAACTTATACAATCGTATTTGATAAACATCGACAAGACATGTAGTCTGTTGTGTTACGTTTATCTGTAGCAAACAGTTTTTTTCATAATAATTGCATACATACACGAAAATATTTTGTTATTAGAGAAAATGTAACCAAGTTAATGAATAGATGCTTTTTAGGTTTTGGTGAATAAAGTGATAATATAATATTATTATATTGTACAACTTGAATATTTGTTTTTATTAGGTATTTGAATAAAGTGATAATATTNTATTATATTGTACAACTTGAATATTTGTTTTTATTAGGTATTTGAATAAAGTGATAATATTTTTATTGTAGAAATTGAATATTTGTGGGACTCTTAGGTGGCGTTTGTTTTTTAAGAGGTGCTGAAGTCTATTATTTTATTAACTTTATGTCATCCTCAATATTATTTTATATGAATATTTTAAAACCATATTATTAAGGTGGCGTTTGTTTTTTAAGAGGTGCTGAAGTCTGAAGTCTGAATTCACTTCTGAATTTTAAGAGGTGGTGCTGAAGTCTGAAATCTGAATCAGTCAGACTGTTTGTTTTTACRTCTGAAATCTGAATCAGTCAGACTGTTTGTTTTTACGTCTGAAATCTGAAAAGTGATCTTTTTTTTTTCCTGTGAAACTTAATTTG
>NC_037540.1:16969693-16987879 GCF_001531365.2 Cynara cardunculus var. scolymus | reverse complement strand
TTTGGAATCGAAATCGAAATCAAATTTGAAATCGGATACAAGTCCACGCGCTGAGGTTTATAAACAAAAGGATTTGAAAGCCAAATCTGGAACCGGTTCTTCTAAGGGAGCGTATGCAGTAGGCGAAGGTGATTAAGAGGTTTTCAGACTTTAGTTTACCTCTGAATAAATCAGACCTATTCAGATGTTTTAAGCACTTAATTTAAAAAAAAAAACAAACGCACTTAATACCTCAATGTTTGACCGATTCAGACATAAGAGGCAATTAAGTGCTTTTTTTTGAAAAACAAACAGGGCCTTAATGATCTCTGGAGAAAACAAAACGGAATACTCTTTCTTATAAGGTGTAATAATGAATAATGATAGCTAAATTAAGTCATTCTACTTCTGACTTTTGCTCAACCATATTTTGCATTCCAATATCAGAAAATACTGAATTTCATTGGCCAAATTTCATTTCCTCGTTTGATTCATTCTTTTTTGTGGAAGGAATATTTCAAAATCCTACAATTAGCAACCACATGGTATTTTGATAGAATAAAATTCCCTATTTTCATAATACCAAATATGTCCTGAAACCAATGTACCATAATCTCATAAAACCCAATATGACCATTGCCTACCACCAACGATGTGAACCATTGAAGACCACCGGCGACTACCACCGATCTGAATCACCACCGGACACCGCTGACCACCAACGATTTGAACCACCGCCGATCTGAATCACCATCCATCTGAACCGCCGCTAACCACCTTGATCGGAACCACTACTGACCATCGTCATTTGAACTACGCCATTGATCTGAACCACCGCCTACCACCATTGATATAGTAACATCGTTTGGCTTATGGTTGTATTTAAGTTTGTATATTTTATATTGTTTTACATATTAAATAATTATTTTATTAAAGTAGTTTTAGGTTTAAAAAGATTAAAATTTTCAAAAAAAGACATTTTGGTCATTTACTAATATTTCATTCCACTTCCAAAGCTATATTTTGTGAAACAAACAAATAGATTTCAATTCATTAACATATTTCATTCCAATGTCTGTCAACCAAACATGTGGTCAAACCTGACAACATTCCATTTTAATTCAATCAAAATCAAATTTCTTTAACAAATTTCATTTCATTTAAAAATATTCCTCAAACCAAACACGACCTAAATAATTTACAAATGCCATTTGTTTGTTTTCTTTTTTCCTTTAAAAACCTCTAACCACTTATATTGCTATGAGTGGTAAAGTGACCTCTCAATCAATTAGCGTTTAAAGGTGGGGAAGGGTGCTCTATTCATGAGATGGGATATAAGCAACACTGTTTTTGATGCTTTTATTTTTTTAGTAAAAAGATTTAGTTTTACATTTATTTAGAAGAAGTATAAATGTTAAATTGTTATTTTTTTTAACATTCCGAATTTGCATTGAGCATATTTATGAAATGATTGTTTCAATTGCATTAATTTACCAATATTGGTTACAATAAAGTATTACAGTCTGATAATAAAATAGATAAATTATAAATATTCAGACGTTTATCAGTTTATAAAAAACAAACAGTCTTATTAGTTTAGATTTTAGATTTTAACAACACCTATTATTAATCAGAAATGAAATAAAACTTCACATCCTAAAAAAACAGACATCACATTAGTTTATAAACCAATTAGTTTGTATTCATGAGATTGATTTTAGTGTTTGAGACTTTGATCGATATTTTCGGCATGAAAACAAGTTCATACCACATATGATAACAACGTAAAACTACAATTATGAAATATCATACAAATCATACATCCATCTTCATCAACAAAACAATCAATATCATTAAAAAAAAACCTTAATATTGTCTGACACTGATTTCTCGTGACAATCACTTATTCATGTACGAACTTCAACAAATTCTTAATGAACACCATTTGAAACTTCTATTCAATTCCCACAAATTGATTTTAACAATGAGGACAAATTAAGGTTTTGTTTGTTTTTTTTTTCATTTTCAGCTCTTAATTACCACTTACGTCTGATTCGTTTAGACGTTTTGTAATTCAGACTGTCTGCTTTTTTCCCAGAGTCTCTTATCAATTAATAGGGTCTGAATAAATAAAAGGTAAACTAATATCTTAAATCCTCTTATTTTCCCTTTTCTTTGATTCTTTTTAGCTATTGATTCTTTCTCTATTAGGAACGTCACCGTCCTTTCATCACCTATGTGAAATGCACGCCTCCACCTTCTTTCTCTCTCTCTCTCTCTCTCTCTATATATATATATATATATATATATATAATTTCTATATGTATAGGCTAACTTAGAATATTAATATGAAACAAGAACTTCTATCGAAGATCTATCCTCTATATAAAGTATCGATCTTTTCGCAAACAAACTGGCGGCATTCCCAATAGCATTGAAAGTTTGAAATGTATTTTCTTACTATGTTCCAATAAGCAATTGTTGAGAAGAATTTAGGCGATGGAAATTTTATGAAATTCAAGAGAATTTTGCAAAATGTTTACACCTGATTTTACAAAAACAAACTATTGATTAAGATTTTAGACTTCAGACATTAGTCAGTTTACAAAAACAAACATTCTTATTGATTCAGATTTCATACTTCAGCACCGTCTCTTATTAATCAAAATTAAAATAAGACTCCAGATTTCAACTCCTATTAAAAAAAAGGTCACCTAAATGTAGTAACAAATTATGTAATCTATATAAACACAGGTGAATTTAGGGATTATGCAAATCACCAAGATACCTGATAAAAGTGAAATTACATTGTTAACATTAATTACTTACTTTCTTTTCTTTTAATTACAATCTTGGATTACACAATGTGGAGACCTTTGTTTTTTTCGAAAAATTGTGGGTTTTTGTTTGAACCTTGATATATATAATTGTAGCAAAAACACTATTTAAATTTCGTAAAAATCTCATAATATCTTTTAGATTTTTTAATTTTTTAATTTTAATTAACTCATAATTTTTTTATCAAGTTTTATATAGTTTTTTTTTTTCTAGATACACCTTTGATAAAAGAAAAAAAAAGAAATTTCACAATTTTCATCAAATATCACATGTGATATCCACAACCAATTCATTGTCTCTTTCACCATTTTTTCTCTATTTTTTGGACTCACGCTTTGAATCAAATATGATTGGTTTCGCTTAACATATCATCTATTACGCATCACATATGATCCAAAAATTTTGTACATATCATATATGATAATATATGTATGAAAATAAGTTATGAGTTATCACATATGATGATAGATGTTTGAATATAATTAAGTGGTGTATTATCACACGTGATAATATTTGCATCACAAAAAGATCTCTTTCTCTCTCTCTCTCTCTCTATATATATATATATATATATATATATTCACATATGATTAACAAAATTATCTACAATTATCACATATGATTGATACGATTATCGAACAAATTACAATATGTGATAAAAACTTATAATCAAGTTAATACAAATTAATTTATCTTTATGACACAACAAGAAAAAACTTAGTTAGCGACCAAAATTTTAGTGACTACTTATATTTTGGTCACTAGCTACGACGTCAGTGATGATGACGAAGGTCGTCATTAATTTTTGGTCATTAATATGAATTTTAGTGACAAAAATTGTTGGGTAAATTGTTACCATGGTAAGTGAGGGTGACAAATCTTACCATGGTAAGCGCTTACTGGGTAAATTGTTGCAAACGATGCCGTTTTAGTGGATTAAAGTCTTACCCGGTAAGTAAGTGGTAGTGTTAAATTTTATCGGTAAGCGTTTACCGGGTAAGTGTTTGGTAAACGGCCCCTTAATGACAAAAAATAGTGGTGACTAAAATGGTATTCAATACTTAAATAAATTGTAGTGAGTTAGGAGTCACTAATTTGAAAAGGTTAGTGACAAAAAAAAACTAGTGGTCACTAATTTGAAAAGGTTAGTGACAAAACATTAGTGGTCATTAAAATGGTATCCAATACTTAAATAACTGCAGTAAGTTAGGAGGATTAGTGACAAAAAATAGTAGTCATTATTGAAAAGGTTGTAGTCATTAAGTTGGAAAGGTTAGTGAGCATAAAATTATGATTACTAAGTAGTAAAATCGTGGCATAAATATAGTAAACAGAAGTTTAAGGTCTAAAATACCAATTTGGCACACTTCTTTAGAATCCAATTTTTGTTCCGACCCATCCCATGAGCCAAGTTACGTCCCCACCCGGTTTAAAGCATTTCGTTTCACTCCACCTATCACCAAAAACAAACTATCTCCTCAAGTCTCTCGACTTTTGTTCGAATTATGAAGCCTTCTCAACTCTTGATTTGACTTCTGGAAACAATCTAAGGTGTTATGAACTGTTGATTGACTGATTTCGGTTCAACATATTCGATTTTTGAGAACAATAAAAAAATCCCTTACTCAGTCAGTGTCTCAACTCTCAACCTGATTCAATCAATCAACCGATTACTCAAGGTATTTTAGTTTATTGATTTGGTTTTCACTCTTTGTTGACTTTCATTATTTATTTCTTTTAGTATGTTTATTGATTGGATTTCACTCATTACAGACTCCCAATTTATCTTTACACGAAGTCGGTTGATAAATCAATACCTAGACTTCATCTTCATAAATAATATTATGTGAATTCAATTGGTATGATACCGGTGAGTTCATAAGATGATGAGCCTGTGGTGTGCTTTCTTTCATCCAAGGGGAACACCACATCAAAAGAGGCTCTTTGTTTCAGGCCAAATGACTTTTCGAGTTCTCGTAGAGTTCCACTATAAGACTTGTTTTCTCATTTTTTTTTTCTCTTGAAACCTGTATTAATATAAATACTTCTTTACAGATATAAGCTTTTAGCACATTAATCTACAACACATAAAGTACCCCTAGCTTTTTTGAGTTATTAGGTGATGGAAAATTAAAATATGCCAACTTCAGATTCTTTTATGGTTTAAAATATAAACGATGATTTGCTTACATGGTTGAATTTTTTTTACGTATGCTTTTCCATTCCAACGGCTGAGTGCTTTCATAAATATATCGTGTATCACCAGCCAATTACATATGGCAACAATATGTTCCTAGAGATCCGCATGTCGTTGACTAGATAATTAATTTCGATCTTATGAACCTTCATGATAACACATGCTCTCTTTATTTCTTTCTATTAGAATTCATGGTGAAACAATCACTCTTTTAATCTATTTTTAAACAATAATTTATATGAAAATTATGTAAAATATTTATAAATTAAATTCTTTAATTATTTACTTTATTTGTGTTAATTATAACTATTATATAATATTTAAAATCATCAAATAATTTTTGGAGGTAACTTGTCTAGTTATGTCTCATCCAGTCCTAGTCATACCAAACACCAAACATACACTTGTTCTATCTAGTCCAGTCCAGTCCAGTCCAGTCCAGTCCAGTCCAGTCCTACTCTCTTGTGCTGTCCAGTTCTATCATGTCCAATCATGTCTGAGTACTCAAACATTACATTAAGGATTATTAAAAACCGGTTTAAAAAACAAACTCAATCCCAATATATTATGAATAATGACTAAGCATGTTATCCTTTTTAATTTAATTTAATTTAATAATTCCTATCCCATATCATATGTGATATTTACCACTGAAATTATTATAGTATCTTTTAAAACCCTTTGCCTGATTATATATAGCTAAATGATTTACAATTAAATAATAATTTTGTAACATCCCTACTTTATTGCCACGTTGTAAAATATTTTTCTTTTAAAGGTTTCGTAATTATCCTTGACCGTATCTTTATAAAGAGATTTATCTAATTAAATTAAATTATAATCAATTTTAATAATCCCATTTTACAGATATTGTTTTGACTAAAATATCGATTCACACTATGATCATTTATCACGTGAATGTTGATGTATATCGTTCCATATCGTAAATTCTTACCATCATGGTTATGACGGGTGTGATTCACTACCACGTTAACGTTGACGGCCAAAATTAACAGTGTAATCACATACCGTAAGTTTATGTTAATATTCATATATATTGTTTCACATTATGAATAACTACCAACGAGATTATCACATGTGTGATTACTTGCCACGTTTATTGTTCACGTATATTGTGAATCATTTCTAATGTGGTATTGACATGATCGGTTGACACTAATAAAAAGCTTCTTCATGTTGTTACTTATCGCAATCATTCTGTGTGCCACTATTTGTACGTCGTATTTTTGATAATGCTCCTAATACATTGACAAGATCTTTTTACAAACCGGTAAACATATAATAAAAGAAACTAAAAACAAGTATACAATTAGCTCAATATAGTCTTTCAAATAATAAAATGGTATAAAATACCGAATATCGTCCACATAGATTGTAGTAAAAGCTTAATAAAAATCTAATGAAAGATATGGTTTCAGATGATGATTTTAAAAAATTTGTTTGGTTTAAGTTCACACTTGATTACATAACATAATAAAGAATGATAACATGAGTGTAAGAATTGTTAGTAATTTAATTTCAAATTAACCAATTACTAAATTGGCTTTTAGCTATTGATGACGTTGAACAAAGGAAATAAACTTTAACTGATACGAAGGATCGAAACCGAATGCAAATCTGAATTAAGAGGGCACATATCACAATCCATAATTATAGGCTCAACCTTAACTCTAGACAATCCTTAAGGTGCACAAATGATACCTCGAAACGCCCCAAAAATAACATATAACAAAAATCACATTTTACAAAAACAGGGACCTATGCGACTTGCGCCCTGACCCGGGTGATCCACTGGAATTGTCCTTTCCTTGTTTTCGATCGGTAAAACTCTGCAAGTAATTCTCATGGGCTCTCACCCAAAACCTCAAATAATTTCAAACTTTCATGAATAAAACTTGTAAATATCAATTTTGGAACTACAGAGGTGCTATTTACTGTTCTTTCTAGCTCTGACTTGGGAAGCTGATCTCGATCAAAACATCTGTCTTAAATCATTTACTTCACATATCATGGAAAAGATTATCCGAACTCAAAAACAAAGGTAGCCGATAACTCAACTAAACCAAAAAGAAACCTTGAATTATCCTCAAAATCGATTTAAATAAAATACCAACAAATTAATTCAAATAATCATCACCTCCAACCTACAACTAAACTCAAAAATCAAACTCAACTAATGGGCCGTTTACTTAAATGCTTACCCGGTAAGCACTTATCGATATAAGTCAACACTATAATTTATTTTTCTGGGTAAGATTGTAGTGAATCCAAACGATATAGTATGCAACAATTTACCCGGTAAGCGCTTATCCGCATTGGCGGATCTACATCAATGGTGTAGGGGGAACAGGCCCCCAACAACCCTAGGTGTCATCCACTAAAACATCGTTGTAGGTTTATTTTTATTTTTGTTAACCTAAAATTATTAACAGGTCCAGAATAAATAAAAGTTAGACCCAATTCTAATTCTTGTCATCTCATTTAAAACTCTTACTTGAAGAAGTCATTAATTGATCAATTAAACTCTAATTCCTCTAACTTCTAAGTGTCAACCTATTAAAATTCATTTTAGTTCTCTTGTTTTGTTTGCTATAATGCTAATGAATAAGTTATTTTTATTCTATTAAAATGGACCGTTAAGCCGAAAACTGAATAACCTAAAATCGTATTGGTTCGAAAGAGTTATTCGGTTTCAGATCTTTTTTAACATCCTTTAAAGGTGCCCCCAATAATAAAAGTTTCTGGATCCGCCACTGCTTATCTGGGTAAGAGTCTTCACTCTCACTTAYTGGGTAAGACTCTATATCCTTTCAACACTCTTAGTGGGTAAGAGTCTTCACTCTCACTTAYTGGGTAAGACTCTATATCCTTTCAACACTCTTAGTGGGTAAGASTCTTCATCCTTTTTACCGTTTTGACCGGGTAAGATTCTAAACCCTTACCATGTTCGTTCATTCATTCGGTAAAGAAGTAAACACTTACTGGATAAATGTTTAGTAAATGGCCCCTAAAACCAACTTTAATTAAGACGAAGATTAGAAAAATTCTTACCTGAGTCTGAGTGGCAACAAACAGCTCCAAAGTCCAAACCAAACGTCACAAAGTTCTCCTTTCATTTTTTGTGGCAACTTTACCCACGAAGACGTCACAGTATCACACACTCAAAAAGAAAAAGAAGGTTTTTTTAGGTAAGGGTCATCATCATGACAACATGAAGCAGTGGAGCATATATACATGGCAAGGTTTCAAGTCCAAACCTTCATTAATAATCAAAGTAGCCCCTCAAAACCATGCATGGGTATTACAACGATGAACACGAGTTACATCATGTAATTATAATTATATATATGATGTAACTTACATGTTCTGATTCATACCATGCAATGCATAATGCATATTTTTAGTATATATATGTTACAATATGTTGTGGTTGTGGATGATTGTGAACCCTGATATATAATTTGGATGATACTACACACGATGAAACCTGGTATTTTTGATTATTAATACTGAGCAAAAACTTAGATTGTTGACTAAGATTTTATGATCCAAAGATGGGATTTGGAGTAAATGAGAATATTGTGTTAAAGAACGTTCCATCAAAAATGGGTTTTACACAAAATGAATCTGGAACATCATTCTCAATGTCTAAAAATGAAAATCTAATTGAAAGAGTTCCTTTGGACAAGTGTTTTGTTGAATCTAAATCATAACTCTGAATGTAATGGAAAAGAAAAAGGTTTGTGATGAATTTGATTCTGATAAATGTATATCTGTTGAGTTTGAAGCTCAAGCATGTGAAAATAAGAAAAGTTTCATATTTGGAATAGGTTTTGACTATTTAAATCCGTATAAAGAACCTTATTTTTTCATACAAGGATTATATATGAATATGTTGGTAATTCTGAGAAAACGATTCAGAATTCTGAAAAGGCTGTTCACAGTAATTATGATCAAAATGTTGATACTAAAAATAACTCTGAATTCGATATTCAAAATAACCAAAAGTTTGAAGAGCTACAAGACAAGTCTGAAATCATTTCTCAAAAGGAAAAAGAATCATCACAAATTAAATCTGGTCCAGAAATTCATTGATTAATCTTTTACTTTCTGATCTGACAAAGAAGAAGATATAGGAACTCATTTTGTGATCAAATAAAGAAGGATATCTTGTTTATAAATCTCTAAATGACATGCTTGATGGTGAAAACTCAAGTCTATAACAAAAATTTCAGATGAGTTATTTGGTCCTGTTTTTTTAAAAACAAATCATAATCTGGATTCAAATACTCAAAATTGTAAAGTTTCAAGTGATAAATTTTGGAAGATTCATTCTAACCCATAGTTTCTTAAACAAGATAAACCTAAATCCTCATTGGTTTCCATTTCATATTTTCAAACAAGGACTAAATTTTTTTGAAAAAGGAGAAACTTCTGAGTCTAAGAATGAAAGAGATGTTAATCATATTAAGACCAAATATATTTTACCATTAACTGTTTCAAAATCTTCTTCTGTTTCAGATAAAAGCAAACAAAATTTAGTTTGGAAGGTCAAGAATACAAGGAGAAAAAAAATTTATTTTAAGAAAAATTCTGTTCTTGTAAATTAATCTGTCAGAAAGACAAATGCTATGGTGAATAAAAGAACTGTTGTTGCTTCTAAAGTTTCTAATGAGCATACAGTTAGAAATTATGTTATTCATAATAATTCATCTAACTGTTTTTGTAATAACATGTTAACTAACATGTTCATTGTATTCATTGTGCACAAAATGAATTCAAACAAAATTCTAAGTTGCACAAAAAAACTAGAAAAGATGTCTTAAAAAAAGGCTAAATCTGAGAAGATTAATTCTATCTCCGAAAAGTCTATTCATGATTTCTCTTTGTTTCTTGGCAAACCTATAATGAAGTGAAAGCTGAAAACTTATTCTTAAGTGATCAATACTAAATCTGGAGCTAAGATTGTTAAAATCTGGAAACCAAAAGTTAAGTATGAATCTAATCTGAAAGGACCCTTTTTCAAACGGGTACCTAAAAACAAGTGATTATTGCAGATTTGTCATGTGTGGATCTCAGATTCCGGATGTTAAAAACACATGACAAATTTCAAACATTTGTTGGCCAATTACAAAGAAGGTATGGTGAATGGTTAATTTTGGAAATGATGGCAAAGGATATGTGAGAGGCTATGAATGCTTACAAATGGAAAGGTCTGAATTATAAAAGTACTTTATGTGGAGGGATTAAAACATGAACTCTTTAGCATAAGTCAATTATGTGACAAACAGTCTAATGTTCATTTATGAAAATATGTGTTATCGAAGATCTAGATGGAAATGAAGTTTTATCTGCTCAAAGAGATGGAGATCTTTATTCATCTTATTTTCCTACAGTAGATGCATCAAAAGCAATGTCTTTCTTCAAAAACAATAAAAGAAGAAGGATGGATTTGTTATAGAAGATTATCTCATCTAAACTTTAAGGGTATTGATTTGTTGATAAAAAATGATTTAGTTGTTGGGTTACCAAAGATGAAGTTCGAAAAGGATTCATTATGCCCAACTTGAGAAATGGGTAAAATGAAGAAAATTTCTTATAAGATCAAAGTGGAATCTTCTTGCAAATCTCCTTTTGAGATGTTACATATAGATTTTTGTTGCCCAATAAGAATTCCGAGTCTGAATGGTAAGAAGTATATTATGGTGATAGTTGATGAATTTTCAAGATATACATGGTTAGAATTTCTTAAACAAAATTCTGAAGCAGCTCAAAAAATAATTGCCTTTATCTAGAATATTCAAATGCTCCTATAACTACCTATGCAAAAGATTAGGAGTGACAATGGAACAAAATTCAAAAACTGAAATTCTTCAGAGTTATCTTACTTCTGTAGGAATCTTAAAGGCTATCAATTTTCTCCTTGAGGGTCACCAACTTGCAAGACCAAGAATTTGAAGAAAGATCTCTTTACCTCTCAAAATTTCACATAATTTTTCTGCTGTCAGAACTTCTCAACAAATTTGAGTTGTAGAGAAAAAGAGCATAACTCTTATTGAAGCAACAAGAACCATGCGTGCATATTCAAACTTACCTATATTTTTGTAAGCTGAAGACATTGCCACTGCTTGTTTTACCCAAAATAGAATTATCATAAATAAAGTATGTTATAAAACTTCTTATAATTCATCAATCAAAGAAAGATTAATATTAAATTCTTTCATGTTTTTGGTTGCAGGTGTTATGGGTTGAATGACAGAGATAATCATGGAAAGTTTGATAAGAAGGCAAATGAAGGAATCTTTGTTGTATATTCTTTATCTTCAAAAGCTTTTGAGAATCTATGTCAAGAAGTCTAAAATCATCATTGAAAGCACAAAGGTCAATTTTGATGAATATGAAGTTCAGACTTCTGGACAAACCAGTTTAAAATTTTCTGAACAAATCAATCCAGAACCTAACGAAACTAAGATTTCTAAATTTAAATCCAAGTCTAATAGTTCAAAACTTGATTTCTTATTTGCAGACCTATTTGATGTATCTTTGGATATAGTTACAGATTTTGAAAATCCAAGTGCTATTTGAGATATCACTAAACCATCTTTAGAAGGTTTAGGATCAAGTAAAAAAATATCTAGACCTAATCAAGTTGTTTCATCCTCAAGTAACCAAGACAAATCTATTTATGGACAAGAAGCTCAGAGTTCTGGTCATCACTATGAACAAGTAAATTATGAGTTACATTCAATTGAGGGGGAGCAACAAAGTGAAAGTCAGAATAATTAGATTTTAACTCATCCTTAACCAAACTCATATAGATGGACAAATGATCATCCGTTACATCAAGTGCTTGGAGATGTGTCTTGTGGATTAAGAACAAAATCTGCAAATACAAATGAGTGTCTATTTATTAACTTTCTAAGCTCAATTGAACCAAATAAGCCTTCTGAAGCATTACAAGATCCAGATTGGGTACTTACTATGCAAAATAAGATTCTATAGTTTGAAAGGAACAAAATTTGGAGATTGATTCCAAGACCTGAAGGTAAATCAATAATTGAAACTAAATTAGTCTTTAGAAATAAGAAAGATGAAGTTGGAATAATTATTAGAAACAAAGCTAGACTGATTACAAAAGGTTATTGTCAACAAGAAGCACTAGACTATGATGAAACATTTGCTCCAGTAGCAAGAATTGAATCTACAAGAATTTTCTTGCCTATGTTGCATATAAGAACTTTAAAGTCAATCAAATGGATGTGAAATATGCATTTTTGAATGGTGTACTTCATGAAAAAGTGTATATGTATCAACCTGAAGGCTTTGAAGATCCTAAGCATCTAGATCATGTCTATATTTTAGACAAAGCTTTGTATGGACATGAACAAGCTCATAGAACATGGTATCAAACTCTAACTGGTTTTTCTTCGGAAATCTGGCTTCAAGAAAGGTACAATTGATACAACCTTATTTCTGAAGAAGCAAGGTGAGGATTTAATCTTAACCTAAATCTATGTGGATGACATAACTTTTGGTTAACTAATCTAAAATATTGGTAGAATTTTTCAGACATAATGCAAACTAAGTTTGAAATGAGTATGATGAGTGAACTAATTTTTTTTAGGACTTCAGATTAAGCAAACACCAAAAGGAATATTCATAAATCAAGATAAGTATGTAAAATATTTCTTAAAGAAATACAATATGTCTGATTGTTATTCAATAAAGACTCCAATGGCCATTGGAGTTAAGCTTGATGCAGACTTAAATGGAAAATCTATTGATCAAAAGACCTATAGGGTCATGATTGGATTTTTATTATATTTGACTGCTAATGGACCTGATATTATGTTTGTCACATGTTTTTTTGTGCAAGATATCAAGCTAATAATAAGGAATCTCATCTAGTTGATGTGAAAAGAATTTTGAGATATCTTAAAGACACTGTAAAACCCAAAATTTTAAATATATAAAAAATAATATTATACGAGTCTTTAAATATTTTTTTAATTAAATTTTTTTGTAGTCTTAAAATATTTATGTGATTAATTGAAGAAACTAAATATTGAAATCTTAAAATTAGAAGTGACCAAAATTGAAATAGAATGTTGATTTAGGGGTAAAAAGTGTAAGTCTTATTAAAATAGTGAGAGTAGGGGGCCGGTTGTAAATGTCAGAAAGTTTAAGGGGGCAAATGTCATATTTTTCAAAGATCTACCTGTTTTACCAAGAGTACATGTCTGTTTGGAGAAAACGACTCATCAGCCAAAAACTCACACAACATTACTTGGCGAACTCACACAGTATCTTCGCATTTACGGCTTAGACAAACTCATAAATCATGCTCGTCTTTACAAGATCATACCATAGTACATCCCCATTCACACACAAATACTCAAACCACATATTATAAAATATCGAACTTTTCACGCATATATAACATATCAAAAATCTCGAGAAACTTCAATCAAGCTTGTGGATAATTATAAATAAGACATGCAACCATTTTAAAAATAAATCACGTGTAACTCACAATACATATTGTAGCCCAAACCGATCTTTGAAGTGGCTAGCGTCTCCCCGATTGGTGCCAAACTAGCTACAATGTAGAGCACCATCAACTCTTGTTACAGTGTCCATCGTCGCCTTTTCTCACCATAGTTCCCCTTCTTGACCCTAAACCTCACATAAAGCTACAAACTCCCATTTTATACTAAGCCATTGGCGGTTTCACGGAATATGAAACGATAAGCCATGATTAATGGTTGGAGGTTTTACGAAATATGAAACGATAAGCCATGATTAATAGTTGGAGGTTTCATGTCTCTTAGGGGTTGTTTGTTTACCTCTTAATAGTTCCATTAAGAGGCAATCTATGAATCGTTAAGAGCTGAATCTTGTTTGGCAAAAAAAAGTCTGCCTCTTAATGGTTCTAAAATTCTCTAAATGATTTTGTATTTTGGATCTCCATTAACCATTAAGAGCCCTTAATTTCATTGTACATTATTACCAAACAATTGTATTTCATTTTGCATTATATCATGAGAGCCTCTTAATCATTTTGACCACTTAATCATTTTGCACCAAACCATTCATCAATTGCCAAACATCCCCTTAGAGTTCCATAATTATTGAATTACAATTTTAAGATCTAACTCATCACTTCCTTTACCTTTATACAACAAGTCCTTGTAGTTTGAGATTTTTTTTTGTTACAATGGATTTCGGAGATTCCTTGAAAAGAAAATAATGAACCAAACAATGAAATGAAATTTAGTCAAAGGAATTCAATATTCCAATTCCATAATGACACCTAATATATTTTCACAACAATAGAATTTTCAAGGGTTGATGCGTATCTATCATATGCAAATATAGATTGCAAGTATTTATTACATCTTCGTGTCATCGGTCATTTTCATTTTGTGGGGTTTTTCTTTTGGCAAGAATGTGATTATGTGAATGAAAATAGAAAGGATAGAAAATTTGAATCATAAGTTCATAATTGAAATTTCATTGATCTTTTAAATAAATTCTAATGAATTCTTGATTTAATCTTGAATTCAATTGTCAATATCTATTACCCCATCAACATCTCTCCCTAACAGTTACTAGTGTTTGACATCATGCATTTCATGGTTACGTTAATTTTTTTAAAAATATTGAAGTTAAATGAGCGATAATCACATATCAGATATTAAACTAATATTAATCGATATTACAATTAATATAAAGTTGTTTCATCATCACCGATTGTTTCTTTGATACATTCGAGTAATTAATAAGTTCAAAATCATCAAGTTTTGTAATTAGCTCAAAATCATTAAAGAAATGTGTGAGATTAATGATTATAAACATGAGGTGTATAATGAGAATTCTTTTTGTCATAACTCATAATATATCGATTTATTCTCTACATATATTCCATTTAAATATTTGATTTATCATGCAAATGCGATGCTCTTACCTAGTTTTGCATAACTGTGAGACATTTTGATAATTTCTTTATATTTGTTGTAATGTACTCGTTTGCAACTTTGGCCAAAAACCCTTCTCGAAACCCTTCCTTCCCAAACCTACGATTGCACGAAGAGTAACAATAATCGTGAGTATTGTCACTAATTCCACTCTAGGCAAGTCCGATTGAATTATTACTTTTTTATTTTATCTGTTTGATTTTTTTCCGATTGTCTTAAGACTGTTTCTTCATAGTTTCACTACAAAAAAATGACTTTTATCCATAAAAATCACCCATGAAAATTTTCGTAAGTGATTACCACCGAATCACCCAGAATATATCAATGCTTTCGGTAAAATCGGTGTTTTTCATAAAAAAATTCCAAGGGATCACCCAAAGTAATATGTCACTGATTTAAATTACCCACCAACAATGTATCCACCAACTTTTATAAAAGTTTTATAACGAACCACCCTTCAACGACAGATTTTCTAGCGAAACATCTGTAGGTAAAAGTATTCCCGTTATAGTAATGTTTGGTTTCTTGATAAATTTTTTTATAACTTTTAATCATTTTATGTAAAATAAAAGGTATTATATTGATTCTAATCTATTTTTATACATAGTTTGATTTCAATTTAAATTAAAAAATGAACCTGAAATAATTTATATATTAATAATTATAGTAAGTTATTATTTCTAAGTATATATATACACACACATATACATTTGGTTATTCTAATTTTATCTATATATATTGGTTTTATGGTCTTTGTTTATACAATATTGATTCTAATAAATGAAGGGTTTTGCAACTAAATGTAATTCATAAACAGTAATTAGTATTCATCAATTAAAAAACATCAAAAAGAGGCGAATTAAAGAAAAAGGAGAATTTTCTAAGCCTTTTTCCTATGCATTGAAAAAGAAGAAGCATATATCACAACAACCAGATGTTGTCACGTCACGATGCCTGGTTTTTGCAAACCAAATGTTGTCACGTTATGGTGCCTGGTTTTTGCACACCATATTGATGATATTATATTACTAAGTAATAAAAATAAAAATTATAATCCTATAAGTTTAATTAAAAAATTGTTGGATTCATTAAATAAAATGTTTGATTAAATTAAAAAATGTAAGAAAATTTATAAATTATATCCGTGGATGTATTTATGTTGTATAAATAAAAATAATACAATAAAAAAAATGAGAGGTTAAATGAAAAGTTACACTCATTTAAGGAGAAATCTTTTATTGAAAAAAAATCAAAATTATGAGAAAAAAGAAAAACCTGAATGGAGCATTTTCATTATACCACTTAAACAACTCTAAGTTTTGCTTTTAGATATATATATATATATATATATATATATATATATAGATTAATAAATGGCATTATTTCTCTTTTAGACTTCTGATTTTCATGTAGTACAATTTTTGGAAAGGTTTCTTCTCGTTATTGCTCGGTCATGGTTCTCGTAGTAAAAAGAATGAACAGTTGTGTTGTTGTGATATTCTAGTCATGTTGTTTGGATTATCAATGGTGTATTTTGAGAGATAGATGTCCATGAGTCTGTAGCAAGGAAGACAAAACAAAATTATGAGCAATAAAAATAAATATACTTTCACAAATGGAAGGTTTACCTGTTGAGGTCTATCCATCCTATGCAAATATCAATTGTAGACCTTTTATTACATTTTCGTGTCATTGGTTTCGCAAATGAACAGTTGTGTACGTCGAGATAATATGAATGACCTTATTGCTAGTACTATCTATTGTTGTATCCTGGGAGATAGATACCTATAAGTATGAAATACAAAAAAGAGGACGAATATGCCTCACATCTTACATGTGCGAATCGTGTATGATTTTTAAGTCGTGAATGATTAAAATATTTTATAACGCTTTACAAATGATCGAGATCTAATGATAATGCCTTATAGAATTTATTCTCTATAAACAAAAGGTAGATAACCAATCTAGTAAAAAGATGAAGTGATTGTGGTGATGGTGAATATGTTGCCCACATCATGGTAGTATTCGCTAATCAACATTGACAACTCTCCTCAATCTAACGACATGGATACCCGATGACGAATGAGATGCTTGGAAGTGTCGGGAAGCCAATTTGTTGGCTAATCACTTTCAAAAAGGGTACTTACAAGAAATAAGATTGGAAAGAGAGAAACTTATAAACTGGTGTTGTTTGAAACTTTGAATTGATTATTAAGGTCTTAAAAATCGATCGCGTTTTTACTTGTTTTTTTTTTTTTTTTTTGCATTCTATATTCAAATTTATAGGTTTGTGATATTGATGTTGTACCATTACCAACTTGTACCAACCAAAATTATTGATAGCCGAAAAGGTTGGTGTATAGACTTCGATGGTCGGTGTTTACCAACTATATTTGGTATGATACATGGTCTAGAAAGAAAAAAAAAGTTGATACCATATCAAGTTCAACCACACATTATATTGTTTATTGTTGTTAGCATAATATATATATATATATATATATATATATATATATTAATGACGTCGACTTCATAAAAATTTAAATATTTTTTGCAATAATTTTATTAGAATTGAAACGAATCACGTAAATAAATCTAAGATTACTCAAGCGAAAAATACATATCGAAAATATCACCAGCAATATCACCATTGTCATTCCGTTGGTTTTTTTTTTACATTTGAGTTCTAAGATCATCTAAAACCCAACCACCAAAAATACAACAATAAAAACACTAAAGATGATGGGTTCATTGAACACTAAAAAAAACCAATTTCAACCACACACTAAAACCTATTTTTAATACTATAACAATAAAAAAAACCTAATATTACTTAATATATTAAACTAATATCCATATATACATACATATATATATATATATATACACGTAATTATAAAAACTTAATATTAATTTTAATATTTTATATATAGAGGCCACCTTTTTTGATCTCCAAATATAAAGACCAAGTTCGGAAAACTCTATATTTTTAGGCATTGGTTGGCAAACATAAGCTAACTTATAAACTAGATTATTTTATGAATACATATTTAGATTAACATAAACTAGCTTATTGACAAAATCTAGTTGGTGTAACTTATTAGTATTGTATTGTCTCTTTTTTTAATTGTAACTCTGATTAACTTTAATTGCTATTTATTATTATTAATTACT
>NC_037540.1:16967017-16968168 GCF_001531365.2 Cynara cardunculus var. scolymus | reverse complement strand
AGAGAGAGAGAGAGAGAGAGAGGGAGAGAGAGAAGTTCAAACGAGAACACCTCTGTTTCACGAAAATACGAGAGCATTTATGGGCCTCCAAATATTTAACCTACAACTAAAATTAAAAGAAAATAAAGTAATTAACTAAGGATAATCATGTGATTGAACCCTTCATATAAACATTTTTGCATTTTCGTAAAACGTGGTGTTCTCGTTTGAACCCTTCATATAAACATTGATCGTCGAGAATGTTATCCACAAGGTAAGTGAATATGGTAACTCTTATTGGTAAGTTTTTTGCAGATAAACATTTGGTAAACCAACTCTAAAAGTAGTTGCTTAACAAACTATATATTTATTATTAAAATTATATATCTCTATATATACCTCATTATAAATTAAAATATAATTTTTCAAACTATAAATTGCTAATATTAACACTTTTAACAAATGTTTAAAATGTCAAAATATAAAGTCTTGAAATCAATTATAAAAAATCATAACGAATGTTAGTTAAATAAATCAATACTTAATTAAAAAATAATTTCTCAAATAATTATTTACCTTTAAAGAAATTATTAAAGCTGATATGACATTTTATGTTAAGACGTCTAATATGAACAAAGTTGAATAAATAAACAGAAAACACATATTAAGTTACGACCACAAGGGTCTCCATCATCAGTCTTCGACCTCTGCTTTTAAAATGCAAAACTCAATGATTTCCGACCATGATCAAACCCTCCTTATATTTTGTAGAGTCCTTTTGATCCCTTTTTGTGTGGCCTTGTTTTTTCTTCTACCGCAAACTCATGTCGGAATCATGTGTTACACGATAACATTAGTACTTTGGTTAATAATTTGAAAATTGTTTATATAAATATATGTTAAAGTTTTTAATAAAATCATCAATGAAAAGTATTCAAATAATTCGAAAAAGTTAATAAAATCTAATTATTGAAATTTTAATATATATATATATATATATAGCTATATATAGAGCTATTTGTGCAAGTATTTTACGATTAAGAAGAAACTGTCTATTGTACAGATCGTTTATTAATCTAATATAACAATAGCATACCCCCCTTTACAAATTGTTGCATTTATTTGCGTCATATATATATATATATATATATATATATATATATATATATATA
>NC_037540.1:16962704-16964587 GCF_001531365.2 Cynara cardunculus var. scolymus | reverse complement strand
GTCCATTTAATCTCTTAAACCCGAATTGGGCCGAATTTGGCCCGGTTGAGGCCCATTTGACTACCAAACACTAAAAAAATCATAACTTTTTGCTCGGACCTCCGTTTTCGATGACGTTTTTGCCTATGCGATCGTAATAAGATAATCTATAACTTTCAATAAATAAAAATTCATAAAAGATCTTCCAATAAAAGCAGTTTTATGTATGTTACAATTACCTCCTCCTTTTGGGGATTTCGTACTCGAAATCACGACGACTCAAATAATGCCGGATACTTAGCCTTCATTTCATTCTTGTTCTCCCACGTCCAATTTGGTCCACGGTGATGCTTCCACTTTACTAGCACCAAATCCACGACCTTGTTTCGTAAGTTCACCGATCTCTCATTCAATATTGTTTCCAGTTCTTCAACATATCTAAGCTTTTCGTCCAGCTTCACTTCAGTCAATGGCACCATTTCTTCATGTTTTCCAAGACATTTTCGGAGATACCCGACATGGAAGACATTGTGTATTTCGCTGAGCTCTTCAGGTAGCTCCAATCTATATGCTTGTTTTCCAACACGCTCAATGATTTTGAAGGGTCCTACAAAATGAGGACTAAGTTTACCCTTCTTTCCAAATTTCATAATATCCTTCCATGACGAAACCTTTACATTACCAAGTCGCCAACTGAAAACTCTATTGGCCGTCGCCGTTTGTCGGCATATGACTTCTGTCTATCTTGTGCCGCCTTCATTCTTTCACTAACGATTTGAATCTTTTCATGAGTATCTTGTATCAATTCTGGACCAGCCAAGACTTTCTCTCCTATTTCATGCCAACACAAATGTGTACGACACTTTCGCCCGTATAACGCCTCGAATGGTGCCATCTTGATCGATGCATGGTGACTGTTATTGTATGAAAACTCCGCTAATGGCAAATACTTGTCCCAACTACATCCAAACTCTAGTACACACGCACGTAACATATCTTCCAAGGTCTGAATCGTTCTCTCTGTCTGTCCATTGGTCTGTGGGTGATACGTTGTGCTAAGAGCAACACGCGTCCCTAACTCTCTCTGCATGCTCGTCCAAAAAGTTTGAAGTGAAACGAGTGTCACAATTTGAGACTATTTTAACTGGTACACCGTGCCTAGCAATAATTTCATTCAAATATAACTATGCCCACATATTAATTGAATAGGACTCGCGAACAACAAGAAAATGAGCACTCTTCGTCAGTCTGTCTACAATAACCCAGATACTATCGTGTTGCTTGGACGTCTTTGGTAGTTTCGTAATCAAATCCATAGATAGTTCTTCCCACTTCCACACAGGYACACTGAGAGGTTGCAAGCTCCCATAAGGTTTCTGATGCTCAGCTTTAACTTGCAGACACRTGGTACACTYTYGTACGAAACGACCAATATCCGACTTCATTCCTGGCCACCAATAATCTAACCGCATATCTTGATACATCTTTGTAGTCCCAAGGTGAATCGACAACTTTGATTTATGCGCTTCAGTCAATAAATCTTCCTCATTCCTCCAAGTTTCGGTACCCAAATACGATTTCTGAACACTTTCAATCCACGACTATCTTCCGATAATGAATCCAAATAACAAATCATTCGCTCTGATTTCATATGTTTCGGTTTCAAAGCCTTACTTTGCCATTTCCATAGGTCATCCATAAGTGTAGATTTCACTATCGTATGAGTAATAACATAACAAATCCCAGTTCTGTGAGCCTTTCTACTCAATGCATCCGCTACTACATTGGCTTTACCCGGGTGATAGAGAATCTCACAGTCATAATCTTTGATAAGTTTCATAGCTCTTTGTTGTCGCATAGTCAGTGTTTGTTGATCGAAGATATATTTCAAACTCTTGTGATCT
>NC_037540.1:16957011-16961879 GCF_001531365.2 Cynara cardunculus var. scolymus | reverse complement strand
AATAACTAGCTCCTTGAAGTTGATCAAATAGATCATCAATACGAGGCAACGGATACTTATTCTTGATTGTTACCTTGTTCAGCTCGCGATAATCTATACACATCCGYAAAGACCCATCTTTCTTCTTCACAAATAGTACCGGAGCACCCCAAGGTGAATTGCTCGATCGAATAAAATCTTTTTCTAACAACTCTTGTAACTGGCTCATCATTTCTTTCATCTCTGTTGGTGCAAGACGATAGGGAGTCCTTGCTATAGGTGCAACACCAGGCACAAGATCTATCCGGAATTCAACTTGCCTATCTGGTGGTAAACCAGGCAAATCATTAGGGAATATATCCGGAAAATCACGTACAACGGGTATATCTTTCACCGTCTTCTTTGTTTCTTTTGACGTATCTAACACATAAGCTAAAAAAAAGCAACATCCTTTCGTCAGATATCTTCGAGCCTTAAGAATAGATATTACCTTCACATCTCCCGTTTTCCTCTCACCGTAGATATACAAAGGTTTTTTTCCCTTCGATCGGTATCCGAATTATCCGCTGGGAACAAAGAATATCTGCACGGTTCTTCACTAACCAATCCATGCCAATCACGATATCAAAGCCGTGTACATCAATAGGTATCAAATCAACTAGAAATTCATGATCATCTAACTCTATCACACAATCTCTATAAACTCTATCAGCTATCAAAGATACACCGTTAGCTATGTTGATAGCAAATGGTGTAGAAAGCAAACAAGGCACCTAATTCAAATAACACATATAGTGATGTGACACAAAAGAATTCGTCGCTCCAGAATCAAACAATATATGCGCAGGTCGAGAGTTTACAAAGAAAATACCAGTGACAACATCGGCCTCATTACGAGCTTCTTCTGCCGTGATCTGAAATGCTCTAACTCGAGGTTTGGGTATCTCCTCCTTTTGAATGGAAGTACCTGCATTCATAGGGTGCTAGACTGAAGCTTTACTTTCATTACGACGTGGTCGGGGACAATCTCGAATAAAGTAATCTGGAGAACCGCAGGAGTAACAAGCTCGACCTCTCTGTGGACACATCGATCGTACATGTCCCGTCTTATCACAATTAAAGCACTTAATCAGAGTCCGATTACTTTCACAATGCCCCCGGTGAGTCTTGCCACATCGCTGGCAAGAACGTGATGCTTCCGACTGAAGTGTGAAGGCATGTGAATGAGCACGTGATACATTGTGTGAATGCGTATTTTGAGAATGCGAGTGTCTTAGATTAGAGGATCGAGACTGTCTATAACTCGGGCCAGAAAACGTTCGATCTACCTTTTGATGCTTGGGCATAAAAGACAACTCACCACGCTCTTCCAAATCATGCTCACGATGTCGAGCATATTCTACCGCCTTATTGAAGCTAGGGATCTCTCGGTTCGCAACAAAGTCTCTAATTTCATATCTCAGTCCCTCAATGAAAGTTCGTGCTCTCTCCTCCTCCGATGTAATAAAACGAATTGCAAAACGGGCTTTCTGGTTGAATTGAGTTTCGTACTCGATCACTGACATGTTGCCTTGCTTTAGCTCGAGAAATTCCATCTCTAACCTCCTCTGTAAATCTACCGGACAGTATTGCTCAAAGAAATGAGCCTTGAAGGACTCCCACGACATACTTTCTTTCTCGTTTTCATTCAGGGTCTCAAATGTTGCATCCCACTATACAAGTGCTCCTTCAGTAAGCATCGCACTTGCATAAATTGCCTTATCCTCATTAGCCACATGAGATATGCGAAAGACTTTCTCAGTGTTTTGTATCCATTGAACGGCAATTACCGGATCAGTGAGTTCGGTAAACTCTGTTGTTCCACTGATTCTAAATGCCTTAAATGATACCCTTTCAGATCTGGGTCTCGAGAGCTCACCTGAATCTTTTTCTTTTCCCTTATCTTTACCGATTTCATTCTTATGTTGTTCAAACGTCTGTTGGATGACCGTAGTGAGCTTTTTCATCAACTGTTCACCACGAGGAGACAAAGGTGTCTCATCATCGTGCTGACCTTGATTTGCATCATGATCTCCAACAACGGGGTTTGTCGGAGTATGACTTGCAACATCATCGTCGGCCATGATTTTGAAAGTAAAAATACATAAAAATGTATTAACATATATTATATCTTATCTTTATCCCATACCCCAACTTAAGTCTCTCCTAAGGTCTGTATCCCTAAAAGATCGACACTTAGTTACTATATAACATCAACACCTAGTTCATATACCATTTCTGGTAACTGGCTCACTTAAACCATGCTCTGATACCATAACTGTAACACCACACTAAAACGGAAGCTAATTTCACCAGGTAATATTAGATTCAATATACAACTCTAAAACAAAACGGGACACAAAGTTATTCACCAAAAGAGATAAGTATCGTTGATGAAGGGGCATATAACTACCCTTACATACTATATATATAACATGTACATAAACAAAAAAATACCCAAAATACGAGCTTTAAATAGCGACCAACTTCTTCAAGCTCGACAATCCTACATTAGACCTTTACTCCTTTTCTATCCTTCCTGTAAAAGAAAATCAACATCTAAGAGGTTAAGCATAAAGCTTAATGAGTTTATAGGGAAACATTTGAATATTATGATATATATACATACACATACACAAAGGAATCCCATGAACGAACTCAAGTAATATATATGTGTATACAAAGGCTTTCCGAATCAATAAACTCATGAATCAATATTCTTCAAGGTAACAAAAACTGATTATAGCATTTTCAACATTTCGTATGTCGAAGATATCATGAGATCATGTTACATTAAGTAAATAATTAACATAACATAACAACCACCAAGGCATTATGTTCTAGCCACTAAGGCATAATGTTCCAGCCACTAAGACATAATATCCAGCCACTAAGGCATATTAGAAAAGTATATATATACACATATGCACGCATAGTATACAAAATGTTCTCGAATGAACTCACATTGCTACTCAATACTCCAAGCTATAAGCAATTTCCAAAATGGTAGAAATGAACCACCACAAGCTTTTAATACCTTCAATTATAACCTGGAATATACATTTCATATATCATAAACAATTACTCAAGCAATCCCAAAATATACCCTTTTCAACTTGATAATTCTACTTTTAATTTCTTTGTACAGCAGCAGGTTCATACCCATATTTTCCTATTTTAAACTTAGAATTATCYAATGACTTCTAAAGATGAAATAAAATAGATTCTTATATATTTCTAATGCCACTAACCACACATTTTTATGATTTTTGTGTGATTTATTACAGATTTTACAAGATAGCAGCAGCAAGCTGTCAAAACTCAGCTTTACAGCTGAGAACATATCGCACCTTTTACCCATCTTAAAGTTGAAATCANTTCAATTATAACCCTGGAATATACATTTCAGATATCATAAACAATTACTCAAGCAATCCCAAAATATACCCTTTTCAACTTGATAATTCTACTTTTAATTTCTTTGTACAGCAGCAGGTTCATACCTATATTTTCCTATTTTAATGTAACACCGATTACGCTAAATTCTTCATAAAAAGAAACTATTTATCCAAAATATTTTCCATAAATTCTATTCTCCAAGCAAATACGGGATATATATATAAATTATAGATTTCCACCAAAAATAAAATAACATAATCTRCACCCGACGATTTTCGGTAGTATAAGTTGGATTCATATATACAAATATATCTATCCAAAAGCATTATATACCTAGATACAACTCAAAACGATATATGCACAGTGAGTACCAAAAGATGTCCAGGATCGGAAATCCTACAAGCAGATCTAAACTGTCTTATCCTTCCCTTGGACCGCTACCGACTTTCCTGAAAAGAGAGTTTATTCAAGAAGAATAAGCAACAAGGCTTAGTGAGATTATACCAAAGCTTATAAATATATATGTTTTAAAAGAACGGTACAAGTCATAGCCAAAACAGAACAGAACGAATCATTTATTTATGAATTAGACCATTAACTCAAATTCAATCTGATAGGATCTCGCCCAGAGCGCAGTACAACCAGAGGCTCTGGTCTATTCCATAGAGGCTCTGGTCGTCCAGAGGGCCTCTGTCCCAAAGGACTTGGAATCCATAGCATAATACAACCAAAGGCTCTGGTCTATACAACCAGAGGCTCTGGTCTATTCCACAGAGGCTCTGGTCGTCCAGCGGGCCTCTGTCCCGAAGGACTTGGAGTCTAGAGCGTAGCAGCGGGCCTCTGGTCCCAAAGGACGGAGTCCGGGGCGCAATACAACCAGAAGCTCTGGTCTAGACCACAGAGGCTCTGGTCGTCCATCCATAGCGCAGGACAACCCCAGAGGCTTTGGTCTAGACCACAGAGGCTTTGGTCGTCCAGAGGACCTCTGTCCCGAAGGACTTGGAGACTTGGCCATTTAAATCACGGCATAAACACTTTGAATCTTTCATCCATAACATACATTGCCTATTAAGACTTTTTAGGATAATTAAAATCAACTACAACAACAAAATGTATCCAATACCAAAGGTATCACTACCAGAATAACCATGTGCACCATGCCCTTCTTCGTCTACCGGGTCCGTGCAAAGTATTCACACCCGGCTCCTTACCAATCGGGATACGTGAATACGACAACCGGTATGCCACACCCAACCTCCCTCTCCTTGGGATACATGGACATACACCATGCTACGACTTATCACATTAAGTAATACTCGTAGATCATGGTTTATCAAAAAGCCAAATAAACAGTCTCGGATCCGGACTCAACCACAAGTATAAGAATCAAGTAATACCAAACAGAATTAGGAAAAATTCACCTTACAGAATCACGCATGTAAAAACATCAA
>NC_037540.1:16938702-16956771 GCF_001531365.2 Cynara cardunculus var. scolymus | reverse complement strand
ATGTTGTAATAACCAATTCCGATCAACAATAGCAGTAAACCTTTAGAGGCTCTAAACAGTCTTAAAACAGCCCCTGGAGTAAACATTTCAAGTATCAGAAACCAACTATATTCCAACCTCGAGTTATACACTTTAAATCTTGATTATCCTATTTATACTTTCTTGTACAGCCCCCTTTTCAACCCCTGTTTTACCACACTTAGACCCAGATTTAGCCATTGACCTGAAAATACTATATAAAGTATCCTCTTAAAGCTTTCTAATGAAACTGACCTCACATTTTTACGATTTTTTTGTGATTTGTTATGTTATTTACAACACAGCAGCTCAAAGCTGTCGAAATCCAGCTTTATAACTCACTGCATGTTGCCGATTTACCCAATTTAGCTTCATATTCACACATTAATCAACATTACCTTTTATAATCTGTCAAATGCARAACCTAGCCTCTAATTTAACACTTCTACTTGAAATAAACTTGTAATTAGGAGCATACYTTTGATGATTAATACTTAATCTTCAAGAATCTAACGTGGATCATCAAGGATTGAGGGATTAGCCTTAAGTGGGTGTAAATCGCACCTTCCAATGTGTGTGAATGATCTGGAGTGAAAAAATACCATTAAAGGGCAAAAATCTCGTTTTTGTACTAATTTGGTCAACAAGTCAACCTAGTTTGACACAGTTGGCAGATTTAGTCCCTCATGCGTATCTTGGTCGTTTCAACTCCGTTTCGCACGAAACTTTCCAGATCTCATAATTGATGTATAAGAGCCTTATATGTAAAATTTCAGCCTCTAACTTGATCCAAAAGCCCATATTCCATTCTAACTTAAGTAAGTATTAATCCTTAAAATACTATACTAATTTAATTAGACATGCTTAGCAACTTAAATGGGCTTTTCGTAAGTTGGATGTTACATTTAAACTTAGAATTATCCAATGACTTCTAAAGATGAAATAAAATAGATTCTTATATCTTTCTAATGCCACTAACCACACATTTTTATGATTTTTGTGTGATTTATTACAGATTTTACAAGATAGCAGCAGCAAGCTGTCAAAACTCAGCTTTACAGCTGAGAACATATCGCACCTTTTACCCATCTTAAAGTTGAAATCARCTTCTGATGTCTAAATACAAAACAAACTAGACATTTCCAACTTTCCAACGAAATTGATATCATACTCATAGGATTTTTCTACAATTTTGTACGAATTTTATAAATAAAAGCTATCAATAAACCTTACTAACTCAATTCAACAATAATCTTGCAACACCATGATCAATTCCTTATAATTCAATTTCAAACTTCATAATAACATTAACTTACAAAATTAACCACTAATCATAAACATGCAAACCTAATATCTTTAATTAACACTAATTACAAATATTAAACTTAGCATTAGAAGCATACCTTCAAAAATCTTCACATAAACATCAAGAATTCATCTATTTGAGCTTTGATTCTTCAAGAATTGAATACANATTAAACTTAGCATTAGAAGCATACCTTCAAAAATCTTCACATAAACATCAAGAATTCATCTATTTGAGCTTTGATTCTTCAAGAATTGAATACATTTAGGCTTAAGTGTGCGAAATCGCACCTTGAGTGTGTGGGAGAGTTTTAGAAGTGATTTGGGGAAAGAAAAAAAATACTAATTTTCATCCATTTAATCTCTTAAACCCGAATTGGGCCGAATTTGGCCCGGTTGAGGCCCATTTGACTATCAAACACTAAAAAAATCATAACTTTTTGCTCGGACCTCCGTTTTCGATAAGGTTTTTGCCTATGCGATCGTAATAAGATAATCTATAACTTTCAATAAAAAAAAATTCATAAAAGATCTTCCAATAAAAATAGTTTTACGTATGTTATAGTAATATTAATTGATCAACATTTATTAGTTTACATTGACTTTGAACTTATAAAATGCAACATCTATCTTCATTTGCATTTTATAAGTTCAAAGTCAATGTAAATTAATAAATGTTGATCAATTAATATTACTTACTGTCACTAAATTTTAAATTATGGAGAGAGAAAGGAAAAGATTGATATAACGTAAACTAAAAAAATAAAATAAATTATTACAAATTTCTAAGAAATGATGAAAAAAATTGCATTATGTTTTTCATTAAAAACTATGATTTAAGATATTATTATACATATTTGTATTTACTTTACGAAAAAAAATTACATGTGAATTTTTTTCACTTATACCATCTTCAACCAACACTAAAATATTTTTTTATCAAACTTTGTGATTCATCATCTCCTCCTTATATACTTGTAATGTTTTGTCAGACTTTTTTCACTCTATCAATGTGAGATAATCAACTCAATATTACAATCAAATATTCGATGAACTTTTTGAAAAGAGATGGTGGCTAAATGTCAAATTTAACTCAAAAAAAATTCAAATTTCAATTCACCATATCTTTATTATATAGTCATACTATTTCTGAATCTATTTTGTCTCTATCATTGTGAGATTATCAACTTACCATGACAATCCAAGATTAGAGAAATTTTCAAACCTCATTATACGCATAATTTACACTTGGTTATATTTAACAAATAAATACATTTTTTTTTTTGCAAAAAAAGATTGGACAAAAATGATTCAACTCTATTAGTTCAATCAAAAGATTTTTTTTTTTAAAAACATGACTAAATTTTAAATTTAATCAACCAAAATTTTTTAAATTTCAATTAATTATCTCCTCCTTTGATACTAATAACATTTGTCTTACACTTGGTTATATTTAACAAATAAATATATCGTTTTTGCAAAAAAGAATTAGGCTAAAATAATTCAACTTTATTAGTTTAATCAAAGATTTTTTTTGGAAAAAATTGACTTAATTTTAAATTTAACCAACCAAAAGTTTTCAAATTTCAATTAATTATCTTCTCCTTTTATACTACTAACATTTGTCAAAATTTATTTTCTGTATTAATGTGAGATAACCAACTTTCTAAAAAAGATGGTGGCTGTAAGTTATATTTAACCAACCCAAACTTTCAAGTTTCATCAAACCTCATTATGCGTTAACCCTTTCTCTCATTGATTTGATGATGATCCCTTTTACCTTACGAAGTATAGTATTTTTGTTATCCAGTTTCAGCGATCTTCACTGAGTCTGCTTAGTGATCGCTGAACATGTATTGTAACTCCTTCAGAAACTATTATACTTCAAGAAGACAAAACTAATACCACAGATCCTTTAGCAATGTCGAAGACAGTAACTGAATATTGGAAACTAGCGCGTTCTTGACCTGAAGCGGCATTCAATTGTTACAAGTTCGTCTAATTATGAGTGAAGTATGCACAAGTTTCAGCAAATACTGAAGAGACCCTCCAGCGTCATCCCAACATTCAACGATCAAATGAAGCTTGCTTTGCAAGATTGTTTTTTTTGTCCTCTGTTACACAAAGAACAAATCCATCCCCCTTCTAGAGTATAGTACAGTATGGAGCCACTCTGTTGACTCTATAGTGCTTATCTACTTTATGAAAAGAGGATTGCTCATATACAGCCAAAAGGAATGTTTACTGTAGCAAAGGACAAGCTTTCCTCCAAAAGCTTGACACATGTTTTGTACCTTCTGAATTGCATTTAAATGCAATGGGTATAAATAGCGGAGTGATCTCTACTTAGTTATCATTTCTTCATCTCTAAGAAACTACCTAAGAAGATACTTCCCTCTCTCTACTCTCATCTTAAGAGAAAGAACCACTTAGAACAAATGAAAAGCATTTACATTTCTTATATTTATTTTTTGTACCAAATCTTTTCTCTTTGCTATTTGTAATTGTGTGAACCTTAGATTGTTTAGATAGGTTCTTTATCTTATCTCTTCCGTAAACAATCTGCAAAATTTGTATTGATTTTTCTTTATCAATTTATAATTTTTAAAAGTGGAAGTTTTTGTGTTTGTATTCATCCATCCTTTCTACAAACTGATTACCTATAACTCTTGTAGATCCAGCTGGGACCAACAAGTGGTATCAGAGCAGCGTTTACTTTTTGTGTTGTTTTGTTATTTTATTATCTTTTTCTTCTCTAGATAATTTATTCCTTTACAAATGGCTTTGCAAAACACCAGCACTCACTTTCACGACAATGACTCTTTTCGCAAACCTTTTCGTTTCATCAGAGACAACTTTAGTCTCTGGAAGAATAGAATGTCTTTATTCTTAGAAGGTGTGGATCCTGAGATTTCATACTATATAGAAAATGGACCTTATGTTCCATGTGTTATCTCTCCAGCAGTTCCTGCAACTGCTACGACTGTCGCGATTCCTAAACGGCAGATTCTAAAGCTCCTTCATCAATTGAGTGATGAAGACAAGAAAAATATGGCTTTAGACACTCGTGTGAGGTCTATAATAGCCATGTTTATTTCTGATGAGGTATATCACTCAATGATGAAGCTTAAAAACCTCGAAATCTATGTGGGACACTCTATGTGTTCAAAATGAAGGTACTACTGGAGTACAAGAATCGAGGAAGATAAATCTAGTAAGACAATATGAAAGCTTTCTCTGTGGAAAGAATGAAACTTTTTCTGAAGCACATCAACGTTTTAATTGTCTTCTTATCGATTTAAGGACAGTTGGAAGAGAATATTCCAACTTTGAGACTCTGAAAAAATTTCTTGAATGCTTGTCAGAATCATGGGATCAATATACCATGTGCCTTAAGATGTCCAAGGACATGTCCACTCTCTCTCTCTCTTAGTACCTTTCATGGGATATTGCTTAATCATGAGCAATCCCGTGAACTGAAAAAGAATCTTCTTAAAGATTCTAGAGAAATGAAAAGCTCTCTGTTAGCTTTGATCTCTGAAATCCCTTCAGCTTATCCTTCTTTTTCTTCTATTCCTTCTAAATCTTCTGTTACTATCACTGAGCTAGAACCTTTCTAACTCAGAGGGACTGTCAGATGCTGATCTATCAGAGTTTGATGAGTCATTGGCCCTTCTTACTAACTCTTTTAGAAGGTTTGCCAGAAAAAGTAATTACTGCAGATCTCCATCGTTGGCCCTCTCTGAAAATCCAAAGTCAAATCCCATTCAGATTTAAAGATGCTAACGTAAAGGTCACTTTGCTAGTGAATGTAGGTCCAACAAGACTGCGACGCCATCTTCTAAACCCCCATCCTCCTTTAGATCTAAAGATGCTAAATACCTGAAGCTGAAGGAGAAGTATAAGAAGGTGAAGAACTCTCAGCATAAAGGCAAAGGTCTTGTCGCTAAAAAACATGACTGGGCTAACTCTTCTAAAGAATCATCCTCTGACAAAGAAGATATGACCTAGTCTTTGTTTAATAGCCAAGGATGTCAAAGATGAACCATCAGAGACATTATCCTCTAGTGATCCCTCGTCATCTACTCTTACTCAGGTATGTTTCTTGAAAGAACCATATTCTTCTACCTCTAATAGCCTATATGCACTAGATACGCTAACGGTTAATCTTTACAATGTCCTGAATGGCAAATGCAAAGTTGAAAAGCTTAATATTGATCTTCAAGAAAATTTTAGAGAGATGACATTCTAAGATCAAAGAGCTGACTAAAATTGAAGAAAAATTTAAGGATCAGGTCATTGTAAACCAAACCATAAGCATCGAACGCGAGCAGGCTATCGCTGAGCGTGAGCAAGCTATTGCTGAACTTAAGGATGAGAAGGCTACCATTTAAGGGTGGTGCAAAGCCTTCATCAAGGCCTCTGAGATCATCAACGCTCAAATCCTTACCAAGATAAAGAGTGGTCTAGGATTCTCCTATGATCAAGAAGAATGTGTCTACATGCTTAAGTTTGGTACTTTTGTCTCTTCCATTCCTGACACCTCTTCTTCTCAGAACTCTTCCACTATGACTCATTTTGAAGGAACTCCCTCGAGTTCAGGATGCAAAGACAAAGGTAAATCCGTTGTCATCGCTCCTCTTCCCAAAAAGGCTAACAAGTCTAATAGACGTAGATCTAAACCTTCAGTTTGTAAACCCTCTTCCTCAGAGAGCAAGGTATCTAAACCTTCTCATAAACCTAAGACAAAGATGAAAGTGAATATCTCACCCAAGGCTTCCAAACTCTCAGTTGTTCCTCCTCGAACATATGAGAAAGGAATACTTGGAGCTTGTCCCTCTTCTATTCTCTCGGACCCTTCTGGCCCTAAAGCTACATTCAACTATAGGAAGTGTAGACACTATGGCAAAACTACATGTATTTACAGCAAGTGTCCTTCATATACCAAATCTGATCCGCCAGCTAAAGTAAAGAATGTAACCAAGGCTGAAAAATCAATAAGGCGAAATCCGCCACCAAAGTTGTGGAAACAACTAAGGTGAAGAAGCCCACTAAAGCCTCTTCTCAGGCTCAATGAAGACACTTGTTAACCCTGATTCTTCATTGTCATTGGATGTTGCCTCTAACTTTGTTGGACCCATTGAGAAATGGGTACCAAAGCAATCTTAATATGTTTTCTTGTGCATAAAGTCAAAGGCATTTGGTATCTCGATAGTGGATGCTCAAGATATATGACTGGAGACAAATCCCTACTAAATGACTACAAGGATGAAAGAGGCTCCTTCGTAATCTTTAGAGGAAACGGAAAAGGATATACCAAGGGCTTTGGTATATTAACCAATGGTCCAACCACGTTCAAACGTGTTGCATACGTTAAAGGACTAAAGCACAATCTTTTTAGCGTCAATTAGTTGTGTAATAAAGATTTCACAATGAAATTTTCTAAGAGTTCATGTTATGTTTTTGACAAAGATGACAAGTTTGCTCTTATAGGTTCTCGTCTAGAGAATGTATATGTCATCAACATGGATTCTCCCTTCATTGAAAATAGTTGTTTTCTCTCTAAAGCCTCTTCAGATATAAACTGGCTATGGCACAAATGGCTCTCTCATCTCAACTTCAAGACCCTAAATAAGCTATCTCAAAAGGATCTTGTCACTGGCCTTCCTCAACACTCATTTGCAAATGAATCTCTTTGCTCAGCGTGTGAAAAAGGAAAGCAGACAAAGCCTAGCTTCAAATCTAAGCAAGTCTCTTCAGTGACTTCTCCTCCTCAACTTTTGCACATGGATTTATTTGGTCCAGTCAACGTGCAATCTATTGCTAGAAAGAAATATAACAGTTGTTGATGAGTATTCCAGGTACACTTGGGTCTTCTTTCTTAGATCTAAGAGTGATACACCTAAAGAAATCATCTCGTTCATCAAACGTATAGAAGTATTGAACAACATCAGAGTACGATCGATCAGGAGTGATCATGGCACTGAATTCAAAAATAGTACCATTGATGACTTATTTGTGAATGAGGGAATCTCCCCCAACTTCTCAGTTGTGAGAAATCCATAACAAAATAGGGTCACTAAAAGAAGAAATAGAACAATCATTAAGGTTGCTCGATCAATGCTAAATGAATCTCGTCTCCCTACTCAATTATGGGCTGAAGCTGTCTGCACTGCTTGTTTGACTCAGAATCGATCGTTGATCTTCAAAAGATTCAAGAAGACAGCTTACGAACTCTTCGATAGTAGAAAGCTTTCTCTTAGATTTCTTCACATATTTGGTTGTACTTGTTACATTCTTAACAATAGATACCAACTTGGAAAGTTTGATCCCAAAACTGACGAAGGGATCTTCTTTGGAAATTCTTCAGTATCCAAAGCCGTCAGAGTATTCAACAAAAGACGATAGACTATAAAGGAATCTATCCATGTCACCTTTGATGAATCTCAATCAGCTAACGCTAAACCCATTTTTGAAGATGATGAAGAGTTAGACCACTAGATGATGTCTCATTATGGATAACCTGAAACTTCCTTTAGCAACCAACCAAGTGTTGATCCTCAAGAAGCTAACAATGATCCAATTATCATTCCAGATGTGACTAGTATCAAAGTTTGAACCCTCTTCATGGATATTTGTCGTTCCCATTGGTCACTTACCCCCTTCTATTTCAAACATTGACCCTTCAATCGGTGAAAATCCTTCAGTTTCTGAACCTCTATCGGTTGCTGAATAACTTACTGAGGCTCCTTTAGCAATCCAACCTGTTGTTGAAGAATCTGTTGCTGATGTCTCATCTTCTATCCCTGAGCTTCCAATCTCATATGATAATCCTCTACCAGCTCAGCGATGGACGAAAGACCATCCACTACATCAAATTCTTGGTGATCCAAGTGCAGGTATTCAGACACGACGTGGTCTAGGTAATATTTTTCTCTTTGTCAACTTTCTTTCTTTAGTTGAGCCCAAGAAGATCAATGAGGCTATTACTGACCCTAGTTGGGTCAATGCTATGCAAGAGGAACTCATTGAGTTTGATAGGAACCAAGTCTGGTACCTTGTCACGTTTCCATCTGACAAAATTGAGATAGAAACGAAGTGGGTTTATCACAATAAGTTATATGAACAAGGAATTATGACCCGAAACAAGGCTCGTCTTGTTGCTCAGGGTTACATGCAAGAAGAAGGCATCAACTATGATGAAACCTTCATACCAGTAGCTAGACTCGAAACTATTCGACTCTTTCTAGCTTTTGTTGCCTATAGAGACTTCAAAGTCTTTCAAAATGGATGTAAAGAGTGTTTTTCTAAATGGAAAGCTTCAAGAGGAAGTTTATGTTGAACAACCACCAGGGTTTCTTGACCCAAGTATCCAAATCATGTCTATAGATTGGATAAAGCTCTTTATGGGTTAAAATAGGCCCTCCGTGCCTGGTATGATACCCTCTCCTTATTTCTCATATCTGAGAAATTCGTTCGTGGAAAGATTGACTAGACCTTATTTCTTAGGAAAGTTAAAGGTCACATCATTCTAGTCCGAATTTATGTTGATGATATAATTTTTGGTTCCACTAATCTTTCTTTATGTTTTTGGTTCACTAAACGTGTGAACAAAGAATATCAGATGAGTATGATGGGTGAACAAACTTACTTTCTAGATCTTCAGATTAAACAATCAGATAAATGTGTCTTTATCAATCAAAGTAAGTATGTTAGGAACATGCTGAAGAAGCTTGATCTAACCAACAGCTCATCTACGAAGACTCCAATGGCTCCTCCTCTCTCGCTGAACAAGGATCCAAATGGAAAACTTGTAAACGTTACTGTTTATATAAGAATGATCGGCTCCCTATTGTATCTCACAGCAAGTCGTCCAAATATTATGTACTCTACTTGTTTATGTGCATGATATCAATATGGACCTAAGAAGTCCCATCTGACTGCTGTAAAACGCATCTTCAGGTATCTGAAGGGAACTCCTAATCTGGGTCTTTGGTATCCCAAAGACTCCGGTTTTGACCTCATTGGTTATTCGGATAGTGACTTTGCAGGTTGCAAAAATTGATAGGAAAAACACCACTGGAGGCTGTCAGCTTCTAGGTGGAAAGTTGGTGAGCTAGACAAGTAAAAAGCAAAAGTCAATGTCCACATCAACTGCTGAAGCTGAATATATTGTAGCTAGAAGTTGTTGTGCTCAAATCTTATGGATGAAAAACCAACTCAGTGACTATGATCTTCAGCTCTCAAAAATCTCTATTTATTGTGATAGCATAAGTGTTATTGTTATTGCAAACAACCATGTTCTCCACTCGAAGACCAAACATATTGAGATCATATATCATTTTATTCGAGATGATGTTATGAATGGTAATATTTAACTTCACTTCATACCCACTGAGTACCAACTCGCTGACCTTTTTACAAAACCTCTTGATAATACAAGATTTAACATCTTGATCAGCGAACTTGGAATGTTGAACACTGAGGATTAACTCCTCTAGCTCTAAGCAATACTCAGTGATACATAAGTGAAATGATTCAATGTTCTCACTCTATCACTGAACTTTTGAGTAAATGTATCTCTCTCTCTCTAAGGTATATATACTTGTCTTCTTTTCTAAAACTTAAACCATCATTGAATCTTTCCATATGAAGTGATCAAACTGCTTTAAAAGAATTGTTTCAGTGTTCCTTTCTATCACTGAACCTTTTAAGTAAGTATATCTCTAAAGTATACTTGTCTTTTCTTAAACAAAAACATCACTCACGCTTTTCTTACTGAGTAATTAAAATGTTTAAAAAGTGAAATTCCTTAGTGATTCTCTCTATCATTAAATCTTTCAAACTTATATCTTATTTCTAAAGATATATTCTTTTCTTAAAACTATCACTGAATCTTTCCTATTCAGTGATCCATTTTTTTAAAAGATAAATTTTTCACTACCTTCTTTCTTTATCCAGTGATTGTTTAAAAGAAAATGATAATGAACGGTCATATTTCTTATGACGTCATTAAACCTTTTTATTTAAAAAATGGTTTTTGAGACGGACGTGTCCTTCAGACACACGCGACCCATTAGTATTTCATCCAATCAAGAATGAGGACGTGCAAACTCTTTCATCATTGCACATATTTTCAAGAGTCGTTTTTCCCTCTCTCTTATTTTTCCTCTCTCCTCCTACCTATAAATACATGAAATAAAATCTTCTATTTTTCTTTATGCTTACAAAATCTCTCAAAGAACTTCTTCTCTCAAGAAATTCTGCAAGCAAGAACCAAGAACATTCAAGACCTTCAACCGTTCCTACCTTCTTCCACACAAAAGGTTGATAAACTTCTATTATACTTTAACTATGTTCTTCTCCTTTCTAAGAAACTTTGTTTGGACATTTAAGAACTTCTTCTCTTAAATAACGAACAAACAGATTAATGAATCATTCTAATAATTGATCTTAATCTAAGTTTCAAAACACTAAATCTACTTGAAAAAACCTAATATTATTCTGGATTTTTCAAAAGAAGTTTTTCTTTCAAAACTTGAACAAAGAGTAACCTTCTAAAAAACCTTGTACATTCTTCTGTTTTATCTTTCTTATAAACAGAAATGGCAGCCAAGAATGTAAACTTTTCTCTTGATGAAGTGTCCTTCAAACCTAACAATCATGTTGGACTTTTGGACATTCCAACCAACAAACCTCTTTTCTTGGATGCGGCCAACTTTCTCAACAACTTCGTAATCGGCCACACTCTTACCTATGAACCTATAATGGTAAAAGAATTCATTCAGCGGTTCTGTTTCGCTGCTGAAGTGAAACAGGGAACTGACAAAACTGGTAACCAGGTGGAGAAAATCTCATTCATCTTCAACAGGATGACCGTCAGTTTTGGCATCCCCACTCTACGAACTGCTCTTCAACTGCCAAAGGGTCCCTATGCCAGTGAACCTTCTATTGAGGACATCATCAACTGCCTTGATGACATTGGATACAAATGGCCATCAAAGAAGGACTCCAGCGAGCCTCTCAAGTCGTTGTACAAAATATAGAAGAACTGCATGTCTGCGGTGTGGCAATTCTTGTTCTCCCACTTCATCTAGTGTGTAGGAGGCAAGACATTCGGCCAAAACCAGGCCTCTAGGGTGGCACTGAACAGTCGCGTCTCCGTCATATGTCAACTGAAGATCAACTGACACTGGTGTGATCTTTGAAGACCTGACGTTGAAGCTGAATAAGCGCCAACGAGAAAAGGTGGTACCTTATACCAGGTTCCTGTGCAAGGTATTTGCCAAAATCTTTGGCAACAAGTATCCAACAGAAGGAAATATGCCCATTTGCAGGCTTGGGTCTAGAATCTTGAACCACAAGTCTAAACCTGCAGATGTTGGGCTGTTCGTACCTATGCTTGCTATCGCCAATGGTATAGGTATGTCTTTTACCCCTTCTCTCTCCCAGGTGGTCAGGACTGAGGCAAACCCCCCTCAGTCTATCCCAACCACCACAATCATATTAACTAAGAAGATCTCCTCACAAGCCCATCTTGATCTTTCACTAAGAGCCAAGAAAGTCGAAAGGGGCTAGCCAAATCGCTGACTGTTACCTCCCAACAGGTTTCAGTCATTGAAACAAGACTTATCCCCGAGGCTCTCTTTCTTCTACCCCCTCCAAGCTCTTCATTTCTCTCCATAGATACTTTCGTACACATGGCTCCTCACCCAACTGTCTCAATGATCCAAATCACTGAAAGTGAGAATATTAGCATTGCCACTGCTGAACACTCAAAACCTCTATTAGTCATTCTCTCCTCCTCTTCTCCATTGGTCTTTACATGTGCTCATACTCACTAGTGGTTTTCCCCACTAATGAGGAAGCACCCACCACAAGACCTGAGGTGACTCGTCTTGAGGTGCCTCAGTCACAGGACGCCTATCCTCACGAAAGTGAAATTGAGACAACCAACGTTAATCCTTTGGATGACGTTGAGGACCCTTCAGATATTCCATTTTCTACCTTTCATTTCTTCTAACTAAGAACCCCCTTATGCTCAAAATCTTTCCTCTCTTACAGGTCCTTATGCTACGGAACCTTCAGCCATGGAGACTGACATCTATGACATGGCTGAGGATGTGAAACTTCTTCTACCTGCTGTAGCGACTATCTTGGAGAAAATGGACCAAGTCCACCAAGATATGCCCGTTAAGGAAGACCTCACCTCTGGCCTTTCAGCTGTCAAAGCTGAGGTCAGCAAAGTGAAGGAGCTGCTGACAATGGTGCAAGTCGACATGTGCACCAACACTGAGGCCATCAATGTTTTAAACAGCGAGGATGATGAAGTGCAAAGACATCTTGCCATGCATGGTGAGCTCTTGGAGCAGATTCTGATGCTTCTTCAACATCCTGCCCCAGTCCCTGAACCATGTTTCATAGATGTTGACTGCTAGATTCTTAACCGGGTGTTTGAATTTAATCTCTTGCAAGCTTAGGCACTTTCAAATCTCGAGCTTTGCACAAATGATCTAGCGCATCGTCTTAATAACCTCACATCTTCTCTTACTGATGACAAAAAGGGGGAGAAAGACCTGCCTATTGAGGAACCTGAAACTGAAGCTGAAGTTGTTGCCACTGAAGCTAAAGCTCCTCAAGCCTTGATCCCTCATCCTGAGGATGTTGTCACATTCTATGACGTTGAAGCTGATGCTGGAGCTGAGGATGAAAATGATGTCGTTATAACGCCTGCTATAAACGAAGACCTTCCCATCACTTCTGCAGTACATGTTGTGATGAGGACAGCGAGGAAGAAGACGACAAAAAAGATGATGACCTTCCTCTACCTGTCGCTGGACGCGATCTATGTGATGATGATGATGATGATGAAGACGACGACGAAGACAATGGCTTCACCATTTAGTATCACACCAGACCTACACCAGCGCAGAAGGGTGTCTCTCTCATGGAATCTTCATCCCGAGGGAGAAGGAGAAATCACAAGGAAACCAGCACACCTCTATTAAGAACAAGGGTGTGACTGAAGAGGGAAATCTATCCATTCTCTTCAAAGAGATAGACCCTACTACAATTGCCCAGAGCTCCAGGTTTGTTCTCTTTCTCCTCAACCTGACACTCATCTAAACTCTTCTTTGATTCCATTTGGTCATCCAGATGAAAGGATACCTTTTATCCCAACATATGGAGCTCTTTTTGACCAACAGTTGTCTCAGTTGAGGAAGCATCTCGATCAAACCAGAGTAAAAGTTCCTCTTCATACCTTTGATTGTGGTGAATTTGACTTCCTCACAGAAATTGAACGAGAAGAAGCTCTCAAGGCTGAGGAAGAGTGTAACGCCCCAAACCACACTTATGCATATAACATATACTTCACATACAAGAAATACATGTTTATACACCACATTGGTCCCTTGGTACAAAAATCTACCAGTACAAAATACATGATCCAAATATTCCAAACATAAATCTTGCACTAAACCAAATCATCTATCAAAACTATACATGCCATCAGAAAATTCTTCTTGCAGATAACTATATAGGGAAAATATTACATTTTTCCTTTTCTTTTACCGTCCGCACTTCCTGCAACACATATTTGAAATCACAAAACGAAGGTTAGACCGAAAGGTCTAGTGAGTTACCCTATTTATGTCATTGCAGGGTGAAAATCACCAAAACCATTAAGTAAAACAGCTTTTCATATATATCATAAATATATGAACAAGTAAGAACATAATATGAATACCTTTTACTTTTCAAGTCAATAATCTCTGCTTGTGAATAGTTCATCAAATCCCAACAGGTTTATAGTAATCAATTTATCATAATGCCACTTTCAAACCTTTTAAATCAAATAAGGTTTATCCAAAGTTCCAGGCCACACCTGTTATCTTCTCCTCAATAACACTCAAACTATGATTTCCAATAAGAACCTTGATCTTAAATCTTTAAATCACAAAGAAATAAAGATTTCAGATCATGGTAATATTAAGAGATATAATAGTAGAAGTTATATTATATAACACACACATATACAAATGTGACCCTTATATCCAAATGTACACCTCTCCTTGATATGCCACCCTTATCCCATGGTACACCTCTTCTTGATATGTCACCCTTATCCCAAGGTACACCTCTCCTTGATATATCACCCTTATTTCCTCATCAAAATATTTCACAAAACAATTCCATATAGATTAGACCGTAGTCAATGGAATTATTATCAGTTCAAATTCATTTTACCAAAAATTCCCACTTTTTGTAAATCAAACAATAAAATGATAAGTCCATGATACAATCCGGTCAACCTTGTCCGGATAACAAGTCCAGACAACAGTCCATATACTTGTCCGATTTAACATTGTAAAATAAATTTTCAACACTATTGTCCGGATATCAAATCCGGACAACTCTATTCCTCATTGTCCGATTTAAGATAAATCGGTCATCTCAGGGTCGTATTCGTACTTCTCCGATCAAAACACTTGATTATAAAAATCAAAGTTCATAAATCGCTCAACTTTTAAACCGGTTAAATCGTGTCCGGTTTATAACTAAACCGCTTAACACTTGAGCGGTTTACACTTAAATCGCTCATACCTTGTCCAGTTTAAGATTAAACTGCTCAACCCTCTTGCCCGGTTTAATTCTAAATCGACTAAGCCTTGTCCGATTTAGAATTAAATCGCCCAACTCTTATCCGATTTAGGTAAAAATCCGGATAATACTCATATGGTTTAAACTTCAAATAAGATAAAAAGATGATACAAACAATTCAGGTATTTCAAAGAGTGTAAAACATTTTTAAATCACTCACCTTATGCAATTTTCTTTTGAAACTCAGATATATCCTTCTTCAAAAAAAAAATAATCCGATCAACTTCCCTTTCTCTTTAAATCGCTCAATCAGATAACAAAAGTGGCAAGAAAAGAGAATGGAGGCTAAGCCCTCCTTTTATACTTTCCATTTCAGGAAAGTCGGCTATAATAGCCTTTCACTTCTTTTCCATTGCATGCATACTCACACACATAATATGCATGTATACTCATGTATACATATTCACATACATATCACATTATACATGCATTTCACTTTAACTCACCACATACACACACACACACACACACACATATATATATATATATATGCATACATACATATAAATATATATTTCACATTATGCATATAATTCACATACCCACATGATCAAATGTACAAATTTATCATGTTGTCGTGTAAACACAAAATAATAATCACATATTATTTACCTCAGGTGATAACCAAGATTCAGTTATCACAAAGAGCTACGCATTCAAAGACAGTAGATTGAAGACAGCCTGAAGTTGGCCAAGTCTCTTGCAGTCAAAGCTCTTACCAAGGGAAAGCTAAAGAAGATGAACCCGGTCAAGGCCCAGGATCAATTACTCTCCCAAGCTGAACAAGAACACCAGAGAGCACTAACGCTGAAGGACCGCGATCAAAAATGGAGTGAAGAGTGCACAAAGAAAATAACAAGTCCACATAGGATCTCAAACGTCTCCATCAATGACAGATGAAAGATAGTGGAATGCTCATCTCCATGGTCATCACCAGAGATAACCTTGAAGTTGTCAATGAGTACCCTTCGTATCTCGGGCAATATGGCTAGGACGAATGCTAGAAATTTAGCAAGCTATCCAACGCTGAAAGTCAAGGCACCAACAAATAATTGAAGACATCTTGAATGATCTTATCAAGAAGGTGTCCAAGTTCGTTGCTCTCTCTCCAGTGCCTAAGCTGCTGCCCAAAAGAAGAAGAAATCCTTCAGATCCTAATGATGGACCTACTCTAAAGAACGAACATGAAACTAACTTCTCCTTAGAGGAAAGGATTCGAAGAAGCCAGATATCTCTATGTTGAACCTGACTCTGCCAGCGAAGGTTCCTTACATACCCAACACTGTGCATTTCAAGCCTGAGTATAGATTAATATTCATAGACTATGACAATGAGTACAACTTTCAAGGAGTATCTGAGTTCCGTCTCTGTCCAATAGACCACCTTGAATATCTCATATATTGGTTGGACAATGACCTACCTGGTGAGATGAAGGACCACAAGATCATAAAGGAGTATGTACGTCGAAAGAAGCTTGGAGAAGCAGTACCAGGGTACATCAACTTTAACGACCTAGAATAGTTAAACTTTCTATCTTGTAATCTTTTTTTCTTTTCATGTCTTTCAGTGTACAATATATATGCAATAGGTCTAGCAATCACTAATGTCTTTTCATGTCTTTCAGTTATCATACTTATATTTGTTTCCCTAAAACTTGTAATCCTTGACAACTTAAGTAAACTTTATAAGAAAATTGTATCACTGAAAAAGATCCCAAAATAGTTAAAAGGGACTTGTATTTTACTTGTATCTTTTCCCTACTATTATAACTTAAGCAATTTTGTATATGTTGTTTTGTCATCATCAAATAAGGGGAGATTGTTGATCCTCTCTCGCATTGATTTGATGATGATCCATTTTACCTTACGAAGTATAATATTTTTGTTATTCATTTTCAGTGATCTTCACTGAGTATGTTCAGTGATCGTTGAACATGTAATGTAACTCCTTCAGAGACTGTTATACTTCAAGAAGACAAAACTCACACCACAGATCCTTCAGCAATGTCGAAGACAGAATATAAAGACTAGAGACTAGTGTGTTCGTGATCTAAAGCGGCATTCAGTGATTACAAGCTTGTCTAATTATGTGTGGTCTGCATAAATTTTAGTGAATGCTGAAGAGACCCTCCAGCGTCATCCCAGCATTCATCGATCAAGTAAAACTTGTCTTGCACGATTATTTTTGTCTTGTCCTCTTTCACATAAAGGACAAATCCATACATTTTCTCGAGTATAGTACAGTAAAGAGCCATCCGTTGACTTTATAGTGCTTACCTACTTTATGAAAAGAGGATTGCTCATATACAACCAAAAAAAACTGTTTACTGTAGCAAAAACAAGCTTTTCTCCAAAAGCTTAACACGTGCTTTGTACCTTCTGAATTGCATTTAATGCAATGGGTATAAATAGTCAGTGTTCTCTACTTAGTTATCACTTCTTCATCTCTAAGAAACTTACCCAAAACGATACTTCTCTCTCTACTCTCATCTTAAGAAAAAGAACCACTTAGAACAAGTGAAGAACGTTTACATTTCTTATATTTATTTCTTGTAGCAAATCTTTTCTCTTTGCTATTTGTAATTGTATGAACCTTAGATTGTTTAGATAGTTCTTTACCTTATCCCTTCCGCAAACAATCTGTAAAATTTGTATTGATATTTCATTATCAATATATAATTTTTAAAAGTGAAAGTTCATGTGTTTGTATTCATCCCTCCCCCCTTCTACAAACTGATTACTTATAACTCTTGTAGATTTGATTGTAACCAACATTATATACTCATAGTATTTGTGAAACTTTCTTCCCTCTAGCAATGTGGGATAATCAACTTAACATCAGAATCCAAGATTCGAGAAACTCTCAAACCTCATTATGCCACGTCATTTACCTTTAGTTGTTCCTTTAATATATATATATATATATATATATATATATATATATATATAAGGGAGCGATCAAATGCAAACCACTCAATTTGTACAAACCGTGCAAACCGCATTCAACCAATCATAATTTTTCATTTTGTTCATTTTTTTGTAATTATGAGAGGTTGATTAATCATTTTTATTATGGAGGGTGTTA
>NC_037540.1:16906051-16938397 GCF_001531365.2 Cynara cardunculus var. scolymus | reverse complement strand
ATATATATATATATAGAGAGAGAGAGAGAGAGAGAGAGAGAGAGAGAGGAGCGAACCATGTTATTTGTACAAACCGTGCAAATCACACTCATCCGTCGATTTCATTATTTAATTTTATGAAAAAATTTCATGAAATTGTTTAATCTTGTGAAATTGTTTCATATAATACTTTTTTGATGAAGTTGTTTCATGTATGGTTATGAAATTGTTTCATATAATACTTAATGAAATTTTGATGAAACTGTTTCATGTATTTCTATAAAATTAAAATAATGAAGATGATAATATCCATGATTAACACCCTCCACAATAAAAATGATTAATTAACCTCTAATAAATACAAAAAAATCAACAAAATGAAAATTTATGAATGGTTGAATGCGGTTTATACGGTTTGTACAAATATCATGGTTTGCAAAGTAAACCTTCTCTATTTTTTTTTGTTCATTTTTTTGTAATTATGATATGTTGATTAATCATTTTTATTGTGGATGGTGTTAATCATAGATATTATCATCTTTATTATATTAATTTTAGAGAAATTCATAAAACAGTTTCATTAAAATTTTATAAGTATTATATGAAACAATTTCATTAAAATTTCATAAGTATTATATGAAACAATTTCATAATCATATATGAAACAACTTCATCAAAAAGAAGTATTATATGAAACAATTTCATAAAATTAAACAATTTCATAAAAAAATTGCATATAATTAAACAATAAAATCGACGGATGAGGGTGATTTGTATGGTTTGTACAAATATAGGTGGTTTGTACAAATATATTGATATAACATATGATGCATTTTTAATCATCATGTAAATAAAAGAATATATGCATTGATGTAAATAAAAATATTTGTTTTTGGATTCTAATTTTATTTATAAAGAAAAAAATAAGTATGTTTAAAAACTTATTATTGAACCACATCTTGGCTATTACTTTAATATATTTTTAATATTTATTATTGATTGATTGAGAACTTTTAATAAATTTTCATATATATACTGATTTATTTTGATGATTTATTTTTTCAATCGTCATATAATTAAAAATATGCATGCATTGATATAAATAAAATTATACATAGTTTTATATATTTGTGGATTCAAATTTCTTTTATAAAATAATGAAAATGAAGTTAAAAAAATAGGGAATGGAAAGATTAACAATTAATTAAAATCTGCCAAATCACTCATGTTATGATCTTCTAAAATTATTGCTAATTGCCCGAAGTGAGAAGCAAAAATATTCTGATAAAGACGTTCCAAAGCATACGGCTTTCTGGATGTAGATGGTGATATCTATACAGATGGATGTTGAGTGTATATTAAAAATAAATTAAAATAATAAAAAATGATAAATATAATAAAAAAAATTCATTTATCAACTTTTTGATTCTCCCTTTAATATAGAGAGAGAAATTAGTTCATTTTATAAACAGATACATGTTATAGATTGATGCTTATATTTCACATGTGTTTTCTTTTTTTTAAAGAAAATCTTGACAAATTTATAAAATAACGAAAAAAACAATTTATTATTAATTTTGTATAGAAGTCAAAAAAAGAAGATGGTTGTTATGATAAGCAAATGCAAGCCTGTAAATGGTTGGACTTTGGGGTGTTTCCACTCAACTTTCACTTGATTTGGTATTGTAATCCAAAATTGACCAAAAACTGTCGGTATGCCATTCTACCACCGCCACCATTTACTATTTATATACGTTGTTAATTACATTCATCATCTTTATAAAAAAACCGTTTACTAAACACTTATTCGGTAAGTGTTTATCGGTAAAATTTAACACAATCACTTTCTTACCCAGTAAGATTTTAGTCCACCAAAACGACATTGGATGCAACAATTTACCCGGCAAGTGCTAACCGTGGTAAAATTCGTCGTTCCCACTTACCGGATAAGACTCTTGGTCCTTGCCTCGCTCTTATCGAGTAAGATTCTTGGTCTTTGCTATATTCATCCAGTAAGATAATGAGACTTGATAAGCATTTGTCCGGATAAGCGTTTGGTAAACAACACCTTAGCTTAATAACCTTTTGTTTTTCATCATATTCTTAATTCAAAACGGTTTGTTTTTATAAAAACTTAAAAATACACTGAAGACCGAGATTCTAAATGGGTATTTATTATCAAAACACTAATTATATTATCAAAAAAATGATACATGTCTCTCTCATATATCACATCAAGATTTCTTATTTGTTGGAATACAATAAAAGTGTTCAAATCCCTCATGGGATTTGAAGAATCTCTCCCTCTTTCTCTCTTGTTTTGGAACAAAGATTTACCCAAAATCTCCATTTTATAAAATCCGTTCAGAAATGCTTCATCGAAACGCCCCTTAAATTCAAAAATCATTCAGCTAAAATCGCCCGTTTTTCTGTTACATGTAAATAGGTGGATCCATGGAATGGAATCATGAACATGTGGGTTTGTAACATTAATCTTTGAGAAATGAAAGCTAAAAGCTAAGGTTCACCTTATGCATTGTGTTGGGCTGTGGTGGATCCATGGAATCATATGTTACTGTAAACATACTGCAATTAATAAACACAAGATAACAAATCTAAAATGCAAGAGAAATGGTGGAGATAAGTTAAGTAATTTGTTCCATGTATATACTCCTGCAGATCTAAAAAGATTGATAGGATAGCAGCAGAGATGAAGATGAAGGAATTTAATAACCTGAAACTTCAACTACACCAGAAACAGAGAGTATTGATTTGACACTGCAACCAACATTCATCAAACACATTCATATTCATTCCAAGGGAATTAACAAACAAAATCTCTCTCAGCTACACAGATTTGGAATGCAAACCCCACCTTCTGGATTCTGTTGTTCTTTCCATATCTTCCCCGTAACTCTAAGTTTGAGTTCTTTCCTGTCTCCACCAGAGAAAAAAAGGGCCATGTTTCTCTGTATTATCAGCCCATCGTGACTGTCCCTTACCTTCCTATGGCTATCTCTGATGCTCCTTGGTGTTCCCTCCCAAATCAGTTTTCTCCCATTCGCTCCAACCTCCAGGCTGTAGCTGTAGTTGCGAGCGTCTGCCTCATCACCCATGAACCGGAGAAATGCCATGTAAACAGGTGCCATCCCTAGTTGAAATGCCTCAAAGTGAAGGCAGAAGTACTGCCCAAAACAATGGAACACCTGCCAAACATTCACACCTCAACAACTTACAAAAACAAATCTGATACCCTCAAGTATATATATATATATATATATATATATATATATATATATATATATATATGGGAAAAGAAAGCTGGGATCTCAAGTATCCAAAAGACTTCATTTTATCTGATAAATGAAACAAGATGCATGTTCACAGAACTAAACAGCACAAGCATATTCCATTTCTTCATGAACGAAATTACTGGGAAGCCTAAGAGGGATATAGGTATCCTTGGAATGAATTGCTATCCAAAATTTCGAGTATACCACAAAGTATTCACTGCATTCCAAAAAAATTGCAGCAGTTTCCATGTCTGGCACTCTCATGAAAGTGGCAAATTTCCGTTCGATTACCAGATTTGTCATTATTTAAGAACATTTAAAATATTTAAAAGTATTGCAATCTTCTTACACCATGTGTTCAGTTGAACATTGCAATTCTCACTAGTCAGAGGGAGTGGCAATTTTGGTACTAGTAGCAATGTGGTGAAAATAGCACCCATTTAAAGAATAGAAATGAAAAATAAAAATTACAGCTTTAAACAGAAACTAGCACCTTTCATATGCTTTTACAAGTTTAGCACCCCAAACGGCGGCTTATCATGATTCTCATAATTCATTCCAAAATACAAACACAGTAAATAAAATATATCGTTAACTTCTAAAACCTTGGTACTTTTCAAACTCAAATTCCATGCCCAACCCTGAACTTCCTTCACAAAAAAGAATATAATTATTTTAATGAAAATCATTTTCTTGAAAGCTCCTAGATCAGATAAATGACCAATACTATGAGACGTAATAAACACCCAAAGGTGACTAGCATATTGAAGCATAGAATAGTTCTTGCCTTACAACAATCAAACACATAATCTTATTAGTGATAAAGGATCAACAGATAAACTAGCCACTATTACGAACTACCCTACGGAGTGCTATAAAACAATCCCTAGAAAAAGAGGATGCATCATCCTATAAAAAGTTTGCCACCATTTCCAGAATCCAACTTCCGTCAGAAAAAGGGTTACTTTTGACAGTTACGAAAAACTATTTGTCTTATCCTTTCTCAGTCTAAATTCCCATTTAAACAGGAACCTAACAATCATTTTTTAAGTACTACTGAAGTTCATGAGTCAAAATAAGAAACTAACAACCAAAGATGTAGGAGAATTGTTGAATAACATAAATCCTATATGCTTGATTTAATTGTGTGGTCTTATCAATCGTCACACAAAATATCAAAGAAAGAAGAAACGCATAGAGAAATGATAGAGCAAAACTGTTATAACAAAAGGGAACTCACCGTAAGCATCCAGGTGGCATTTTCAACTTCACGGGGATTGGACTTCACGTAGCGATGATTAAATGTACAACCCGTGTGCATATCTACTTTGTGGTCATCTCTGAGATGGGTAACCAGAAAAGGTATGTCTCCTGTAACAGAGCACTCTGACCCAGCATACGGACAATTGTAGGGTCTGAAGTTGCACAAGGTCTCATGCTTGAGCTTGCTGTAATATGGAAATATCTCAGGGCATCCCAATGAGAAATATCTGCAGGGAAGTTCAAGCGATTCTGCAACCTTTTCCAAAGCTAAGCACCTAATATCCCCCAATTCTTGTCTGCATGTAGGGCATCGGTTATGCACCCGTGTTTTACAGGTGGAGCATAATGTGTGTCCATTGTGGCACTACAGAAAAGAAAATTCAAAAACTCATCATATTCCCTGAGCATAAAACCGAACACGAAATCTAGATGACTACTAACTACACAAGAAGATACAATGTCCATTTCAAGATTGTTCTTGTTCCATTCTTTTGATTTTCAAAAGAACATTTTGGCAAATTTCAGTTGTGCAGATATGGATGACCAACTGATATTTAAAGCAAACTGGACTACCACAAGGCTGAGATTGACAATTTTCAAGGATGAATGAAGGAATTTCTCGGTGTCACATGTCAATAATACAATTTACATAAAGTTAACTCTTTTCGATGGCAGTCTAGTGAGATGAGATTGTGGCACCAAAATACAAAGAGAAATTAATGTTTTACAAATGAACCTTAAAATCTATTCTTAACCAAAGCAAACCCATCATTAAAGAAAAGAAATATTTGTACTATATGGAATCTGATCTACGAACCAAACTAGGACATCACAACAGAATGGTTACGTCTGTCGGGATAACAGTTCTCCTATTCCATCAATCTTTTTCTTATAAATGAAGCGAAATTCTTTCTTCGGTGAACATACTACCGAATTTGAAGAGATACATCAAGACTCCTAGCAACTACCATCTCCAGAATTCGCCTGTTTCAAGAAGTAGATAGACCCTTTAAATGAGAGACAAGATAACCTTCCAATGAAGACTGATCCTAAGTGTTCATATGCCCTAATAATCACTTCCAAAATGGCACAAACCAATCACAGAGAAAAAATTCCCATTTCGTGAAGCCATTAATTTTCAACAAACAAATGAATCCACTAACTAATAATTGATCATCATGATGCTCCTTATTCACAAAGAACCTAAAACCCCAATTACATCTAAACCTTTCAAATCTAAATCGCAAAATTTCATTCCATGTTCCAAAGAGTTTAAACAAATTGAAATTCAACCATGCCATCAATCGCAAGTTATTCACTCGATTGAAAAAAGTCACTAAATCAACAAGAAACAATGATTAAAAGGTACAGAAAAGGGAATCGAAGCAAAACCTGGTGAATTGGAGGGTACATAGAATTGGTACAAACTGGGCACTCCAACAATTCATGAACGCTTGTAGCGGGAGTCAATCCAGGAGGAATTCCCATATTATTGTGAGGTTTTGAAGAGAACTGGTGTGTAATTTGTGAGTGGATCTCTTCATCTTCCATACCATCCGAAGAAGACACACACTCTATATTATCCAAATCCATATTCCTTATTCTCGATTCAATAAAGACTCAATTTGAATCAAAATCTTTATAAAACATAAAAGACATGCACCCAATTCTCAAATTCAAAAACCCAAATAAGGATTCAAACTCTGTCTTCTGATCTCCATACTTGAAGAACCAAACAAGTCGATTTTCAAGAAAATGTCAAGAGGGTGATGAAGGGATAAAAGAGAAAGAGATCAACAGATCGATTATGGAATTAAACAAACCCTTTTTCCCTGTAAAAAAGAGGTTCTTTTCTTCTCTCTGTCTCTCTGTCTCGCTCGCTATGAGTATATATCCATGAGACTTAGAGGTGCAAGGATCGCCGTTGATTTTTCTTCAAATGATCAAGATTCAACGAAACCGACGGCTCATATTATACATGGTCGAATTTCCTTTTAATTGATATTTGGGAGGATTAAAGAAAGTACACAAAAAGGAATTTCTTCCCTCTCTCTGCTACTACTCATTAATGACCAAAACAATTGTATTATTTAAACTAAATATTCCAGACCACTTATTTTCATTTAATAATATATATTTAATTTCCATTTTATTTTAACAATCTAATTTATGCAAAGGGGTATAAACAATCATAAGTTCATCAAATCTGATATCTAAGGATTAAAGGATGTTTGAGATTGCTTATGAAAATAACTTATTGACTTATTCCGGTATGACACCAATAATAAGCATTTTTGAATGTTTGGATAAACAGCTGATACCGGTATCAAACCAGTAATAAGAAGTTTTTGAAGAAGTTAAATTATTTTAACTTATAATAAGTTGATAAGCACTTTTGTATAAAAGAATAAGTTGTTTCAAATAAGCTATCCCAAACACCCCCTAAATACGATGCCCATTCCACACTGTCGAGTCGACAAGAATAAACCCATCAACTTTAATTGTAAATAAAAAAACATCAAAATACGAAAATACAGGGGTTTTAAAGCAACAAGGGAATGATGATGACCAGGGTGGGGGGTGGGTTGGCACCATCAACAAATCCTTGGTGTATAAGCATAATAATAATGGTTGGGTATGTGTCTAATTGCCAACATTTCAGGGTCCATCTCTATCCTTCTTTCACCCATAGTTTTGTGTGATTAATAAATCATTACTCTTTTTCTTAAAGCTGTTGTATTATAAAATGCAGAAAATAAGAGAATACGTTTCGACATCGACACACATACAAAGAATAACAATCGTGTCGTGTAACTTTCCAGTTCCATCAGTCTCGGTCTATGTTGCATCAAATATAGGATTACGAGTTTTTGTTCTGTTATTTTCTGGTCCCAACCGATGTACCTTGATTGCAATGATGGAAGCATCCACATTAAGTTTCATTTATTAAATCAATGTTTTTCATTATGGCTTTCAAGTTAGTACACATTATCTATACATACACATGGTGATTCCATGTGGGCATGATGATTTACAAAGCAACAGAAGGCAACTCTGCCTCCACCTCCGCCTCGGCTCCGCCATCTGCCGCCCTTCCCACGCCCATCTGCAAAACAGATGTGCCACAGCACGACAACGGTAGTGTTGTAAAATAGAAGTCGTTTTTTAATCAATCAATAAAAGTAGGATGTAATATTCACCTCTAAATCTTTTACAGTATGTTGCGACAGGTAACAATCGAGTGCACCTTCACCATGGAGGATTTTAGCACCACAACCCTGTCCCTCAACCCCAACTGCCTCCTCATCAACCACCACAGCATCAATTATATCTTTACCTGTTCTTGCATCAGGAATCTGAAACAGATTCGTAAATCGTTTACCACCATGTCATTTGAAATAGATCAACTACTAGTATTGTGCAAATGGGGTTTTTAGCTGGCAACCAAATCAGGTACATAGTGGCTCGCTAGGTGGCTGCTTAAGAGCCCATGCCCACAAGCGGCCCAATCCCCAAAGAAATTGTGACTACCACACTGCAACCACTAGACTTGAATTCTCGCCAGTTTGTGCAAGTAAATCACCCATGCACCAACTGTACTACGTCCTAGGAGCAGTTTGATGGGGTTGGGTTCCGGTGAGAAGGGAAGTTATAGTGATAAGCGTAAGAAGAAATCTCCACCCACCCTTGGATCAATCCTAATTGAATGTCAACACTAGTTGACTAATTGGTAATGGATCCATAACTTCCCTTCTCACACGATCCTTCGCCTTGATGACTAATTGGTAATGGATCCATCCCGTGTCGATGGAAATTTCATATGACAGAGTAAATTAGGCATTTTGAGCTTCAATCTCAGGCTACTTCATCTTACTATGATGTCTAGCACTTTTAAGAATTCGAGCTACGTACCTCATACATGGCATCCATCAATATGTTCTCCAATATGGCCCTCAAACCCCGAGCACCAGTGTTCTTAGTTATTGCTTTTCTCGCGATTAATCTCAAAGCACTTTCCGTATAATGCAGCTTAACCTGCAAAAAGAACAATTACTAACATACTTCTATAGTTTAGGAGTCGACACAATAACGATGTTGACCACAGAGAAGAAAGACTTACATCGTTCATCTGAAATAACTTTTTGTATTGTTTGCCTAATGCATTCTTGGGCTCAGTTAGCACCTACAAAAGATTGTTGCTCATAAATGCCTACGGTTTACTTGGTGAAATCAATGAAAAGGAACACCTTTATGTAAAGTTAAGGGGCCGTTTACCAACACAAATTGGGAAGCACTAACCGGTTAAGAGTGAGGTCTGGGTAAGTGCCAGACTGAAATGGTTGCTTACCAAGTGTTTAGTAGTAAGCGTTTACCGATAAAGTACTTTTATCAACTTGTGTAGACCCGGTAAGTGAAATAACAATGTTAACCGGATAGATGCTTTGTCAGTCAGATCAGTATTTACGTAAACTAGCAGATGCTGACCGAGTCAGCACCAGTCAGGAGTAGGTAAATAGTGTAAAATGAATGTGCATATGGGAAATAAAAGGACACCTGAACAAGCTGATCCTCTGTAAGAGCTAATAAGCTGACAAGAATTGGAAACCGTCCAACGAATTCAGGTATGAGACCATAAGCAATAAGATCGCTACTTTCAACCTGTCAAATGGAAACACCAAATCTGAGTACCAAATCAAAGGCTGCTTTTGTTTATAATATAATAAAAAGACTGAGCTTACAGTCTCCAACAAAGATGAAGTCACAGAAGCAGTTGTAACACCACCAGTTCTCATGTTTGCACGAACGGGTGCCCCAAACCCGATGGAAGAGTCCTGGCGTCTGAAAAAAGATTAACAAAAATGTGGGGTTTTTGGCAAGGATGCAAAATAATGCGATATAGAAAAGACCAAAGGCACATACCTTTCTGAAATTGTCTTTTCCAGATCTATAAAGGCACCCCCACAAATAAACAGGATATCTTTGGTATCAATCTGTAAGAAATATAGTACCCAATATCCATAATCTGGTTAATTAACTAGTAATGAGCATATATGAAATAACCAAAAAATGATCAATAGAACACAAGAGTCTGACAAGACAAAAAGAAGTTAAAAGGGCATCCCGACCAGATGATTTCATGTTTCTTGTGCTTCCTTCCATGTCTGTTTCATTTGTAATTACAGTAAAGGCAGTGAATCATATTAACCTCTCATTTTTTTCATGTTCATGCTATGATCAGGAAATAGCATAACTTCCTCACTTTCTATTTCCTTGGTTGGTTCTTCTATGACTGTTAATTGCCAAGGGTGCAATTTTTATTGCAGGACATTGATGGTGTTAGGATATGTAGAATCCATAGAGGCATCAGGCAGCTGATGGAGAAGTATAGGGAGTGTAGGAAAGACTTACACATGGTGAGAAGGCCTATGATAGTGTACCACGAGACGTGATCAGGAGGAACCTAGCAGTGGGGGGACCTTTGAGGTACGTTAAGTCGATTCAAGACATCAGACATGCATGGGAGTACAAGGACTTGCATTAGGACTCTGGTGGGTGAGACAAAAGTATTTTTCGGTGAATATAGGCCTACACCAACGGTCACGCTAAGTCCTTTTCTTTTGCTGTGATCTTAGACGAGCTCTCTTGGGGGATCCAGGGAAGTGCCCCATGGTGTATGTTATTCACTTATGACATTGTGTTGGTGACCGAGCATTTGATACGAATCCGATTATGTTAGCCCAAAACAAATCCAATTCAAAAATACTAAAGCTTTATTCTAGAAGGCCCAAAAGGGGAGAAAAGGGAAGCGACTAAAGTTGATTAGGAAAGTGAATTTTCTGCCTCTATATGGGAGGGGAGGCAATACATATGTTTTTTATTGGGAGATTTCCAGTATTTGTTTTGGCTCTTAGCATTACGCTTTGAGAGAGGGAGATTTCCCTGGTATCTTTTATTTTCTTTGTAATTCCAATTTACAGATAATCAATTCACCCCATTTTCCTTCCAATTTCTTTATTCATTCCATTAATTCGATTTCGATTCTTATCATGATTATGGTAGCAAACTAGCATATATGTGTTGGACAGGTTTTTATTATTATTATTTTTTTTTTTTTGGGGGGGGGGAGGCTGGTAGTTTAGGCTATAGATATGTTGTTTGGCCTTGCTTGCTATGTGTGTGTGCGTGTTGGCTTCCTTACCTTTTCATATGTTTTCATTGTACCTACTTGTTATGCTTTCCTGATGACCTTTTCCCATGTTTCATTCACCATATGAAAGTCTTTATTCCTTATACGTGTTTGCTCACACTCATGCACAAACCAGGGTCTTCATGAAAACAACTGCTCTACCCTTTTGGGGTAGAGGTCAGATCTACGTACATCTCATCCCGAAACCCTACTTGCGAATGGGATTTACTGGGTCAGTTTAGTGTGGTTTGGTGTAGGATATGTGGAATCCCTTTCAGTTCTCTCTAAAAGATCCCTTATAAAGAAATGGGAGGTTCCTACATATATACTTTGATGGTCCATCATATGGAAGTATCAAAAAATAGATAATGCAAGAGATTAATGTTTCAACGCCCTAAATCAAAGCTTAGACAGGTGGTTTGGAGGTTGCCACAGGCTTTCTGAGTGCTTTCAGTTGTAGCTGCAGTTGGACTGCCTATCTATATTATTATACAATTATGTAAATATGTTTTATCAATCATTTTTCATTAAAATCATTCAGAAGATTAAAATTGTAAATTTTTTTATTCTTCAAAATACATATCAAAATATTCATTTTTTGTTCAACACTCTTTCCATACGGATGGTTAAAATGGTAACTTTCTGTTATCTAGACTTTCCATTCAGAATACTTAATTTTCATTTAGCACTTCATCCAGATGGTAGTGCATGGAAGGATGTTATGCATGTCCAAACCCATAAAGGGTTCCCCTCTCTATAATTTTTATGTCAGTTTCATCTTTAGCCTACTCTAACTAGTTCGGGATTAGAACAACTAGTTGTATGGCATTGTTCAAAAGCAGATTCAAAGGTGATTCTACGTTAGGAGCTAGTAATAGTAAAGGCGACATTGTCGCTAATGGTGAAAGGAAGATGATAAAGCAGTGTAGCATGTTTAATGTTGTTTAAACAAGAATTCAAACTTTTTAAACCCATAAATCAGTGCAATATACCTGAATGTTGTCTCCTCTAGGATGTTTCCGTGCACCCTTCTCAGGGACGTTGACTACCTGGATTAGTGGTCAATAAATAAAATTTTACCAATATATACGATCAATAAACTTTTCAGATCATTGGTATGATGCACATTATTTCCTTCTTTGACATAAAGTAACATAAAGGGCATAAAGAAAAACAAGCACGTACAGTCCCTTCTAGCATCTTTAGTAATGCCTGCTGCACGCCCTCACCTGAAACATCTCGGCTAATGTTGACACTCTCAGCCTGTGGAAACAAGGAAAGTAAGAAATAAATAAATAAACCCACAGGGAACATGTAAAAAAGTCGAACATGAGAATCCTCAAAGGCAAACAAATTTGAGTAAAACCTTCTTCGTAATCTTGTCAACTTCATCTATATACACAATGCCCTGCTGAGCAGCTGCTACATTGTAGTCAGCAACCTAAAATAATGAAAGTTTGTCACAAAAAGGTAGTATACAAGTGTAAGGACACGACTCCAATTAAGAATTTCTAGATGAAGATTGTGGAAATAAATAAGAATAAAAACAAACCAAACAAACCCAGTATATTCTGCCTGAAGGTAGGGTCGTAGAGGATGTAAGCAGATCTTGCCTCTGTCTCAAGAAACAGAGAGCATGTTTCTGAGAAGAACCTCCGTTTGCAAAAAGGGTAAGTAAAGCACAACTGAAAGCCACAAATTTGGGGAAATATGTTTCGAAAGAGTCTAGTCTAGTGAAAACTGAAGAGCATCATAACCATTTAGTTTCTTTGGTGATTATTATCCTCTAGGTCGAAGTAACTGCATTTTTGGTGTGCTAAAAGAGCCAAATGCATAAGGGTAAATGCCCTCTAACAAGGACAAATAACAGAACTCGTGGACCAAAATCTACGTTATTTCAAGTATATGGACAAAAAGGTAAATTAGAATTGAAAGACTTCCTAGAAAAGAGAAATTTTGTTTTCTTGGGACAACCCAAAATGGAAAGTGTTGCTTTTTTGGGATGGAGTGGTTTTTGTGTAATTCAACATGTGATGGCAAAAGGTAAGACGTTAACAGAACAAGTTGCCAATTAATTAGTAGCAGGCATAAGGGACATACAGTAAGAAGCTTGTATAGAATGGATTCCACATCTTCCCCAACATAGCCTGCCTGCAAATTGCAATATATGTTTAACATCCCGAAAGAGTGAACTTCATGCAAAGCTACTTAACATTTACCAATTCAATGTTGTAAAAAAATCAAACTATCCAACCAAATTATGAAGAAAAAACCATGCCTGGGTAAGTGTAGTAGCATCTGCAATAACAAAGGGAACATTCACCAAGCGTGCCAGTGTTTTTGCAAGTAATGTCTTCCCTGTCCTCGAAACAATTATAAGTAGATAGGTTAAAAATTGGACTCCAGAAGATGCATATTGTTATCGCAAGCCATATCCATACAACTTTGATCAATCACATTGGAAGATTAGAGAAGAAAAAGATTTACCTGAACCAGTTGGCCCCATTAGAAGTATATTACTTTTCTCAAGTTCTACTGCGTCCTCATCCATGACATTTTTCTTGTCATTTCTCGAATGTCCTGCAGGCCTAACTTTGCAAGTTGTAATAACATATATCAGGAGCATTTATCAAAAATTCAATGTGAGAATAGCGGTAGCCACATACAATACTCCCTTCCGGTTGTGATTATAACACCAGAAAGTACTTTACTGTGACTTTTCAATTGGAAAGTCAAACTAAAAGTCAATTGTTCCAAACAACTGAAATACAAATCATCTAATATCGATCTCAATGCGGAAAGGATTGCTATAATGTGTCAAGGTGAACCAACTAATGCTAAACACCTATTCAGTGCCAACATTCACAAACGCATATAAGAAGGCAATAAAGAGATAGAGAGACAACGGAATTATACGTGGAAACCCCAAAAGGGAGAAACCACAGATGGAGGACACCAAAAACTAATCCACTGTATCGATTGGAGAGATCACAAACTTGAAGAACTAGGAATTGTAACGTACATAGAGCAATAGAGGTATATAAAAGATAAACTAACATAATGACCAATATTCTCAAAGGCTAGCCACGACAGCCGCCATGGCTCAGGCTTGTGTCTCAAGCCACGTTAAGCCTGCAGCATGCCATGGCCTAATACGCGATTCTGTAACACGATATTTGAGTTTTCTTACCTTTTTAGTGTCTTACTTTTTAGTTTCTAGTATATAACCTAATTCAAATTGTTTAATATCATTGAATCGTTGAGTAGTAGTAAAAAACATATGTATATACATGATATACAGACTTGCCGCCATAAGTCACCCCTTGAAAAACGTCAGGCCTCATTTTGGCTCCTAAGGCTTGAAGACTTGACCACGCCGCCACACCACGCCCCATGCGTTTAGAACATTGAATAACGACCCAAATCAAGAAATAGAACACATTTGATGCTTGTCAGCGACTTGCTAGCGACTTGCCAAGTCAAGTGCATAGTCTTAGTACATAACAACAGACATCTTTTAGAACTATAAGATATAACATCTAAATATTACATACTCAACAAACATGTGACGTTCTTCAAAGAATCAAATACCGACAAAAACAAGAAAATGGAAATATGACATGAGTGAACATGGTACTTACTTCTTTGTACTGTCAATAGAGATCCTCTTGTAGTGATTGTAAACAGCCACCGCAAGCACCTGTATGATTGAAAATATAACTAGTGAAGACATAAGGATGATAATATCCCAATTTTCTTTTACATACAAATTTAGTAGCATATAGACATCTTAGAAACACCCTCCACTACAGAATGAAAGAGCATTTATTACTGAATGAAAGCAGGCATAATTAATTGCTCATTTGAGTATCAAATGAAGTGATAAAGAACCACCATACAGCAAGATGACATAAAAGTAGAACTTAAATCTTCAGCAAGAAGGGAACTTATATCATACAGCATTCTATTTCATAAATGGCAAGCATTAAACAACATCAAAGACATAAAATTAAACACTAAAGTGATAACCTTTTTAGCTCTGTCTTGACCAATGACAAACTTATCAAGCCCTTTACAAATCTCTTTGGGAGTCGGGAAACTAATACCCAAACTAGACCCTCCCCAACTCCCATCTCCAGAATCGGATCCAAACCCACCGGTACTTGGGTCATCTCCACCGGATACCTGGACCACCTTAAGACCCGGCTGAGGAACAATCCCATCTCCAGGAGGCTGCCAAACCTCAGGTGGATCTCCATAACCACCACTACCAGACAAAGTAATCAATCTCCTTTTATTATTACTACTCTTGGAAAAACCGCATCCCTTATCAACAACTTCAGCGGGGAGTGAAAAGGGTTTAAAAGATTGGTGTTGATGGTGATAGTGAGGCAAATATTCATCTAATTTGCTTGTTGTTGGTATTGAACTAGTGATTGGGAAATTGGGTATACGACCAGCGTGCATACGGTGAGTTAAAATGAAGTATTTAAATTGTGAGATAGATGATAAGGAAGCGGTGGCTTTGGATGACTTCGATCTCAGGGCAGCAGCAGCCATGGCTGGTGACGAAAGCCCAAAAACAGGGAAATTTGATGGTGTTTTAGAAATTTGAATAATGGGTTTGAGAAAGTACAGCAAAAGGTCCAAAGCAACAACAACAAAGACGAGATTTTTGAAGGAAATCTGTGAGATTTTAAGAAATTAAAGTTTAAAAATGTAGAGCGAAACCAAAGGATTGGATTATTTGAGGGAAATTTGTGAGGTTTAGGTATTGAGGAAGCGAAGATGGAGCTGAATATCTGTGTGGGTCGTTGCTGGATTCAAGATACAAACCGAGTGATGTTACATTTATTTCTCATTTTATTCTAAACAAAAACTTGGAAAAACAGGCAAAAGCCAAAAGGTATATTCACCTGGTTGGACATGAAAGGAAGCTTAAATAGAAAAGTTACAATTAGGCTAAATAAGATGAACTAACCCTTATCATTAAATTATAATGCCATTAGCTTAAATATTTCAATCATTTGGTTGTAAGAAAATAGTTCTTACATGCTTTACTTATTTTGTAACCCCTTTTATATTAACTTATATATTTATCATTATGTTAAAAAAGAGCATCGAGTGTTGCACTAGCTTCTAAATAAGATTAGATAACATAATCCATTCGGTTCATACCAATAAGCTTTAATATTGTTTTAAAGATAATAAGTTACTTTATAATGATGCAACTCAAAAACCCACCAACAAATACGTTTTTAGTTTGTTTATTATGACTGTAATTTTTAGAGGAAGAAAAATATCAATCAATCCATAAGGGTTGTTATTCATACCTCCTTCTCGTTCTTCTCAACCATATACCATCTTATTTCTTATCCTTTTTTACCCTCACGTACCCCTTTAAGGAGGGGTTCATACACCATTTTCTATGTGTAATGAATCGGGCAATTTTGGTTCCACAAGATAAGACCCTTCTAACTTAAAAGTAGCTTCACAATGTACAGATACCATCTTAAATTTGGTCTAATATTCATCTAAATGTTACAAAAGAACCTAATAAATCTCTTAACACCCAACCTGCCAACCATGAGATGACCAACTACTGCAAAATCATAATCAATAAACTAACCACGACATGGCATTATCAAAACCACATAAAGCAGAATAGGAAAGGATGCTTTCATCTCCTTCACATGCATATAGGAAAGGAAGAACATATAATGAAAATAAGGCTCTTCTAATTCAGATTTCAGTTGTGTATGCTCTAATTTTTGTCCACATCATGATTATATAAATGAAAATTCTCATACATTCCCTCCTAATAGCAGAATTACAACATCGATACGGACCATGCTTATCTTGTATATTTTTTCGTAACACCATTTTCCTAACTCAAGTCTCTCAACACAACAGCTTCTGTTGGTTCAACACCTTGCTCCATGTTTTCATTTGCAGAGTCTATTGGAGGTTGAGGTTCCCTTGGTTCAACACCTTGTTCCACGTTTTCATTTGCTGCATCTAGTGGAGGCTGAGGTTCTCTTAGTTCACCTTGTTCCACATTTTCATCTGCTGCCTCTAATGGAGGCTGGGGTTCCATTTGTTCAACACTTTGCTCCAAATTTTCATTTGCAGGGTCTATTGGAGGCTGAGGTTCCCTTGCTTCAACACCTTGCTCCAAGTTCAGATTTGCAGCATCTATTGGAGGCTGAGGTTGCAGTTGAGAACTGCAAGGAAAACAGATGATTGACATGGAATATTTAGGCTATAATTGCGCGCTAGAGTTTGTACACAATTTGAAAGAAATTATCCAAGAAAAACTTTACTTGTGCTTCAGCATCAATTTACTCGCTTCATCAATAACAACACTTGCAGCATATAACCCCATCTTCTTCACCTGCAAAGCATGACTTGGCAGAGTTCAGAAAGACTACAACTTGGTCATATACATTGTTTTTTGAAGTATATAATATACTGCAAATGAAACTCAAGCACACTCCTCACCTTTGATGAGGTTTGAACCTTTGGACCACTAGGAAGGCTGGGTTTCCAGATACCGGTAGGCCAATGGCTCTTTGGTAAGTTGAGCATATATGAAGCCCAGTGTTTTGATGGTATAACTTTAAATCACTAAACCAAACCATACTACACATAACCCACTCAAAGGTAAGGTCTAGGAGGGGTAGGATGTATGCAAACACCTCTGCCCAAGGGATAGAGAAGTTGTTTCCATGAACAGAGCTTTTGACAAGTTGTCAAAAAGATTTTTGAAGGTTGCGAATATTTTGAAAAAACACAGGTGGGCATAACGGAGAAAACTACTTGAAAAGAGAGTGTGCACAAAGGACAGTTAATACTGACAGCATTCTGATTATATACAAGAAAATCACTTGAAACCCAAATTGGCATATTGTACCTCCAATTTATCTTCCTTGGATCTATGGGTTTTTGGAAGTAAGCGAAACTCTTCTGTTAAGCGGATGCACTCTTCAACATTATCCGGTGACACAAAGTCAAGAGCCACTTTAATGCATGACTGTATACAAGAATTCAATAATTAATTGCTAAATCAACAATGCCAATGGAGGTAGGACCACCATATGAACCATGCAAAATGAAACAAACTACGAATATTTGAAGTTCTAACCTGTCTATTTCTAACTTGATGTGGGCAACCTGCAGGAATGAAAACAGCCTCTCCAAGATATTGCTCAAATGTCCATGGCTCCACGCCTGAAAGTTACCACCAAGAATCAGCATGCATTTATAAAGTCTCGAGTTAATACATACTCCCTCCATCCCATGAAAATTGCAAGATTACCTTTTTTAGAAAGTTTTCCAAGTCAAATTACCTATCTGTCCATTATCATCCTTACAAACAAACTGATGGTGTTAAATTGGGTGCCACAAGACTATTGTGTCCTTGTAAAAGGATATTAAAGATATTTGACAATTTGTCATAGAATTTCTATTCAATTTCATGCGAGAGGTGCAGTATTATCTTACCAAACTCCTCCTTCAGCTGTTTCTTGTGCTTTTCGTCAAAATAGAAGGTTTGGTCATGGATTGGATGAACAACCTAAAGTATAAACAAAATGTTCAATCAGATATTTATATCTGGTATACAATATAATAGTATATCACCAAAGTTTTTATAATGATCATACTCACAGATCTCACAGGAGCGTTGTTGATGCCACGAAATTCTTTCTGATGTTTATTCAGGTACTCAGTCAATTTAGGCACATCCTGCCTACGGAAGATATCCCATAGAGCACCACCATATACACTTTCAGAACATTGATCATCACTTCGCTGAATATCTTCATCTGGGTCTGCTTTTCCTACCACCAAGGCCAAGTCCGAGGGTCTGTTGCCTGAAAACCACTTTACATTTGGTGGGTCCTTATGAATATAGGACAAGACCATATTCTAGACTCTCATAGTTCATTCATTTTGCCCAACAAATTACTTAAACAGATCAAAGGTCTTTTCATCAACTGAAAGTAAAACCAGAGGTGCATGTGAGCTGATCTGAGCCAGGCCCAAGCTTGCTCAGATCGTGAAAAGATATGTAGGTTGGGTTCAGCTCATCGCTTGCAGAGCTCGAAAGACATAGGCTCAGGCTCAACTCATATAGGTTCAAGGGCTAATATAGGCTTGAACATCGGCTTGGCTCATATGAACTTGTTTTTATGGGCCTGTATAAGCTCTTATAAACAAGTATAATATTTAAACTGAACCCTTCAAAAATTACTACATTAAACCTATTTGAAAAATAATGTACAATTATAAGTCCTCAAAAAGTGTCAAGACTGGTGGATAAAAAGAACGCATATTTACCAATAAGTGATCATATATGCTTTTGACTCATTTAGGCTTCAATTTTATTCAAAAAGTGTATAACCAACATAGTCGAAGATAGAGACATCAGTGTTACACGACATTCTACCTTCAGGGCATGAAAGGTTGAAATCCAATTCATTTCTGTCCGACTCAGTTGTTTCCAAAGCCAATGGATTCAACAAAGCAGCCGTCTTAACAAGGCTGCCATTCAAATTCTTGTTGATGCTTTGTTCTTCAGCCATTAAAGCCCCAGTCTCATCATCATCACCTCCTTTTTGTATGCATAAAGAATCCACAGAATCAACATTGCAAGAATCTTTAGGTGGTTCTGTTGTGAAAGAGCTCAATGCCTTATGTGCCATACTAGAGATGACGCTCATGTCTTCAGCTTTGTGTTCTTTCTGCAACTTGTTAATGTTTTTGAGTTCCGCAGAAGAAACTTTCACTTTGGTTGTGTGCATCAGTATATTTACCTGAGCCAAAATCAGAAATTTGTTTCATGAACCAACAAACGAATTTACATCAGTAGCCGCATCCTAATGAACAACGCAACGCTTTTCTTTTTAGGAAAGGTTTCAATGTAGAGTTACTCATCTGCCCACCTTATTTTTTCAACTTTTTGGTTACCATTCAAAAAACTCGCAAGAAAACAGATTAAAAAACTCTGTTACGTACCGCATCAGAAATATCACAATGTAGTTTTGTCACGGAATCACCTCTACCAAGCTCCTCAGGAAATCCATAAGCAATATAAGATTTAGGACCCAAGTCTGGCCTTCGAGAACCATCAGGAAGTTTTGTAGCAAGATTGAGAAGACCTGATCTAGGATGAGTATAATCACTAAAAGGAAGCATTGCAATGAACTCCGCGCAATGCCTTGGCAAGCATTCGTCAAATGAATTTGTTGGCGGCCAATCCTTGAGCTTTAACATCTCTGGCCATCCATTTAGATGTCTACGTCCCACTACATATCCCCCAAAGAATTGCTTAAGATGAATCTCCACCTAACAACACATTATTTAGAACACATTATATGCTAATATAGGAACAAAACCAATCCGAACCAAATGAACTCGGTATATCCCTTGAGGTTGGGTCTGGGGAGGGTAAGATAAAAGCAGACCTGGCCTCTACCCTAGAGAGTAGAGTGGCTATTTTCGTGAAGACCCCAATATTTAGTAAAAAATGTGGTCATATGTTTAGTACCGATTCCAAGTTCAAATAAAATTATTCAGCAACAAAATGCTTAAAGATAGAATTCAAGAATACATTTTCATGCATACCTCACACAAGTCCAAGCAATCAATAGCCTTGACACATTGATTCTCCTCCTTTAACCTTTTTTTAGCAGTCCTGAAAGCTCGCATCATGACCATTGGTTCCCAACTAAGCCCACATGTCTTTGCTTGAACATTTCTAACCACAACCGGTTCACCTCTCCTCCAATGCATTTGGAAATGTTCAAACTCATTGTCTTCTAGATCAATAGCATTTGGGCAGTAGAGAAAATTGTCATGGCTATTCTTCCTAGTAGCCGATTTCCTAACAACATCATGATTTTCTACAGTGTCAATGCTAGGACAGACTGGACATGCTTCTCCAAAGTCGATATCGGCCATCTGAAAATTGAAGGTCAGGACCTCTGCCTTTTCGACAAGTTCCTGCACCCAATTAACTTCAAATATTCGTCTCAATTCTAGCATTCCAATACCACAACCTCCACGAGCTTTTGGAGGGCAGGGGATACTTCCATCCAAGTTTGCTTTCCAAACAGGGAAGTCTAAGGAGCTATCAGCTATAAAAGCGTCTGCTTTAAAGTCAGCTTTCCATCCAAAAAATTGTCCCCTTGCATCTGCACCCTGAAGTTGAGAGTTCTCAAGAAATTGTTGAAAAGAAGATTCAGCTTCACTACCACCAGGCTGGATACCTTCTCTGAGTTCGCGACAGCAATTGAGACAGATATCATAAGAGCAATCAGGACTTGGGCAGCTTCTGTGGAAATTGACAATTGATGTATTGCAGTTGTCACTGTCGAACAAGGACGGTCATTCAATTACCCACATGTGAAGTTTAGGATCCAACAAAAATAAATAAAACCGTCACCAGAATCTATGAGTTTTATGATGAAGGATTTGTACATGTTCCAGTGAGAGAAAATAATTAAGAAAATACAGAAATAATATGGCATCCATCATAAATGACATTTTAAATTGAGAGAGATGCATAAAAGCAAGTTAAACGCCGCACATAATAAAAATGAAAAAAAATCAACAAATGTCTAATAACTCTTTGCCATAACCTCCAACAGAGTTCTGTGGTATATCTTATCTTCTTCCATTTAAAACCGAAACTTTGTGTGCGTTTGATTATAGCATAAGAAGACAGTTACCGAATCCATCATATTTTTAACCCATTGTTCATTTTGACTTCAGAAATCTTCTTAACAATATATCATTCTTATATACACACATGTCCATTTTATGATTCCTATAAGAAAATTGGTAAATAATAAGATCTCTAGTTAGATTACATTCAAACTAAATATGGAAGCTCAATGTTGCTTCGTCACCAATTAAAAATGAAGTTCATGGAAATAGGCAGCATTGATAAGCAATACAACCAAGTGCAACTACACGCAAAACTTCATTAATGATTCTCGGTATCTGCTAAAAACAAAGGCCTGGCATTATCATTATTTCAGGCATACCCTGTGATGTATAAACATCAAACACTAGACGATGGATGCATAATCAATATCATCTCAACATGTAACATAATCATCTATACTGATTTGAAATAGGGAGTACTGCAAAAGACAAGAAAATCCAATCACAGACTTGCACATTATTTTCAAGCAATGAAAATCCTTAAGCAGTGAACAGAAAGACACAAATGCACGGGGATATAGAAAAGAAATATTTCTTAATGGGTTGGAAGCATGAGAATTACCAGTACACTCTATCATCATCATCAAATGAAGCTTTCCGTACATGTTCTTCTGTCAATTGAACACCTAAAAAATAAATAACAATGAAATTCAAGTTTAAGTTCTATCATTAGAAGGACATGTAGCTTAAATATTGCGATTACTTAAAAACTAAATACCCAGTATTCCAGCTTCCACCATGAGCTCACATCTCTGCTCCTCTTTTATATGCCTCAAAAGAGGTAGCGTTTTTTTAAGCAAATAAAGTGACCTTTGCAATCTGATATCCTCGTCGGCTTCTTTGTGACTAGCCTATTGCAATCAAACAGTTTGCTGTCAATGAGACCCGCATTATGGGAGTCAAACAGGTAGAAAACGCAGCAATAGAAGCATATACCTTTACGATTACATTTGCTTGAAGACAAGCTTTGCAGTTGCAATTGCCACGACAATATGGACATGCAACCTTGACTTCTTCTTTTGTTCTCTCAGGATACCTATTAAAAATTGGTAAGTTCGATACAGCCATTAATTTAGGGGAAGTATTTAACAGCAGAGTTGTCATAATGGCCCAATTTGAGGCTCTAATTATAAAATGCAATTCAACTAATTAAGCAAATGATCATATTCCCATCAGCCAATTGCAATTCTATCTGATACCCTTAAATTTTCTTACTGTATATGCGTTCTTTCAGTTTAATACAATTTGACATTACAATGTTCTCGAAATTAACAGATATAATCATGTTAAGAAAACAAAATCTTGGATTTCTTGACCATAATCCTTGGTAGAATATGTGTTGGTCTGTTGGATATGGAACCTGATTTAGATTGTACACCTGATTCCTGGATCCAACTCCATTGTTACAAGGGCAGTTAGAACAATAATTTCCAGCCTTACCCATTTTCTATCTAATTATTTTATTATAAATGGTTCTAGCTGCTTCTTTGTATGTACTACTGAAAATTCGGAAGATACAACAACAATCCTAGCAACAATTTTGGTTATGAGTATATTGCTTCTTCTTTGTATGTTCTAACTAGTGTGTGTTCAAATGTCCATTTCTGACAACTATTATTGTGTGTGATTATTCATCCTAACCATATTATGCAGTCTCTCAAAATCCAAAACATTTCTTCATAGTTATATGAAGCAATGAACAAGGCATCACTTACCAACTCACGATGCATCCATAGCAATAGCGCTTCCTTTTGCAATTTGAACAAGAGACAACATTTTTATAACGCTTCGTGCACTGGTGACACATCAAACTCCCCTGATGTCCATTCTGCATCAGGAAATTTAGTCAGATTAAGATGTAAAACATCTTCGACTTAGCACGTAAGAGGACTTCAGAAGTTTTGACAAAGTTGGCACTGCCAACCTTGCACAAAAAATGGACAACTTTGCTTGCAAATTTCTACAAAAGAATCAGTTGGACTTGGAGCCTGATTTGAGCTGTAAACTGAACTACACTATTGGGAAAATTGGAATGTTGGAAAAAAAAAAAGTAATGACAAATAGGATGACGTTATTCCTGTTTTTTCCCCATTTTCTGTCTGATTTCCATCATATAAAATGAAGTGAGTATTTCTTTGATGTATGTGTACTACTGAAAGTTCATGAATATAAGCAAATTGTTCAACCTGTTCGATTTTTCGTGTCTTGCAACTATGATTGTGTGCGTGATATTATACATCTTAACAGGGTAATTAAGTTCGTTTCTGTTTGGTGCCAAGAAACGTAAATTGCCCATATGCTAATTTTCATTTTCAACATGCATGTTGATTAAGAGATGTGCTAAACCCAAGTTTGAGCATCGGCAACAACACATAAAGGTTAACTGATCTCACGTCCAAGCATATCAAACTTTGTAAACTACTTAATATAGAAAGAAAAGAGAAGAAAGAATGAGGGAGAACTCACTGAAACACCTGCATTCGAGTCGCCATGTATTTTTGTGTCGCTGGATACTCCAGCCACCCCTCCAATTCTTTGAGGACCATGTATATACTTCCTAGGCCTACCTCTGGGCCTTCTTGGAATGGTGGCATCCCCTGCCTTGACAGAGCGCCTACGCCTTTTCACATCAGAATAGGTCATGATTTCACCAGCTACAATTAACCGTGGTTTCCTCCTAACCCTACAAGATAAAATATTCTTACGGTCTCTGTTTCTGTTGGCAGCTTCTCTTGCATGATTCTGATATTCCAAATAACAAGATTGATCACCGCCTGCCACAATCTCACCCGTACCATAATCATCAATGATGGTTTCGCTAGCTCCACTTTGATCCTCTTTGCCAGCTGCAAGTAGTTGCAACTCATTTCCCACAATCAGAGGAGCATTCTTTCCCTATTTCAGAAAGATAGATATGTATTAAAACAATAACAAATTGCAAAAATAACAGTAACCACGATAGATCTTTGCTTGTTTGATTTATCCTATTGTTTGTTAGCTATTGCAGGACTACAAGGATGCATTACTTCATCCAAGAATTTTTAGAAGCCAAACTCAGTACTTCTCCACATGCATGGCAAACACGGATTTTGATATCATTTACATGTACAGATTATCAATTTGTTGAACTTGCTATGAAGCCTAAATTAGATGTTAGTTTTCTTCTTTTATTGATAAAAAACTTAGAATCAAAATTTTATAAAGTAGCCTGTTTTTCGGAGTGTCTTCCTTTTTGGGGATGGACAGAACTCAACAACCAAATTGCTCTTAAGGAATATCAAGGTTTAATCACCATAAGATAACCAAATCCCCCCCCCCCCAAAATTAGCTATCAAAGAATGAACCAAAAGATTTTTGGACTCAACATACAGAGAAGGCGACTTGAACATGGAACCATTAGTATTAACAAATCAATATTTACTCTTTCTAACCACTAATAAAACCAAAACTTATAGATAGAAGTCTCATTTCTAGTGTCTTTGCATACTTTCACATAGAGATCGTTCATTAACAGACAAATGTTAAATTGATATCTTATCATAATTACATATAAACCAACTTCATAAAAACATTTTAAGCAACTAAAGAGAAGCATCCAAAGAAAGAAACTCACATCAATTCCTGCAACTACAAGTTCATCAGCTATTCCATCAATATATGCTCCTCTCTCCTTGTACCCATCAACATACTTCTTTGGCCTGCCTCTACGTATTGTGCCATTCATTCCACCGACCACCCACTTTCGCTTCATCACTTTTAACTTACTCCTGGATGGTGCCTTATTCTGACCTTCAAATCCATTGGAAGCTTCACCCGCATGATTTTGATCTTCTTCACCATGCCCTGATTCCTTCCAACTCATTCTATAAATTGGATTCTCACCACTTTGACCCTCTTTACCGATGGTATTCTCATCCGGATAAATGAATCGACGACATCTGCGATTCCTCTTCTTGGAGTCCTTTGAACCCATTGGACGACCTCGACCTCTAACTTTAATACCGACACCATTAGCACCGACACCATTAGCACCACCAATAAGCTTCCTTCTCTTCTTCTTTGAACTGAGTTCAGAACACATACTATTCCCACCTCCCTCACTTGCATTAGAAGCTCCATCTGCATAATTCTGATTTTCTTCACCAAAGTCATAGTCAATAATTGGAATCTCAGCTCTCTCATGTCCATCAACAGTAGTTTCACCAGAACCAATTTGTTCGTAAGCTTCAATTTGTGTGGTTTCACCAGCACTAATTTGTGTAGTTTCACCAAGACCAACTTGTGTAGTTTCACCAAGACCAATTTGTTCGTAAGCTTCATTGCCAGAGAACTTCCTCTTATTGTAATTTGGACCCCTGGGTCGACCACGACCACGGCCACGACCAGAACCACGGCCACGGCCACGACCACTATGCTTCCTGTTAATAGCATCAAAATCAACATTAACGCAATGAATACCAAGAACTATCACCCTGTCCTGAGGCCCTGGTCGACAAGGGCGCTTCTTCTTAACAATAACCCCATCTTTCTCGTCAATGCTAACACCATTTTCGCCATTTTCTTCACTTACAAATCCTCCAATCTCATCATCTACAAGGGTTTTCTCCATCTTAGCCTCAAAATCCTTAGGCTCGTACCCTTCAACAGTTCCATTTTCATCACCACTGTCCATCATCACAGCAACATTCAAATCGACCTGATTTCCTTCCCTAGCAATGTCAATAGCTTCATCTCCAAAGCCAGCAGAGGTAACCATTCTTGAACCATCTTGTTCAATAGCAGCAACCTCTTCCATTTCCATTGATAAATCTTGAAGACCCACAAGTAAAAAGAACTTCAAAAAGAAAAACCCTTATCTCAAAACCCTAGAATTTCACTTTCACTCTCATCCCTCTTTAGAAAACAAAACACAACATAGGAAAAAAGAAAAAGAAAAATAAACATATTGAGGAAGCAACATTGGATTGAGGTATACGATTGTTGACGAAAAAGAGAAGGAATCTTTTGAAAAGGATTATCCTTAAAACAAATGATTTTTCATTCTTGTTGATGAAAAGAACAAAGAGTTTGCAGCTCAAAATCCACAACTAGTAGGCAGTACCGCGGTACTGTCAGTATACAAAAACCTAAATGGTTTTCTTGAAATTTTAAACTTATGAATTTAAGGATGGATGGTTACGATTTGATGTGACTTAAATTACGAACTTTAATGTGCGATTTACCAAATACGACAGGAGAAAAAGACTTGACCACAAAGAAGTGATATGCACGAGCTCCTAGCAGGCCGAAAGCCCATAAATTTCGCTAGGATTAGGGTTGTCGATGCCGACAGATGTCAAACTTGTTCATCAATAAACTCGTATATGAATGTTTGTTTCATGGTCTGGCATCTTTCCATATTCTTTATTTTGTGATTTCATCAAAGGGAGTAGCGGTCTTCAAAGAACCGTATACTTAAGAATTATAAATGAAACAAATACTAGATTTGTTTGTTTTGGTTTGTTAAAAACGAGAAAAATGGAACAGTATTTCACGTTCGAAAAGAAATAGCAATATCACAATTAAAAATTTTGAATTTGACCCGATAGTTTTGTTTCTCGTTAACGGTCGGTCTAACTCATCTAAGGTTCTTTTTTTTATGATCAAGATTGGTTTGACACGCTTAAAGTTTGGAACTTTTTATCAAGATCGGTACTACCATCATAGTCAATGTCTATGTCTCTACCTCTTTGCTATACCACCACCACAAACAATCATTGATATTGACATCTTACATATTTCAACAAGTTGCACTTTAATACATTTTATCACATTGTTGTGGAGTTGCCATCGGTCCTGTAACACCCCATTTTCGAGCCTAGATGCAAGGGATGTTCGAAATGAGGGACTAAAAGTGTCATTAAATGAAAAAAGTGGACTTGATGTGGGTGTCGGTCAAACACATTCAAATAAAATATGAAAGTATCGCATACGTAGAATAGTTTGAGGAGATTCAAATCTTTTATTTTGTTGGAGAAAAAAAATACCAGGAAACCATTTTTATTATTCTACATTTTTCATTTGGAAATCATAAGAACTTAATCTAGCAAAAAGTATCGGAGTCTAAATGTATTTTTGGATAAAACAATGCAAGAAAGTTACAGAAAGTTTCAACAATAATATCAATAATTAAAGATATGATTTTTATGTGAAATCTTTATATTATTATGGGTTCATTAACATATCAGAAAGAGGGTTTAACGTCATATTATCAAGCAATGATGCAACAAATAAGTGGTTGCGATGACATTAGAAAATTTAATGTTGTTGATAAAATGCATAACAAATATTTCATTCGTCGAAAAAAGATATACGATAGGTTCTGGAAAGGTTTAAGATGTGTGGTCGAAAGAAAGTATAACCCAGAAAAAGGTTGCAACAACAGTAAGTCATGCAAGTATATATGTCTCACTGGTGTCGTCCAAATCAAGTAATAAATAGTAAATATTTCAAAGTATCGTACCTCATGGACAAATAAAAGCTATGATTGAGGAAGTCAAACTTAAAAGAGGATTTCAGATGGTCAATTTGAAGCAATTGTTTGTGTGAGAGTTAACAACTATTGAGATATAATCAGTATTAAAAGAAAATCATGTGTGTAACATATTGTTGAGATTTCAGCTCAAGTGCAGCAGAACATTGCTACAATACAACATGAGGTTATTGCAGCAAGAGTTCTCAACATCACACCACTAGATCGAACGGCCTTCTTTGGAAGTACAGTTAAACACTTACCGGCAATACCTCATTGTGTCAATAATGAATACAAATCTAAGCATAGTACTAAACTTATATTTCTTTCCATATAGGTATAATTGTATAAGTTGTTGCAACTTCTACAATTCTTTAAGTCTTTTTTTGTTTACATTTGTCTTCTTTTTAAGCTCAACTCATCTTACTGAAATAATGTGTATCAACTTGTCAAAAATCATTAGATGAAACATCAAGAAATGAAGTGGATAGTGAAGCTGATAACTATTGTGATAATAATTATTCACATTCACAGTTGGCTTATTCTATTAACCTTCACCTACAGCATGGCTAGGGTGATTAGCCCATTATCACTTTGCAGATATAAATGTAAATGATATAAAAGTAAGTGACTTGAATGTAAACGCCTTAAGAATAATTGATTTGTGAAGTAAATGACAAAAAAAGTAAATGACTTTGTAGATCCCACTTTAAACAATCTTCATGAAAGCTTCAAATCATCAATGACAGATTTGTATATTTCTAATAAGAACATATGAGAGTAGAGATAAAAGGTCAACACTGAAATCTTGGTCAAACCTTTATTATGTAAATATGATTTTACAATATGAGAATCCTACAAAATTACAAGCAACTCACCCTTTATATAGGGTCAAACATCTAGACAAAGTCAAAGTCAAACTATCCTATGAAAAGTCAAACACGATGACTTTAATACAATTATAGACAAAATTAACTTATCAAGACGAATACAATTTTACACTGACTAAGGGTAAGGACTTGAAAAGAAATTGATTTGAGAGAAAAGGTGCTCTAAGGACTGAAGAACTTGCAGCACTAAGTCGTAAATGTGAATTCTAAACCAAAAGTCTAGGAATTCGTTCCATTTTGAAAACACATAAGTACTTAAGCTTACAATGTACCTGAATTGAATTCAGTGTCCGAATTGTATATGAATTAACAAAGCCATCCCTTTTTGTATGCTAGAGAGATGCTTTCAAAAGAGGAAACACAATACACAAGGGACATAGTGTCCATAGAACATTAACCAAAAGTTTATAGAAACTTATAATTAATTAAGGAAAGTCAAAAGAAGCCATTCCAAGCATGGTGACTACTCTTTGATGTCTAGACTAAATGGTCTTCAAAAGCGTCTTCTAAAAGTCAGCTCGTTTCTACAGTATTTGTCAACAAGCAATGATGTAGCAACCTGTTGTAGCATATTTATCATAAACAAATCCAATTCTCACTTATTTTTGCATATTTATCAAAAACAGATCTAATTTTTTAACCTAGCTCCAAACTTACAACTTGTAAAATAAGAATAGAAATCTCAATATCTGCTTTTTAGAGTAAATGAAAGTAAAATAAGTTCCTAAATAGGTGCTAAAGTGTACATTGTTGTAGCACTTGTTAATGTGTACAACAAATCTCTATGGCCTGTGATATGGACATAACTTAACTTCGGTTCTAAGTAGGTAAAACTTGAGAGTTTTGAAATTGGTCATATATTAGACAGTTTATAAACTTGTTTACAACTCCGGTTTAAGGTGATCCTTGATTTTATGAAATCATACGATATTTTGCTAAATTCTTTGTGTAGATATTGTATTATAAAACCTCCCCGAGGTGTGAGAAAACTTTGGATTTTGTAATGTCCTGTAACACCCTCATTTCTACTATAAGTGTCATGTAATTCTCACTAATAAAATATTAAATATGCAAAACTTAACGCTTAATAAAGCTCTGTTACCGTGGAAGTCTTACAATAATTTAATCGTAATTAAAATCCCAAAACTAACTCATCTCATATCGGGATACATTACATATAAATCCAAATACAAATTCTAAGCATTTTATAAATAGAAACTTGATGAATATAGATTTATTCCCTATGCAAGACTCCCCTCCTTGTCCATCTTTGAACTCCTGACTCCTGAGATGCATACTAATAGTCAACTTTACAAAGCTCGGTGAGTTCACAGTTTTCTGCGTAAAATATATGCATGTTTATTATGTATGACAACAAACAAAATACCCAAATAATAATATGCACATTTGCTTCAAAACCCTTTAAATAATAATGAGATATCTAAAATTGACCCCGTAAGGTTAAGGTCTTATTGCCATCAACATTTCCCTAGGTTATACGACTCTCCCTTGTTTGATCACCTATCCCTAGGAAGTGTCATCCCTTGTGACATTTTGACTCACTCCCATACCCGATTGAATAATAATAACCTGCTTATAAATGCTAATTAATGTTTCAAAAACACATAAACAAATAGCAGGCAACCCCTAATAATAAAATTCATATACACGTTTCATGTCCATAAACTTGTACATAAAAATAACATAATGCTCAAATAATTTGTATGTAAGCATGCTCTCTTAAAGACTCACCTTTTTAGTTTACGTGTACTCATCACTTGATAACTTTCAATCATACAAAGGTAACAACTTTTCTAAGTACCGAGATGTGCCCTCGTTTTCAATTTAAATCTAATATGTATAAATCCATTGTCAATGTATTATATATATATATATATATATATATATATATATATAATGTTATTCAGTTTCCTTAAATGGCTATATGTTTAGATTATATACAATATATACACACAATGATTTATACATATATAGGCATGTTCATTTAAGAACCTCAAATATTTTAGAAACTCGGAAATAACCTATTTTGTAAGTATTCATGATGAACGATATTCATCATGAATATTTTATCACGTTATTCAATATTCATCATGAATACCTACAAAATAGGTTGTACATGAGTTCCTAAAATATTTAAGGTTCTTAAATGAACCTCCATCTTTGTATATATATGTGTGTATGCCTGTATGTGCGCACGCATCCAGATTTTTATATATCCAACCACAACTTTCTCTAGGTGGTGGTTGTATTTATTTATTTTTGTTCTTCTTCTCCACAAGCCATGCACATGCAAACTAAATTTTTATTCATACTATATAGCCCTAATTATTTGTTAACTACAGTGTTAACTCTACAAGTTCACTTAGACCACTCAAATGTCACATCTTTTTCCATATTGAATCACACACCTTAGTTAATGAGCAGGGGTGGTTTTGTACTTTGTAATTTTTTTAATAGACGGTTATATAATCATTTCTATATTTTAGGGAAGATAAATTATGATAGTTATTGAGGATAATTATGGCAGTAGTTTGTGTTTATTATGTTCATAAGTGAATCATTAAGACATATAGATCTTCTTCATATTGAACATTATACAGGGTGCATCCATTATGCATTTAATGTCTCTTCATATGTGAATATGTTTCTACGTGAACCTCTTACATAGGTTCATTTGTGAACCTCTTACAAAAATGGTTATTTGTGAATTTGTAAGAATAAACAATACCTAAAATGAATGCTAGTTTCCTAAACCAACTTCTTTTACAAGTTTATGAAAATACCCTTTATTCACTTATGATTCACAAAGTGAACACACGGTTCATTAACAAATATTACAACATTGCCACTAATTCAATCTAATTAATATATATATATATATATATATATATATAGCCAAGATCAAATGTTAACCATCATTTTTGTGTTAACCTTATTAACTAATCTTGGCCATCCAAATCTATAATCAACGGTTAAGATTAATCAATAAAAAAAATTAAATTTTAAAGTTTGAATTTTAATGAGGCCTAGTGAACAATGATGAAAGGGGCATTTTGGGAAGAAAAAAATACACTTATCAAGGGTATTCTAGTAAATTGAATTCATTTGTAACCCCCAAACAATTAATGGGGAGTTACAAACAATCAACTCCCAAAAAATATGCATTCATTTTATTATTATTTTTTTACTATTGATCTTCTATGTTCATTTTTGTATAAATTCCTAAATCGCATAAGAAACACGGTAATAACAATTTTCGGTATTGATCAATTTGAACACAAATGAACCGTGAACACAATTTGAACAAAAATGAACAACCGTGAACACAATTTGAACACAAATGAACMGTGAACAYGATATGAACACAAATGAACACGATATGTGCAATTTTTGTCCCATATATTCACATACATAGACGTCCCACAAAATTAAGGTAGCATCTGTTAATTTGTTCAAATTGTGTTCACGGTT
>NC_037540.1:16889677-16904881 GCF_001531365.2 Cynara cardunculus var. scolymus | reverse complement strand
TGTCAGATACATACGGTAGCATGTACTCCTCAAGTCCAATGATTATCCTTGCTTTAAGAGAACAAAAACATGATTTTAAATTGATTCATTATTTAAATAAGCAGGAAATACTTTGAGCCATTATGGAAAGCTAATCTAATTTTGCCTTTTTTTATTATCTCATTAAATATCATTAATCTAATTTGACCATTTTGCCCTTTTTTTTATTATCTCATTAAATGTCATTAATCTAATTTTGGAATCACATTAATTAAGATTTTTTTCAATTTTAGCCATTGATATTTAAGATGTGTGGTTGATATTGGTTCTTACAGTTACCACAAACAACTCAGTTCTCATTTGATTAAGCCTATATATATATATATATATATATATATCCAGATTTCTATATATCCAACCACTTTATTTATTTATTTATTTTGTTCTTCTTCTCCACAAGCCACACACATGCAAACTCAATTTCTATTCATAATAGACAGCATCAATTATTTGCTAACCACCTAATTAGTATTAATTCTACAAGCCAACTTGGACCACTCAAATTCCAAATCTTTTCCATATTGCATCACACCTCTTGGTTAATAAGTAGGGGTGGTTTTCCACTTTGTAATTATTTTATTTTATTTTTTAATAGATAGTTATATAATATTTTTATATTTTTAGGAAGGATAAATATGACAATTATTGAGGATAATTATGGTAGTAATTTGTGTTTTTATGTTCATAAGTGAATCCGTCTTCTTCATATGTGAACATCATAAACATGGACACATCCATTATGCATTTAACGTCTATTCATGTGTGAACATGTCTCTATGTAAATCTCTTACATAGGTTCATTTATGAATCTATTACAAAGATGTTTATTTGTGAATTTGTTAGAATAAAGAATATCTAACATGAACGCTAGTTTCCTAAACCAACCTCTTCTATAACTTTACGAAAATACCCTTTGTTCATTTATGATTCCCAAAATGAACACTCATTTCATCAAAAAATATTACAACATTGTCACTAATTCAATATAATCCGTTGATTGGAAATTTTAATGGATGAAATTGGTTAACAAATTTTTACTATATGTTTTGTTAACAAATGAAGGGGGCCTCAACCTATATATATACTAGAAGGGTACTCGCGTAATACAGCGAGATACATCTTGATTTTAATGTTTTGTTTTATTATTTGTCTGCATTGATGTTATAATACAGTTTTATGAGGTTTTGATTAAACAATAATGTTTTTTTTTTAATAAAATATACATTTTAAGATATCATAAAAATTTGAAAAAAATATATTGAAATTAGTATCAAATTAACTATTTAAAAGTTCTCGTTCTTTTTGTGTAATTTCTTTTTACTACAATTTAATTTAAGGTTAATAACGAAGTAATCGATTTAACAATATAATTTTTTATAAATATAATAATTAAGTATTCTGTTAGGTTTGATTATGTTTATATGCAGTTAGTTACAAGAATTCAAACATAGAGCTTTAATAAATTGTACTTACGTACAATTTACTTGTAATCTTGAATTTTAAGTAACGTACATCAATAAACAATATTTCATACATAAAAAAATGGTTTTTAAGAGTTTTTGTCAAATGTTTTATTATATGGTATAGATAGATGTGAGTTCAAATGAGGACCCCTGTGATTTACAAAAATGCGAGAACGTTTGTCGATCTCAAACCTTTTTAACCAATAATTTAAGCTACAATAAATAAAAATAAATCAATAAGGGTAATAACGTAATTAGGTATTTGTTTAAATATTATCTTATTTTAACTAATTAGAATTATCCCATGATTTTAACTTGGGATCTGATCACATCATCCATCATTGTCTTCCTATCATTTTATTTGTATGTATTTGACTTAAGGAGTTGAGAGTCTATTGACTATATGAAGCCTCATTTAGATTGTGAATTGATGTATAATTTCATCAATCCAATTTTATCATCATAGGGACTATCTTTCTTGGAAGAATGTAGTACCAAATTCACAAATCATATAGCAATTGATCTGAATCTCTTTTGGGTTCTGGTTTACTGTACTTTGTATCTATATATACCGACAACTCACCCGTAATCTCCCAACCTTGACAAAGAACATGACGAACATGGCTGAAGCCAGCAATGAAAGCTCAGTTAGCCCACCTAATATATCATCACAACAAACATCAACAAAGAAAATGATGCTTCAAAGTAGTTAATATGATATTAAAATGATAATATCTAGTCGTATTGATACTATATTGTTGTGATAATCGTGTGATAAATGATGATAATCGATTACAGACAGTTGATAACCAAACAATTGCTAACGATGTGATAATGTGTAGTCGTATTGATATTGATTGGGATGTGATAATCATGTGATACTTGAACTGAATTGAACCAACCAATATGTAGTGTATTTTCTATGATGAACATGTGATATAACCTTAATTGATGACATGTATTAACCCAACCCTAATCGATATGGAATATTAAGACCGTGATTTAACCCTAATCGATTACAAATGGTGATTGAGTCATACTTTAAGTGTGATAAATTGTGATAAGAAAACCTTGAATCAAATGTCTCTACAAACTTCTTCCTCTAATCGTCGATTTGAACTCCAGTTCGAATTCTTCCTCCAGTCTGCTTTTGTCTTATGGAACCTTTTTCCTCTAATAATGGCTAACTAGATAACCACTGTTGACGATGTTATCAGTTCCCAGATGATCAGAGTTTTTGTGATCGTGTTATTTAAATATTATCACTTCAAATTCCAATTTTACTCTTTCACCTCTTAAATATTTTTGAATTTTTTATTATTAATTTAAATTTAAGAAATCTCTTAATTTTGATTGCTAACATTACTTGGTTGGGAGGCTGTTCCCACGTTCTCGTAAATCACAGGGGTTACGTATATAAAGTTATACTCAATGCATAAAATAGTATGTATATATATATATATATATATATATATATATATATAATAAGTTAATATACAGGGGTAACATCTTTTGTTAATCAAGAATATAGTGTTAACTTTGTAAACTTATTGGACCAATAAGATTCATTCTTTAGTAGATGTTACTTCAAAATTTTGATTTAATGATGAAGGGCAAATAGTTAGTTTTTATGTGTAAGTTACTTTAATAGTATTTAATGATATTCATAGGTATTGGTAAGAATGTGTTCATAACCATAAAGTATTCATAAGAATGTGCTCATATGTGTTTATAGATGCTTATAAAAATTGTGTTCATAACCATAAGGTGTTCATAAGATTGTGTTTAATAACCATAAGGTGTTCATAAGATTGTGTTTAATAAGCATAAGGTGTTCATAAGNATAACCATAAGGTGTTCATAAGATTGTGTTTAATAAGCATAAGGTGTTCATAAGATTGTGTTCATAACCATAAGGTGTTCATAAGATTGTGTTCATAACTGTTTGGTGTTCATAGGTGTTCAATAAGATTTTTCATTTATTACAAGTATGTCATGATTTAATCCATAGATTTCAAGGATTAAGGATTAAGATTGGTTCAAATAGTTAACACTAGTTATTAGGTTAACAAAAGAACCAGCCCCTATATATATATAGTTTGTTTTAAATACAACCCGTCGCATTTGTACAACCAATGCAACCCAATAAATTGAGATATTTATGGAAATGATGAGAGTTCATTTATTATTATTTGAATATTTATGGAAGATGAATAAAGTTAATTAATTATGATCAATACTTTATATTATGAAACAATCAAAACATCTATGAAATCACATATTAATCAAATGAAATGGACGGTTGAGATTGGATTGTATTGGTTGCACAAATATCAAGGGTTGTATAATAACCAACCCCTCTCTCTCTCTCTCTCTCTCTCTCTCTCTCTCTCTATCTATCTATCTATCTATCTATCTATCTATCTATCTATCTATCTATCTATATATATATAAGAGGTTTACTTTGCAAACCACGTTATTTGTATAAAATGTACAAACCTCATTTAACCAATCATAATTTTTCATTTTGTTCATTTTTTTGTAATTATGAGAGGTTGATTAATCATTTTTATTGTGGAGAGTGTTAATGATGAATATTGTTATCTTCATTATTTTAATTTTAGAGAAATACATGAAACAATTTCATTAAAATTTCATTAAGTAKTATATGAAACAATTTCATAACCATATATGAAACAACTTCATCAAAAAAGTATTATATGAAACAATTTCACAAGATTAAACAATTTCATGAAAAAATTTCATAAGATTAAATAACGAAATCGACGGATAAGGGTGGTTTGCACGGCTTGTACAAATATGATGCATTGTGATACCACTGTGGTATCACCGAAGGACGGTGGTCGGAGGCCGGGGGACGGAGAGAGAAGAGAGGAGATAGGAGAGATGAGAGAGGAGAGATAATACCTAAAATATCCTTGCATTAAAATTTTAATTAAAAATTACTAAAATTATAAATTTCCTATTTTATCTATTGATTTGTGGTTGAGATTGGACCTCACGGTTACCACAAACTAATTAGTTCTCATTTGATTAAGCCTATATATATATATATATATATATATTAGAAGGGTACTCGTGCAATACATCGAGACACATTTTCATTTCAATGTTTCGTTTTATTTTTTATCCATGTCGATATAATACGATTTTATGTGATTTTAAGAAACCGATAGTTTTTTATTTTTGAGTAAAATATAAATTTGAAAATATCATATAAAATTTATAAAAAATATATTAACATTAGTATCAAATTAACTATTTAAATTTTTTTATTTATGTATTTTTTTAATTCAAAATTTTATTATAATTTAATTTATCGTAACGAAGTAACTTCATTTAGGTTTAATAATATATTTTTTTATAAAGATAATAATTAAATATTCTTTTAAAACTCAATAATTATTCTAATTATATTTTAGATTTTTTATATTTTAAAATGAGATATTTATCCTATATTTGATTATGTTTATCCACAGTTAGTTACACGAATTCAAATATAGAGCTTTAATAAGTTGTACTTATGCACAATTTACTTGCAATCTTGAATTTTAAGTAATACGTATCAATGAACAATACTTCATGCATAAAAAACAGTTTTTAAGAGTTGTTATCAAATGTTTTATAATATAACTAGAAGGATACTCGTGCAATGCAGCGAGATAAATTTTGATTTTAATGTTTAGTTTTTATTCTTTGTCTCTATCGATATAATAAGATTTTATGTGATTTTAAGAAAATGTTAATGTTTTTATTTTTGAATTAAAATATAAATTTAAAGATAACATAAAAATTTGTAAAAAAAAATAAATTGATAATAATACCAAATTAACTATTTAATAGTTCTCATTTTTTTTGTAATTTTTTTAATTCAATTTTTTTATTATAATTTTATTTAGATTTAGTAACATAGTAATTTATTTTTGATTTAGTAATATAGTTTTTTATAAAGATAATAATTAAATATTCTGTTAGARYTCAATGATTATCTTAATTATATTTTAGATTTTTTATATTTAAAATTGATGTTTATCCTGTATTTGATTATGTTATCAGCAGTTAGTTACACAAATTTAAAAATAAAGCTTTAATAAATTGTGTTTACGCAAAATTACTTGTAATCTTAAATTTTAAGTAATATGTATCAATAAAGAATATTTTATACATAAAAAATATTTTTTAAATTTTTTTATCAAATGCTTTATAATATAGTATAAATAGAGATATATAAAAGTTGGAAGTAGATGTCAAGTAAAGAAATAGGCGGTGATGCCACCGCCACCAAGTATCAATCGTCTCATCCTAATTCACCATCTTATGCTTACGGTTTTGCTATATATAGTTACATATGTTATATTTCATAAAATCTACATAAAAATACCAAAGTAAATTAGAGAGTTACATCCAATTTAAGATGGTGAATAAAACATTACGGTTAAACAAATAAGGTGAGTATGTTATGATATTTACTAGGATACATATGTGTTATATAATTGTATTTTCTGTATTTCAATTAACTATTTTTATTTGTTACTCTAAAATTGACCAACTTTATTTTTATTAATATTATATGCAACGGTTATTTGAAATCATCATTTATTTATTTTTAACATCTGTTTGTATTAATCAACACAATATATTATTAATGAATTGTTTTAAATATATTATAAAATGTAAAATTTTATTAATTTTTAAAACCTATTATTTTCAATCATTTTATATTTTATCAACTAACTTATGAGCTAGATTTTACCAAACATATTGTCTTAAATACGGGTGTTCGCGGTCCGGTTTGGGCGGTTTAAGCCCTCAGGCCACAAACCAAACCGTAATGGCGGTTTGTGAAATTTCCAGACCGAGCGGTTTGAAACCAAGTGCCCAGAGCGGTCAAACCAGACCACGAAAAGGCGGTTTGGTCTGACCGGTTTAGGCGGTTTGGGCCTTTAATGGGCTTTAAATATGTTCTTCACTTTCGTTTACAAATATGTTCTTATGGGATTTAGATTTCTGTTTCGTCACTTTCGTTTCCACGGCAAGCTACTAGACTAGGGCAGACGATAAGTCGGCAACGACAGCTAGACTCTCTGTCGTTTCTACTTTCCAATCTGGCAAGCAGCAACAGCAAGTCGGCAAGTTTGTTCGATTTCGATGAATTAGGCGACGTCGCGACGATTAGAAAATAGTGAAATACCGAAATAGAGGTGGATTACTGGATTAGGAATTACCGAATTAGGGATTTAGATTTAGGAGATTTAGGAAATCTTTTTGGATAAGGCTTTTATGTTTGGGCTAATAGCCCATAAGGTATAAATTAAAGTTGAGCATTTAATTGGGCTTAATAATTATAATACTAATATATATATATATATATGGTGGTCGGGTTGGTCCAAACCGCCCAAAAAAAAGTCTAAACCGCAGACCGACCAGACCGCCCGGTTTCGGCTATTTTTCAAACCAGACCGCTCAAACCGCCAAAAAGGGTCCGGTTTGACTTGGTTCGGCCGGTTTGAACGGTCCGGCGGTTTTTTTGAACACCCCTAGTCTTAAATTTGAGAAAACGCCATTAAATTAATGTCCTCAAAACCTAATCCCACAACCCCCTTCGCCTTCCCTCCATGTTCTTTCAAATAGTGTTTGGCATGTAGACTGGATGAGACAGTACAAGACAGAACAGGACGGGACAAGACTAATTGTCTGTCCTATATTTGGTACGACTAGGACAGGACAGGACAAAACTATTAAAATGATCATATTACCCCTAAATGTTGTTCAATGTTATTTTATATCATATAAATGATTGTAAAATGACAACAAATCAACCAAAATATTGTCATTTTAACTTTAGTCCCATGTTGTTCCACCTTTTTTGGTGGAACAAGAAATATCAAGATTTGTCCCATTAAAATTCAAAAAATAGTCCCACCTTGTCCCATATTTTTTTTGTCCATGGCATGCCAAACATGAGACTATTTTTTTGTCCCGTCCTGTCCCATATAGTCTACATACCAAATGCACCCTCACAGATTTACCAAAGGGTTTGTAACTTATCTCCTACATCCTCGATAAAAGCCAAACAGAGCTTGGTTGAATGTTCTAACATTATTACCAAATCATTTATTGGCCAAAAGTACTCATTTTTCTTGCATTCTAACACCCATAACCATCTTTCATAACATGCATTAATTCAAGTATACCCCACTAATTGTACCATACACTCTTAAACTGTCTATTTCTTAAACAACTCATGGCCTTAAGCTCTCATAACTATCTTATTTTCATGCCAAACTATTCCAGAATCTCATGTACTAATCATCATACATGTAAATAAACCCCTTGTTCAAAAACTTCACCTCTGGAAAAGGTAAACTTGATATACAGGGAAGAGTGGTGACATGGTTGTATTATCATGCTGGACCCCAAACTATACTATTGAGGAAGCTTTTAGCTCAACTGGAGTTCATAGGTCATGTGTGCAACCACAGAATCCGACAAAATGGGTATAAATTAACGCATCTTATGAGCACTAGAATACCAACAATAGAACGAACTTTGGCAACAAGGTCCTAAAGGTTCTTAATCGACAAATATAGCATTCCACAGGTACTGTTAAAACTAAGACATGCTCCAAAAGGCAACATTTTTCTTTGGGCAATATGAAGATAATTGATGCCCCACACCATTGTTTCAAAAATACCTGCCTTTAGCAGGCGATAACGCATTAGTTTCACCATAATCTGATTCAAATGAACAATTCCTATTGAACCTGAAAGTCAACACACCTCTTAATCTTCAGAAAGATGATATTTTCTTGTGTGGCTGGTGCTGATGGTGCCATTGTCAAAAAGAGTTCTATCGAGGAGTCAATCTTGCTTGAGTTGCTGGCATCGGGTACTGCACAAGATTTCATTAACGTTCAGGACCGATAAAGTAACTAAACCACATCATATCTTTATTGAATCAACAATGGCAGTGGAAGAATTCATTTCCAAAGTCCTAAAATTTCATTCTCTACAAGAGTTTATGATTCATATGACCATAAGCCCAATTCACAGAATCATATTTTTTCAACTCCTTACTTAGGCACTCAACTGAAGAAAGACACCAAAAGCATTCGGTTCTTAACAAAATTAACCAAATACTTCAAAACGCAAGGGGCAAAGTGTTTTGGGTACAGTAAAATGCAATGACTTTCTGTACCGAAAACAATGACAGAATCTTTTTTGATGAAAAAGATGCAGGAAATAAGTTTCCGTATGCTTAAATATTTTTGCATAAAAGTATGTTTTAAGAGAATTCTTATCCATCTTTAACAATTCCGGTTTCCTGTCTAAGCATTAAGGTAGCACAACAAGCCTAAGTCCAGATAAACCAAACAAACCAGTATACCCCCACCAAGGTAGGGTCTCCTTGCCTCTATGTTTCCGTGAAACCTCCGACTTGCAAAACAATGGAGTGTGTGCAAACACGCAACATGTACATTGAAAAAGGAAGCAGGGACATAGGATAAAACAAACAGGATATCACAAAACGCAACACTGACAACTACCAAAGCAGGAAGAAAGTTTAAGACTAACATACAGTAAAAAGAGGAAAAACTAATATTACCGGCATTGTATATGGTGAGCTTTGTGCCATGAAACCAAGGAACTCTTGCTTTTTAACTTCGAAATTGTACTTCACATGGGCTAACATTGCTTCTTCCCTCTGAATATCTTCCATCAGTTTTTCCCTTTTCCATTTCAACTCCTTCATCTGCTTTTCAACTTCCATGTAGTTCTCAGGTAGATAAGAAACCCCAGAGCTTATTGCAAATTTAACATCCATCTCTTTTGTCCTAAATAAGAGAATTCAAGAGGCATTAATTTCAGCAGCCAGATAGAATCACAAGCAAAAATCATACTTTCAAGATAAGAGCACAAAAAGAATATTCATATGGAGCATGAAATTCTGCAATTTTTTTACTCATTCAAGTTGCTGAAAAGATTTCTAGTACTGTTTACAAAAAAAAAACAACCGTAAGTGGGATACTTTTCAGGCATGATATTTTCCTCCAGCATAGTCACAAAAGCCAAGAACGAGAATGCAAATTACTCATAAAAAAAACTTTAAACTGTTTGTGATGATATTTAGCTTACCGAGTATGAAGGTAATATACACCGTTACTCCTTATCATCCCTCCATCCAATGAGATGGCTCCATTAAATATGCAAGGTAGGGACTGTAGCATGTCTGTCCTGGTTTTGTAAACTTGCAGTCGCGAGAAGAGAGTATAAAAAAGAGTCTCTCTTAGGCCATTGCCATCGGCTGTTAGATAGTATAAATGTGCACTATCAATCTGGATCATATTCACAGCAAACCCAATAAATCCTGCTGGAGATTCACCATTTGGTAATGCTGGTTTCCTAAGAGCAAGCCTCCTTTGCGGGTCATTAGGCATAAACTCGCCAACATATGGTCTAAATCCATAATCAGAAGCAGAAAAAGAGACCAAAAGCATCAGAAAATACACCAAGAACAATCCATGCAAAGAGTATATAGGGCAATAGGAGCAAATACCTAACATGTTCAAGACAGATCACATTAAATCGTCCGTCCAAAGTCTGTCCCATTGAAGCTCCAAGGCCATGAAGACCAGAATTTTTATTTATAGAGCCTTCTTTGTCATAAGATTCCAAAGATTTAAGACCGTCATATGTCATGCAAACTAGCGCCAACATATTATCCAGCCCAAGGTACTCCGATAGAAGCCTGATCTCCATAAATTTTGAAAACAATTAGCATTGTGATGATTTCTTAAAAAAGGAATCACAACCAGCTGGCAATCATGCTCCAGATCATGTCATAAGCCCATATTTAGGTTTAAGAAATTGAAAACGGCAAACAAGGTAAAACATTAAACAAGCAATATAAGATGTATTAATGTACAATGGGAGGAAGAGGTAAAAGAAGAGACCGAAAAATCAAACTAACCCACTAAGATGATCATCATTAACTTTTCCAAGAGTAGCTACAACACCAAGGACGTCCTTCATATGACCAGCCTGATTGCGATGACGTTTCAGCTGGCACCAAATGGCAGCAGCTGAGTTCTCATGTTTCATAATATTTCCAACTGTTGCCTCTTCACTCTGCATGTGGGAAAGATCCTCATCTTCGATCTTAGGTCCTGTTGAGGAATGATACTTCCCCAGAGTAACTAAGAGAAAAAAATATCATCAGAAACAGAAATCAAAAGATGGTGAAGGTACTGAACACACAATAGCAATTAACAGAAGTCTTTATGTTTATGTTATTAAGGAATCATGAAAGTGCATGAACAGTAGGCTAAGACAATATACCTTGCATATCAGTAATTGCATCGTCAAAACTGTTTTTATGATTCCTCAAATATTTGATATTTTCTTCATGATGTTTTATCTTCTTTCCCAGCAACAGCATATCGTTCTCAAGTTTCTGTAAGCATAAACAAAAAAGTTCAAGTTCAATATCCTGCCCGTAAGAAGCTGACAACTTCCAATTTGTATAACACGATAAATACAAATAACAAAGATCAAATGATTGGAAAATGATATTTAAAGATTCATATGCCATTAACAACCTTAGATGGGTTAACAAGTGATTCTGCCTGAGAGAATGTGCCATTCTCCACTCCATCCCTTGCAACATTAGATGAGTCATTCAGACCAACATAGTTCATTGTTGATGGGACTTGTACACTTAACACGTTTGGGCGTATTGGCATCTGAAAAGGTAGATATGTCAATTTCGTAAAGAAAAGAATAACATGAATCAGATACAGGTAAAGTTGACGGAATACATATCAGCAGTAGCTTCTAGGACAAAGCCGAGCCACTCTTTGTTTGCCTTGGAATGAATTGGTTAAATAACAATTGAGCCATCAAACAAATTACTAGAAATCTTGAGGGGCAAGGTGATGCTTGTTTTTTCCCCATTAACCTTTGTATAATATAGACAATGTTATATAAATTACGACTGTTGTTTCCTACCATTTCGACTTCAACAACTTGCTGCTGATGCTAATTTAAATGGGGCTGCTGATGCTGTTGACGAACATTGGCTGCTGTTGGTTGTTGTTGACAAACTTGATGCTTTCCACTCTGTTTATATGCAGCTATAGGCTCTGTATACGTTACACATTGCAGTACTGAATTAAGAAAGCAAGTATTCCCAAGAAGAGGGAACTCAAGAAATGGAGGAAACAAATAAAGAAAGAATTTGAAGAATGAGCAGAAGCCAAAGATAAATGCATTCAATGTGAAATATATGAAATTATTTGTCATATGCAAGTTGTTTTCCCGACCTTTTTAGAGAATAAAACCAAGGAAATGTTGCATCTTGAAGTGATGAATCAAAGGAAGAAGATGAAGCAAACAATATGACAATTTGGCTTTTCAATGTTCATGGGCAAGAATAATGAAGATTGAACTACCTGAAAACAACTAAGAGATGAAAGGATAAAACACGATTAAGTAGAGGAAGAAGTGAATCTACTAGAAAGAATATCAGGAAGCTCAATTCAAGAACTTGGCAACTAGATCAGATTCTTTCTGTTGGACAACAAGCTAAAACACACCAAGGTCTTGGATACATTGGTAATTTCTTTAACTCAAAAACAGCTTTTGTTAAACTGAACAAGGGAAAGATTTGAAGACGGAGAACAAAATCTAAAAAGACACAAGCAAATGTTTTGATGGTGGGGGAATCGATCATTTTATTCATCGAACATTTGAGACAAAAAAAAATACTCAGAAGATAAAGGATTGTAAGGAGGAAAGGATTCAAGTTGAAGAACATCAACAAGAAAATACAAGAGTATAAACAGTTTGGAAGGCTGAAAGGAAGGGTTTAGAGTTTGCTTTTACCATTTTAATCATCATCTTCATCCCTCCATTTGAGGCGGTCTGCAAGTGGAGCAAAGTGCGGAGGACGGAAAAACAACAGCAGCAAAGGGCGAGGAATAGATCCAGGACGGAGAATGGGAGCAACAGCAGCAGGGAAGGGCGAGGAGGAACAGGTGTCGACCAAAAGGGGGTTGAAATACGAAGGAAATATGGCTGAGCGAGAAGGGCACGTTTGGTTCCATAAAGCTAGGGGATTTGGGCCGAATGCATAAAGCCAAATCAGCTGTGAGCTTGATCATTAAGCCACAGACAAACACTCTGATATGGCTGAGTGAATAAGCCCCCTACAAGTTAAGCCCATTAAGGCGCAAACAAACAGCCCCTAAGCTAGATTTATGTATTAACCATGAGTAGCACAATGACAGTACCCACAACTCAAGCACTTGAATAGATATCAAATTAGATGCCAATGCTAGGAGATCGACCCTGTATGTTCATCCAGCACCAACTTCAATGCCTTATCAAGTCATCCTTCTTCCTTGGTTATTTAACTTTATAACTCTGGAATGGCGTATCTAGTGTACGATATCTACATTATGTTCCCCGATAGCTTCCTACATCATTTGCTTAAGACCGCATCCTATGATGTGAAGTGCTACAGTTGCCAAAAAAAATTGGTCATACCCTCTAATACTCTATCTCACAAGTCAAGTTTTAATTCTTGTACCAAGAATAAATCCATCAAGAATTCATTTACGGTGGTGCTTCTATTCCCAACTCCTAGACTACATCCATAATTTTAAAACTTCAAAAATATATGAAGGGAAGTTTCAACTTTTCACACCTTTTAGGATCTTCTTAAAGCTTCATCAAAAACCCATTTTCAAATTCAAAAATCGTAATTTCTTAACATCAGTAATACAAATTAAACACGCATATTTGATAAATTCTCCTCAAGAAAACTTAAGTTTAAAGAAATTAAAAAGAAGTCAGTTAATATGAGCATGCAAGTCAATATATTGAAACCTATGTATATAAATATGCACATAATGCTCTACTTTCATCACCAAGACTATAATTGCAGTTCAAAGTCCTTGAAAAAGAACGAATGCAAATATTATTCTTGTTCGAAAAAGTTATTCTGAGCTCAATTAATTTCAAAAGGAGAAACTACAAGAAGAAATGCGAAACCCTAACAGAAGTGGATACCTGTTGATTAGACGAATACATGGTGTTTGAAGCAAATGGGAGTTCCGATCAGGTTAATTCACACGCACAAGAACACTATGCAATGTGTGTAGGCTTGAACGGCAAGTTAGAATACAACCCCAACTTACTTCCGACTGCTCTGTGCCGGAGTGTGATGTAGCCCGACCAAGACGTCGGCGGTAATGGGATTTGCCGAAGCTTTCAGACTTTCCAGTACGAACATCAAATTGAACGAAGAGTGGAAGACAGTTTTTGATTAAACTTGATCAAGATTTATACTGCTCCAGAAACAATCAACATTTCTCAGCTGGTTTTTCCGTTGTATCATTCGTGAAATGTTAATTGTTTGGTTATATGGTTTCTTTTCATATAAATAAATAATATACCAGTTCTACCCTTGCAATACCACGACACACATGAATTTTAACGATTTTGAAGTTTTATTAGTTTTATAAGATAAGATTTAATGATGATATAAGTTACATTTGGTCTTTACATATTAATACAATTTGAATAAATAAGAGTTATGGTTCCAATTACAGACTATCGATAAAAAAAATTGTATGACAGTTTAAAATTCAATATATTTAAAATCCAACATATTTAAACGACTCCACAAATGTTTCGATTTACACCAAGAGCAAAGAACCAAGAAACTTGAGTTTTAAGATAAACACTCAAAACYAATAAAGAAAACTACAAATTTGACAGATCATAAGTCAAGAAAAGACCAAAAAAGATGGGTTTTAGAATGAAATTTCAACTGTTTACCCCTTTTCTTGTCCAGAAACTCAGATTAAGGTTGAATTAATGCATGTATATATATATATATATATATATATTTCAAAAAAACCCAAGAACATATTAATTCAGCACATATTATACAGTACAATTTGGACAGCCTAACCCCAAAATATATAGTATATATATAAATAAATAACTATAAAAGTATAAATCATAAATATTAAAAATATTTTTTCACAGTATATATAATATATAATAATATAATTAAGTAAAAAATTATTCAATATTGGACTCATTTCAAGGTATTCATGAGACGATTATAATGATGTAACTTGTTAAAATAAAATTGTATTTTTTAAACATGTTTTAATTGATATACGATTATGTATGTTAATTTGATAAAGGTTTAAAATGAAACATTTAAAAGTAAATGACGTAAAGTAAATTAATTAAATAATTATAGAGATATAAAGTGTAAATTTAAAATTATAATTTAAAAAAAATTGGTTGTGAGATGTTCATCCTGTATTTGATTATGTTTACCTGTAGCTAGTTACACAAATTTAAAAATAGAGTTTTAATAAGTTGTACTTATGCACAATTACTTTTAATCTTAAATTTTAAGTAATATTTACAAATAAACAGTATTTCATGCATAAAAAATGATTTAAAAGTTTTTAACAAATGTTGATTAATTATATTTTAGATATTCTATATTCTATATTTAAAATTAATGTTTATTTTGTATTTGATTATGTTTATCAGCAGTTCGTTACACGAATTTAAAAATGGGGTTTTAATAAGTTGTACTTACACAAAATTACTTGTAATCTTAAATTTTAAGTAATATGCATCAATAAACAGTA
>NC_037540.1:16886244-16887302 GCF_001531365.2 Cynara cardunculus var. scolymus | reverse complement strand
TATCATAATTATATTTTAGATTTTTTATATTCAAAATGAGATGTATATCTCATATTTGATTATATTTATCTATAGTTAGTTACACAAATTTAAAAATGAAGCTTTAATAAGTTGTATTTACGCACAATTTACTTGTGATMTTGAAYTTTAAGTAATATGCATCAACAAAAAGTACTTTATGCATTAAAAAATGGTTTTTAATAGTTTTTATCAAATGATTTATGGTCAATCAATACAGTCACCCATAAGGTTGAAAGTTACTTTGAAAGATAAGCAATCAAGATTTGGAGATGAGAAGCAATCGAGCTCCGAGGAAGTAAACCTAAACCGACAAAGAACCAGACAAAGAAACCATTAAAAATAGATACATAATGAGTCAAAAAGAAAAAAGCAAAAATCGATACAGACCATAAATCAATAAGAAGCAATGGTCGAAATCCATGAGATTGAAGCTTACTTTGAAAGAAAAGCAACCGAGCTTTGGGGAATGACAGTTGACGGTGATTATAAGAAATATTGAGTCAAAACCACCCATTAAATATGAAATCGACAGTGACTATCTACTCRTTGAAAAAGAGAGATTATAGGGACGTTAGTTGGATTAGAGAAATTATAGGGACGAATTAAGATTTTAATGGGAGTGGTATGCTTTAAAAACATGTACGTATGCATAATTAACTTGTATTTTTTATTTTTAAGTAATATGCACAAATTAATTGTACCTTATGCATGAAAATTTGTTTTTAAGAGAATGAGTCAAATGCTTTATAATATAGTATAGATAGATATAATTTAATTTAAGTTTAATAATAAAACAATTTATTTTTGGTTTAATATTATAAATTTTATAAAGATAATAATTAAGTATTCTGTTTAATTTAATGATTATACTAATTATATTTTAGATTTTGTATATTTAGAATGAGATGTTTATCTTGTATTTGATTGTGTTTATCTGCAGTTAGTTACACGAATTCAGATATGGGATGAAATCGGATAGGGATGAAATCGTTTAGGGATGAACGGGTTTAAGAGTTTTAATAGTTTTAATAGTTTTT
>NC_037540.1:16880916-16885028 GCF_001531365.2 Cynara cardunculus var. scolymus | reverse complement strand
AAAAGTATTATATGAAACAATTTCACAAGATTAAACAATTTCATGAAAAAATTTCATAAGATTAAACAATGAAATCGACGGATGAAGGTGGTTTGCACGGTTTACACAAATGAGGGCGGTTTTTATTTGATCACTCCTATATATATATATATACTAGTGGTATACCCGCGCGATGCAGCACGGGTGAGTCACAATTCTGAAACATTAGTTTAGCCTTGAATCATGAGTTTATGTGGTTATTTTACAAATCAACTAATATATAAAGTTTAAGGTTAATATGATGTTATTAGCAAGATCGAATGGAAAAATAAAGTTGAAGGTCATATAATGGTTTGTCAATAATAACCAAGGTGAAACTGCAAGAAAACATTATTGGTAAGATAATAAGCCAACTTCCTGAATCACCATACAAACCATAAGATGATAGAAGTTCATAAAATGTAAACTATACTAAATAACAGATCAATCGTCACATTAGTGCCTCATTGACCTGGTTAGTCTCGAACTCTGAAGTACATAAATATCATTTAGATGAAATATAAAACATGTTCTTTACAATAATGAAAAGCAAGAGCACCTATAGGTAAGAAGAACTGGTATTGCAATACTTGAGTATTACCCACTTCCGAACAATCGAGACACCACATAAATTTGGATCAATTTAGGTACAAAGTTGAGAGCGCCTCATAATGGATGAGATTAACGATGCGGATTAGCTTCAATAGTTCCAACTTTCAAGTAATAGAGGTGCATTTTCTATCTGCTTTGTGCTAAAAGAGTTAAGGATCGCGTAATAGGGGTTCACATATGCATTTTGGTGTAAAAGGATATGTATTTTGACTTTCTTTTAACCAAACCAAACAAAACAAACTCCATATGTCCTACCAGAATGAGAGGTAATGGGAGGGTGGGATGTAGGCAGACCTGACCTCTACCCAATGAGTAGAGTTCTTATTTCCTTGAAGACCCTTGGCTCGTGCAAAATACATGAAAAAAAATGATACAACTTGAATATAAGAAAGACAATGCTAAAAAATGAAAAGAATAAGAAAAGACAACACACAAGTAAAACAGCAGAGAAAAATTATAGCACTTCCAATTTGATCAGTTTGTCTATAGTGTAACATACAACAAGTTTCTAGTTCAGAAGTTGAAATCAGTGTTACCTTCTCAATTGCAACATCATCTGGGATAATCACATGGCATTTGCATCCATAAGCAGGAGCAACTGTGCAAGGGAGAGAAGCATAAAAAGATCGAACCACAATTGGAAGGCATGTTTTTACTGTTTTCCACAGCTCAAGTTATTGTTTTCGGTCATCAAATATGTAAAAGGAAGTATATATGCTATACTATTCTATATACGACCCTCTCTCTTTATCATCTTGAGATAAAACGATGAACAATGTACCGTTATTTATATAACTTGTTACTACTTAAAGGTTCTAGTATATAAATCTCACAATCTTTGAGAAAATATTATTTATGTAGCCATTGATGTCGGTTTACGTATTTTGTGTAAGATTAAAACATTAGAACTGAAGTAAGAGAATAACATCCCTACTACCATGGTCAATATCCCATTTCGGACCCAGAAACAAAGTCGAGTCCAAGCTCTAACAGGAAAGATGTTGGTGTATCTTATTTGAGAGTTCCATTTTGGTATATCACATGTTCAAAACAGAGTGGGTGAGTAAGCATTTGATCCTCAAAGTGTTGGTTTGAGAATAAATGTTGAGAATGGAAAAGACAGCCTATTAGTATAAGTTACTAACACTTGAGTGGAGTATTAAATACAATTATCGTGTAAATGCAGTCCCTTACGTGAAGCTTGTGCTCCTGGTTGCCCAAGTACTTAATATGCATGAACTACATCACAATAACAAATCCTACAATTTCTTTCAAAGGTAAGAGTAACAGAAGCATTTATTGTATCATTTAGACAGTATAACATGGATATTTTGAAATATGCCTAATGTAAACTGATAAAGAAAGTACTAACAATATAAAGAGCGTATCATCGATTACTGTATTCAATTACAACATACAATTTAGTCCAAAAAGATAGTTTGCATAAACTTACATTATGGTTAGAGTATCTCAATGGCTTATGGAATGACGCAACAAGAGAGCTATTGTGTTTTCTTCATTGGAGGGATGTTGATCAAGAGAGCTATTGTGCTTTCTTTCCATTGTTGGTTCAATCCTCAATTACAAGAACTGGTTTTTTTAAGCAACAAGAAAATTATACCACCAGCTATAGCTTATTTTAAGGGTCATTTGGCTATGTATCTTTTAACTCAAGTGAGCTTATGTGACTTACTTGTATCCTAATTGATCTCTTAAAAAAATTCTTCTTATTTACATAATCAACATGTAAACATATAGAGACCACTTGAAAATGAGTTTTTGAAACTTAAGCAGTGAACCTGCCTGATACATCTGTTTATGGCAGCTATTCATATTAAGTTACCAACCCAACTAAGAGCTTAAGCTCATAGAGACTGTGTTCATATTAAGTTACCAACCCAACTGTTCATCTAGCCCCTCTTTCACATTTCTGGAACTTTGTTTTCCTTTATATCAAGCTTATTTACCATATACTCTAAAAAAACGCATTCATGTTAACAGAGATTATAAGCGCAATGCGACGGGATGTCAATTTTTTTTGTAAATTGAAAGTATGAAGTTTATGATCATTTAAACTTCAAATTTTGATTGACCAGAGATTTGGAAAGAGAATTGTGCGATTAACGGATTTCCAAACACACATCAGTTGTTATTCTTTAAATTGTTTATAATGGTCTTTAGATTGTTTAATAATACTTTATGCTATTCAAGTATGAAATCTTCAGAGTTACAACTCAATGTCTTTAGAGTTACAGCCGCATGTATCCAGAGTTAAGCCTAATGCATCCAGAGTTTTGCTGCCAGCTTTGCACAGTTGTACCATTTTGATCATATCTCCCTCCTTACAGATCCAAAATTGATGAGTCCAGATAGGATGGAAATCTAAGACACAGTTCTACAACTTTGATGTTTTGAGTTTTCTCAAAATCAAGCTTCTTGTATGTCAAAAGCTGTGTTGAACTCAAGTGATAGCTGCTGGATAAAAGCTGAGAAAAACACGTGTTTGACTTTCAAAAGTCAACTCTAAGCTTAAGGCTAATTCAACCATTCTCTAATCTTGAAGGGCAATTAGATGTTCTTAGTGGATGTTTTTTATGATTTTAAAGAGATATATTCTTCGATTTTGAAGCCCTATCTCCCGGATCTCAAAAGAACAAAGACAGTGAAGTTTTATGAACCATTTCCTCCTTTGATCGTAAAGTCACATGCTCTAAACTTAAAGAACACTCAACTCATATTGTAAAGATGAAATAGGAGTTGTTGTATTTGGAACAGAAGGTAATATCCATTTACATGATCGAGTTCATCTTTATTAACCCCTCTTTTTCTGTGTTAATGTCAAGTTCTTGAACTTTTCTTTGAGGAGAGTCATAAACATGAGCAGGCCCACATTGGCTGCATCAAGTTCTACAAGTGCCCATGCTTTTACATTCTGCTCTGCTCATGTTAGCATTGGATGAAAGATTATCTTCCATCCAATGTACTTATATAAGTTCTCTAATCTTGAAGGGCAATTAGTTGTTCTTAGTGGATGTTTTTTATCAATTTATCACAGTGCTAGAATAAGTTCTTCCAGATTTTCAGAGTTGTGTTTACAGAAATCTGATGATGTACTTCCAGATTTAGAGTGAGTTTAAGCAAAGCATATTCAGAGTTATCAGATAGCTCTTCCATGTATTTAGAGTTACAACTTTATGTTTCCAGATTTCTGCCAAGTGCATTCAGAGTTATGCATCAACGTTTTAAGAGTTGGACTTTATGCTATTCAAGTATGAAATCTTCAGAGTTACAACTCAATGTCGTTAGAGTTACAGCCGCGTGTATCAAGAGTTAAGCCTAATGCATTCAGAGTTTTGCTGTCAGCTTTGCACAGTTGTACCATTTTTGTCATATCTCCCTCATTACAGATCAAAATTTGATGAGTCCAGATAGGATGGAAAGCTAAGACACAGTTCTACAACTTTGAAGTTTTGAGTTTTCTC
>NC_037540.1:16878374-16880591 GCF_001531365.2 Cynara cardunculus var. scolymus | reverse complement strand
TTGTACTTGAGTTTGGTCTTTAGGATATGAATGAATTAAAGATGCGGTGATTTTTTTCGGTTTTCATTTTACTTGAATGATGTTGACCAAACTGTAACACCCATATTTTTACCATGAGAGATGTTATGTAATCTAAAACAGATTCTCCAAAAGCACTCCAAAAATAATGGTTAAATTAAAACTTTAGACCGTTTACAGCGGAAGACTTTAAAAGAATAAATATATGACTTAATGTCAGCCCGTCCCATACCGGGTTGCTTTACAAATTTATATATCATAGACGATTGTGCCTAAATATTGAACTTAAATGGACTAGACAAATCTCTATGTATGCCCTTCTTTTTCTTTGTCCAACCTGAAACCTTCTGTCCCAGAGATGCATACTATAGTCAGCTTATAAAGCTCAATGAGTTCATGGTTTGCGTGAGTAAAGATCTTTGCACATCATACATTTTAACTTGTAAACTTTGTACCAAATAGTATGCATTTTCTGAAAAACATGCAACACTGAAAGCAAAGAGATCTCATAACTTGTCTGTCGAGTATGGGTCATTTAGTCACAAACACGCCCTGGGTTGATATTTCAATCTTAATTGATCACCCACTTGTCCGGGTAGTGTTTTATATTGGTCGTGACTTACTGATCAAATGCCCACCCTTGAATCATCAAACTTTCAAATGAAATAACATGCTAGAGTTATTTGAAAACAAAATAAACACATAGCATGCAACTAATCATAAAATAACATACATGTAAAATATATTATGTATGTAAACTGAAACATCATGCATATGTACCCATTGTCATATAAATCATATAATGCTTGAAAATAACTTTATACATAGGTATGCATCCCATTGGAAGTCTCATGAAGACTCACCTGATTGCGTATAGATTGACTACCAATAGCTCTTGACCAACTGCCTACACATTTCATACCATAATATCTCATTAACGTCTTACTTTCTCAAAAAGTCAACAAAAGTCAACTATTGTCATTTTGACCCAACCTAAAGTCAAACTTCATATCTGAGCATCTTAATATGCCCCAGACAACTCTATTTGATCTATCATTAAAATCCACATGGGTCAAACATGTCAAAAGTCAACCCCTTGGTCAACTCGGTCAACCCCGACTAACTTTAGTCAAACCCTATGACTAAAACTCGACAACGTCTTAAAACATCAAAATAAACATTTTRTGATCTTATAAATCAAACTCTCTAATTTAAAGCGTCTCTATAAATTTACAACTCGAGTAACACTTCGTATAGTCAATTATTTATTTTATAACTCCATAACATCATCTTTTATAAAATAAATGTCTAGACGATATATATATATATATATATATATATATATATATAGTTAGAATCAAATGGATCCTAATTATTCTAAAAAAAGTTTTAATAAGCCATCGGGGATAAGGATGGAACTTCTAAAGATGTCGCTTGTGCTAAAACGGCTAAGTCTGGAAGAAGACCAGAGCCTCTATGGACGACCAAAGCCTCTGGTTGTATTGACCAGAGCCTTTGGACTCTTAAGTCCTTTAGGACCAGAGCCCCTCTAGTTGTATTGACCAGAGCCCCTCTGGTTGTAAACAACTTAGAAAATAATTCAACATCAAGGACCAGAGCCCCTCTTGTCTCTCTTCCAGAGCTTCTGGTTTCACGATCAGAGCCTCTGGTTCCAAAGCATACTTAGAAAATAATTCAACATTCAGGACCAGAGTCCCTCTGGTCTCTCTTCCAGAGCTTCTGGTCTTCATGACCAGAGCCTCTGGTTGTACTAACCAGCACTTCTGACTCGTATAATTTCTCAAAATGGTCTTTAGATAAACCTTCAACCAATAAGATAGCCTTTTTCATAAAACGAGCAATTATAAAAAGTTCATGTTCGACCAAAGCCTATAGTTCTACTAACCAGAGCTTCTGGTTCCAAAGACATGACCAACCAGAGCCCCTCTGGTTCAACGTGAAAGTCAACCAGAGCTTCTCTGGTCTGTTTTTCATAAAAAGATTCTAAGTATAAAACTCCTTTTCTTAAAACTTCAAAATCGAACATTCAAAAACTAAAATCTGAGACATAAGGCTACTAAGGTTTTATAGAGGACCTAAAAACGAAGCCATCCATATAAAGAACTCGAAATTTGGTTGAGTATTATACCTCCAATCGTCAATAAACGGAGCTTTTCGAATCCGAACTTCACCCTCCGA
>NC_037540.1:16864426-16878274 GCF_001531365.2 Cynara cardunculus var. scolymus | reverse complement strand
AATTGCAGCTTTTGTGACTAAAAACTATACAACATTGGTTTTTAGAAGACCAAAACTTCATAATTAGTATTAATCTTACAATTAGATGGGATTTTAAATTCAAATTATTTTTGGGATACGTACTCATCAAGATATTATTCGGAATAACTTTTTATTTCAAATAATTCATAACGTCATCATACCACGCGCCTGACAACACATACATCATGTTCCCCATACACCCTTTCAACTTTCCCCCCTCCCTAACCCCGCCTTGACATGTGTCATCTAACATTAATGGCATGTACAATCAAGACGGCTCACGTTCTTCAAATCAAATCGTCTATACCCAAAACCGCCAAAACTTTTCATGATTATGGTATTTTAATAATCAAGAAACCGTTTCCCTTCCACCCCCACCCCCTCCCCCAAACCCATTCCCTCACCATATTCGCGCCTATGAATACCTTTCTTCCTCATCTATCTTCTCTTTACGCTTCCATAAACCTGCATCTATATTTTGACGAACCAAACTGTAACTTCCTCAACAATGGCCTCCTCCGCCTCCCACGAATCGAACAACAATGACAGCAGAGTCCAATCCACCGGCACCGACAGCCGCGCTATCGTCTTCCATCCATGAAGCCAAACAACCACTCTATCAAACTCCAAAACACACTATTTGACGAACGATTTGCAGTTATGATCGAGTTTTTCAAGAATTGCATTCTTCTTCCCGCCCTCACTCTTGCTGACACCGGCGTACCCATAAAATACGTCCAGCAATATTGAAAAACGTGTGAGTTTGACCCAAAATGCCACAGAATAATGGGGGACATGGATGCACCTAATGATATGATATGCTCGCTCAAAATATCGCAGGCTAAGGTTTCTCGGGTTATGTGCATTCTCACTCGATGGGAACTTGGAATTGAACATTATGACGAACCACCAACCACCGACGACATCCTCCGCTTCGTGAAGATGCTAGGTTACAATCGTGACCTACGCAACGTATCGGACTTCAAACGCCAATTCCTCCCACCGATGTGGAATATGCTCTTCTCCATCCTTAACAGAGCTTTCACATGCAAACTGGGCTCCTTGGACCAAGGGAACATCAACATCATGACTATCATGTATGGGCTATTCTTCAACCTGAACCTTGACTACGCCTTCCTGATATACAACGAGATTCATGCGGTAGTGGTCAAGAAATGTAAACTCCAAGCCGCTGGTAAGCCTCTCTTTGCGGTTCTCTTCCCTCACTTCCTCGTGCTCTTCATTGGGGACGCAATGAGGAAGCATGGCCTACCAGCTGAGGAGCCCTTACCCCCGTCTACAAGATGCATGGACATTGCCCAACCCTCTCGAAGGAGGGTTAAAGCATCAACCATCCACTCTCCAGGGCTATGCTCAATGTCATTCCATCGACATCTGAGATACGCCAGGCCTATGAACGCTCTATGATGTCCCAGGAACCGAGGGCAGCTACCCCTGAGCGATTAGAACCGTCCCCCGAACCAAGCGAGAGAGCACATGAGACATCTTCATCGGATGATGAAGATGATGATGATGATGCTACTCATCGTGCCTCCCCCGACCCTACTCATACAATTCCTCCCCCCACTACCCAAAGGGCAACCACATCATCTACCCCTGGCAATCAAAGCCATAGGGGTATTGAACAAGGACGACCCAGTCCACTCCCAACCCCAGCCAGCCATCTAGAGGCCATTCTTCGGGCCTCTGGAGATGTATCAGTAGAGGAACCACATTTTCCATCACCCCTCTCTCAACAGAGAGGTGATGAAGATATAAGAGCCTCTTCACCACAGGGCTCGACACATCCTACCACACACACAGAAGCATGTGTTGCTTCTGATATTGAACCCCAAAATCGTTCAGAGCGATCTTCCCTTCAGTTACATCCCCCTTTGATATTTGATCTACGAAGCAGATGTCGCAACATCACGATATAGCTCCTCTCTTGAGGGCTATCAAGGACGTGATGGAAGTCTTTCTAGGCCTACCTTCTCATAAGGCCAAGAAGGCGCCTCCGGAGCAGAGGCCCAACCTGCAGCATATGTTGTTGCAGGGGTTACCCCAGATGCAGACCTGGTCACAAAGGCCGAGTTCCAAGCCTTTGATGATACAGTGATGCGGTCCTTGGAAGACCTTAAACTCATCATACAAGGAATTGTTGAYAAYCAACCYTCCACCGATAACTCTGACCTCCAACAATCCCTTGCAATCCTGCAACACCACCTCTCTCAAATTGAAACCCAAACCCATGCCAATACAACCCGCCTTCAAATACTCCAACAAACCATCACCCAACATCACAACACCACATCCTCCCTTGCCACCCAACGAAAGCAAATCCTCATCCAAACCATCGCCACCCTCACGGCCCAGGCAACTGAGGCCGATGAGAACCTCACATACATCATCTCCCTACTTCAAACCATCCTTCAAACCATTAACTCCCTACCCACAACCATCATCTCCCAAAGTCCTCATCAAGCCCCACCTCAATCCACCTCATCCATCGAAGCTACCCTTGCCAACCTCACCAATCAAATGGCCTCCATCCAAACCACCCTCACCCAACTACCCGCCACTATCCTAGCCCAAATCCCCCAGCCTACTCCTCCACCCCAACCTCCCTCTGCAGGCCCATCCTTTGATGAAGCCTTCTCCTCATTCACTGCAGAGATGAGAGACCTCATCACCAACCTTCCCATCCCTCCATATACATCCACAACCACCTCCATACCACCACAAGCCTCATCCTCCTCCATCGAGTTTGCAACCAAAGCTGACCTACGGGCTCTGTCCAAGGCGCTAGTCTCATCTTTCAATGAGATTAGTGCCAAATTTGTTCATCAGGCCATCCATCCAACAAGGGTTCTCTCCCAGAACCTGGCCGATGAACAATGGCACACCACCTCTCTCCTCCAAACAATGGAGGCGAGTCGAAGACAAGCATCCCTGAAGGCGTATCTTGCATCCTTCAGGAAGGACAAAAAGAAGAAGAGGAGCAGAGCCTTTTGCTCCAGCAGCCGCCAACACAAAAGGCCAAGGCATGAAGGCCAAGACCCCGATGATGAAGGTCTTGGACCTCATGAGGGGGAGATAGAGGCCACGGCTGCATAGAATACAGAATCCGCTGCACCACCATCATCATCACCACAAACTCAACCACCACCCTCAATCGAAGGAACCCAAGCAAGGGAACCAGAGGCTTTGCCTTCTGAAGATGTACAATATGTACATGTTCCCTTCGCTGCAACCCTAAAACCCATCATGTTGAGTTCCTCAACCGATGAAGATCCAATCACCCCACCAACAAAAATAAACCAACCTTCATCACCCACACCAAACTTACCTTTAACCCCTTCTCCAACCCCTCGCACCACAGATCCCTTCACCTTATCTATACAACCAGAACCAACAATAATCCAACCTTCATCACCCCAACAACCACAAACCCAAACAGAACCCCATGCACCAGAAACCACCCAAGCCGAACCCAATGAACAACAACCAACCCAAGCTGAACCAACTCAACAAGAAACCATACCCTCACCAACTCATACACAACCCTCAACCCAACCACCCGTGGTGCATGCGGATACTCCCTCTTCATCAAGGTAACCTCCTCAGAGCCTGGTAGATGAGATTATACAAAGCATGATCGACGTCCTGAATTGCCACCCAGGGAACCAATTATGATGGAAAACATCCATCAATACTTGTACGAAGACCGCGATGAAAGTTTGACCATCAACCCTTCGATCTTATCACATGAGTCCATGGACCTCTTACACCATAGATTCATTAGACAGACCACACAAGCACCTCAGGTTGTCTTCTCGAATGATGGGATAAGGAGGGTCATGGATCTGAAAGTAAGGACATTTCCCAACCGAGCCATTCGATACATCGAGTTCACTATGGAGACAGCACATGGGCAAGTTAGCGTGTTCAACGAAAATGACCTCATTAATCTCAATCCATATGACTTGATTGAATTATACGCATACACGGCTCAAAGGCAGGACCACGGCATTATGTATGGAATGGCGAACCAAGCGGTAGTGAAAACGATGGAAACCCTGGTAAACCATAGAGCCAAGAGTGATTTTGAAATTGCTTTTCGGCTAGGCATTGAAAGACTATCATGCGCTCCACCAAACGAAGACTTCCAAGGCCTGCAAGAGAAAAGGTCTGCCTCAGTCATAACTCAACCCGAACTTGGACTTGTTTACAAGAATGAGTTCGGGGTTAAAAAATTCTTTAGACTAACTGAGACCTTTAAGTATTCATCGGATACACTTGAATGGTTTCAGAAAGTCATTAGAGAAAGACTAGGTAGAAACCACGTGCCAAGAGAAGAAGGGAGTCAGCTCATTCATGAGATATCGACAGTCATCGGCTATCGAAGACTGCTCATGCGCTTCAATGAAATATATCAAGGTAGCTCATGATGAGTTGTATTTTTTTTTTTGTCTTGATGTCTTTTGATTCCAGTATTGTAAGAATTTCATCATCCAATGAAAATTTGGAATTTGATGTTTTWMTATTAGATTAGTCTCTGTTCTTCACGGTTGTTTCTAGATTAGTCTATGTTTGTTATTTCATTACTTAGGGGGAGATTGTTAAACCCCATAATTCATAAAGTGTAAAGGTAATGAAAAACAATAAGTGATGAAGAACCAGAAGACCAATGGAGACATCAAGGCAGAATTGACTAAGTCTGGAGCACAACCAGAGGACCGATGGACGACCAAGGATGCGATGGAAAGAGCATCTTCATCGAACCTCTGGTCAACTACACTTAGAGTATTTTCCAGCAATTCATCCAACAGCATGCGATGAAGACTTAAAGATAAGGATGATCCATCATACCATGAATGACAGCTGGAGATGACAAGTCAACAGCTAGATTTTGAGTTTATCTTAATTATTAAAGTTTATCCATAGTTTAGATAATCGTTATCTGTTATTAGAAGATTAGCTAGAAAGTCTCATTAGATAGTTATCTTCTTATTAGTATAAATACGTGATTAGGCCTATTGTAATCTAAGTCGCTTTTACGTTTTTATTATTAATAAAGTGAAATCTTTGACGCTCAAGATTGTTCATAATTTCTTCTTGAATGTTCATCAATTTTTTTCATCAAATCACTATAATTTGGTTATTATTAACTAGATTATTAGTGTTATTGAGAGATCTGGGATCAACAATTGGAGATTTTATAAAAATTGGTAAATTTGGGTTTCCTGAGCGTGATCGTTACACCCGGGTTCCTATTCGAGACAAGGGTTTATACATGTAAATTTGTATTTGAAATTGTAACAATTGTTCATTTCGTTTGGGGGTTGTTCATATGGGTGTAGATGTGTTCATCTTCGTCAATATGTGTTCATACGATCACATATTTTCATCATCTTATTATGTTCATATGGTTATGTTATAATTAAATGAGTGATATTCACAACATCTAACTATATCACGATAGGAAACCCTATGGTTATCGATGCAGATCTAAAAGTGATCAAATTGATGGTAATACAAACTAGTAAGCAAGCCGCGAGAAGAAGGAAGGTGTCGAAATGCTCAGGCAATCAAGGGCCCACAGGTTCATTACTGCAAGGTGATACATATTATTAGACGAAATTTTTAAAATATTGATGTTGGTTGATGGGATATAGGTCTTTGCGTCATTTACCTCATGACCAATGTTCCATATTGTCCCTTAATCATCATCAGCGTCGACATGTCCATATATGTTCATTGGCAAAGAATCGCATATTTGTGTTCAAATCTGTTCATATTGTGTTCATGTGAAATCCGATTACGCCCTTCAACAGTTTTGGTCACTGAATCTACATCAAACACAATCTGTCCATATTGCAAATATAATGATCCATGATTTCGAACGTTTAAAAAATTTACCTTTAAGAAACTCACGTAATGACAATATAATGATCCATGATGTTTGTTAGTTAATTTTTTACGTATTTCGTTCATGAATGCAGACTTCCAGCAGGACATTGATTTCGACGATAATGTTCACATTGAAGTCAAGGCACCGACAAAATTCAGCCGTGAGGATCAAATTTTGAAGATTGACCATGGAAGCAAGCAGTAGTTGAACAGAAGAATGTAACAGGCTACTCAATAGGAATTAGAACCAGAACATCTCCCAAGACGTTATGGGAGACGGTAAAATCATTAAAGCTTAACCAAAGGGCAGCCATCAAGGAGATGGGATTTGAGACATTGTTAGATATGACTTTAGACGGGATTCCATCAAAATTAGGTCATTATGTCGTTGATATGTTAGATACATCTACTATGACAATACATTTGAGGGATGGAGTAATACCAGTTATGGTCAAGTCGATACACGAGGTGGTTGGACTTCCAACCGGAGGATTAGATTTGAATTCGATTGAACCATCCTCATGCAATGATGCAATCAATTCAACATGGCAAAAATAGTTTAGTAAGGATAGGATGAGACCAAAGGACGTGATGAACGTGGTTCACAGATTAGATGATGCCGATGTGATGTTCAAGTTGAGTTTCCTTGTCATCGTGGTTAACACTTTTGCCGAATGCAGCAGGGTAGGTGTTTACAATTTAGGTTTCCTGACCCGTGTTCATAGCTTAGACATGATTCCAAAGATTGACTGGTGCAAATATATATATATATATATATATATATATGATTGCATAGCGACGAGCAAGATGTGTTGGAGAAGAGACAGTCTTTTGTCATTTTACGCAGGCCCCTTAACATCTTTAACGGTAATAACATTGATCTCACACAACTAAATCAAGAATTGTCTCGTCTTATTAAATAACTACTACGTTTACTTTTTTTAGTTGCTATATCTTCAATCAACAAGATGTGACAGCATTCCAATCCAACAACAAACACATCCCTTAAGGGCTTGGACCTTGGATCTACTAAGAAGAAGACAATATTGGAACTTAGTATAGGGGGGTTTGGATACACTCAATTGATACGTAGTAAACCCATAGATCAAGGAGTGTGTGACCAACCAATTCTAGAGCATAATTCAATAGACAGACCTGAGTCTAGTAAAGCTAAACAAGCAGAAAGTCGGGACTTGAGTAAAGAGGTAACTTCTAAACTTTGCTTCCTTATTAAGCTAGAAAAGTTATGTTTCATGTTATTAAAATAATTCATCCGAGCTAATTAAAGATTCATGCATGCCTATGATTGTATATCACTTTATTTGTATTGATTTGAAATGAATATACCTGCTTGTGTTTGTTAAGAATTTGAAATGAAGTCCAAAACAGAACAGCTGCTATAAACATATATGAACACAAACGATATCCGGAATGCACTCCTATGAAGAACATAACCTTGCGACAGGCAGAGTCATAGTATCTGTCAAATAAATATGTATGTGAACATGTAGATGCACCTATTGAACATCACATAAAATGTGTAAGAAGAACACAACCTAACGGCAGCAAAATAATAGTATCTGTCCATATACAAAAGTATATAAACATGTATTTTCACCTGTTGATAAATACATATATGCGTGTTAGTTGATGTGTATAGGCATATATGCCAATCAAACACTCTGTTAATTCAATTAATGTGTTTAATATCATTATATGTATGCATACAGCAACACCCTGTTTGATTAAGCTATGTCCCTACCTATTAAAGGATTTTGTCTATATTACGAGATTTTTTTCTCTGAATTTAGCAACGATTGTAAAATGATTGTTTGGTAAGAATTTTAAATGACAAAAATTACCATTCTAACCCAATATCAGAAAAATCTGGTACCGGGTTGAACTCATTCATTTCCATACCTTGAACCACTCGAGTACTCACAATTCTCTTCAAAATACTCAATCAACTGCTTCAGGAACTTGTCGCTGCTCACGGTCTCTATGTCGCATATGATACAACACTGTCTCCTTGCACAAGTCACGGCAACATTCATACGTCTACGATCACTCAGAAACCCGACCTAAAGTATATATAGTACATATAAACTTAATATCAATTTGTTCATTCAACTATATATATGAGTTCAGCCAGAACAAATACCTCTTTCTTTGAGTTTGATCTGACCATTGAAATGATAATGGCTTCTTTTTCCCTACCCTGGAAGCCATCTGCGGTTGAGATTTCCACTTCCTTTAACTTGTCTTCCTTTGTTCTCAGCGTTCTGAGTAACACAACCTACAAAACACAAGACAACCAACGATCCAGAAAGGATATTTATTTGAAGATGTAGGTTTTTGGTGACAACACTTGATTTGGCTAAAAAGGTCTAGGCAACTAATCACAGCACAAAAAGAGTTATACTTTACCTGTGTTAAATAAGGGGTAATGATTCTGATATCAGAAGCATGAACTCCACTTTGAATGAGTCTTTTGGCATGAGTTATAGCAATCTCAGCTTCACCTTCATTTAATGTGCTTTCTTCTTCATCCTTCTTTTCTTCCATGTCACATCTACAATAAAATAGTACTAATAGCCAAATTACACAATAAACAAACCATCAAAATAATTTTGCTCAACGCTAATTATATGACAGGGAACAAGTTATACTACCAATATGCATACCATGTAATGTCTATGAGAACAAGAGTAGGTTCTACTGAAGAAGATTTTTGTACATTCTCGAGTTCATGTAGCGTATGTCCAGCAACACTTGCATGAGCTTTGATCTATAATAATTATAATAACATATATAATCAACAACAATAAGAATAATTCATCGTGTTACAGTGATACTCCCTCCCACCCCCAAATAAATGTCCACAATGAAATTTTAGAAATGTATAATTATTACACTTTTTAATCAACTAAATGAAAATTTTACCCTTAATAATAAATGAAGTAATGAATCTCTCCATCTCATAATTAACGAAGAGTTGGAAAGTATGCAACTTATATTAGGACAAACTGAAATAGAAATATGGACGCTTATTTTGGAACAGATGGAATACCTTATTGTTGTAGAGCTCCTTGGATGACCAATTCATTATAAGTTCATGCATGCGGTACTGGACAGTGAGCATAGACATAACTTCATCTCCATACAAGTCCGCAAGTGTTATAACCAGGTTTGATACAACCTGGGTTGAGGTAATTTATACATGTTTATTATGTGGATTACGTGAAATATGCATATCTAAGTAGAAATGCATGAACTATATATATGTGAAATATGAWCATGATATTATGYATGCATATATGTGAAAAGATGGCATGACATATATGATTTATACATGTATGCATGTGGTGTGAAGCATACATGAGGTGATGCCTATTTGTGATAAGATATTCTGGTGGAAACATTATTATATTATTTAAAAACTTATACCTTCATGGTTAAGAAATCATGAATTTTATAATGAAAAACCCACCACCCAAGATTATTTCTATTGGTTAAAGCTTTCACCGCCTATGAGTTTTATAATTAAAATAATCTTCACTGCCATGGTGGAAGTATTTAAAGAAATAAAAAGATAAGATTCTATCTTATCATTTCATTTGAAGAAAGATCTGTTGAAAGAGAAAAAAAGTGTTGTAACGGTGAGAAGTGTTCTTGAACAAATCTTTTGTTCAAAGCTGTTTGAAGAGCTTGTGATTTGCTGTGTGTTTTAAAACTACAGAATATGTGATTTGTTAAGGTGAGTTTTTTAAACTACCGTTGATTATAAACTGTGATTTTAAAAATATTGTGGATTATACACTGTGAGTTTTTTATGACTAAAACTTTTATATATATTGTTATATAAAATACTGGGTCTTTATGTTGGTTTTGAAGAAAATATGGTAAAACTATTTTGATAGTTTAAAGGTGTTATTGTTATATATTTGAGTATTAAAAACTGTGTTGGGAAGGATAAAGAAGAGATTGCTTCTTTAAAACAGTTTTGGAAATGATATCCTGTTTTGAAGATTTAAAAAGGATATGATGTTTTGGAAACCATTGAAATAATAGATTGTTCTTGAGTTTGAAAGGTTTTGATGATAAAAYTGTTGGTTGAAAACTATAGAGAATATTCTTATTGAGACGATTGTGATTTTGATTTGTCTTCATTTGAAATTAATCTATAGATTTTATGGATAAAACTATGAATGAGGATTCGATAAGATGGTTGTGACTGCGGTCCTTCATCTGAACTAGTTCATAGATTTTGAAGAAGAAATAAGGGTGGCATATCAAGGAGAGGTGTCTTTTTGGGATAAGGGTGGCATATCAAGGAGAGGTGTCTTTTGGAATAAGGGTGGCATTTCAAGGAGAGGTGTCTTTTGGAATAAGGGTGGCATATTAAGGATAGGTGTCTTTTGGATATAAGGGTGGTAATTGTGTGTGAATATTATAACTCTTACTATTATGTCTTTTAAGACTACAATAGATTTGAGTCCTTACTTTTTGTGATTTGAGAACTCRAAGATATTGTTCTTATTAGAAATAATAGTATTGATGTTATTGAGAAGGGGAAAACTTGGCCTATGGCCATTGATATTGGTTAAAAGTGTTTTGGAACAGAATGGTTATTTTTATGAGGAATCAGAGGGGCTCTGGTTGTTCCTTGTAAGGAAACATAGGGGCTCTGGTTGGTCCTCATTATTGGACCAGAGAATTCTGGTTATTGATTTGGAGAATGAGCAAGTTTTTACTAAATGTACTAATTGGACCAGAGGCTCTGTATCTACTAATAAGAGCTTCTATGTCATATCATATTTTTAGAAGTTTTTAAGAAAAGGATTTTATACTTAGAATATTTTTATGAAAAACAGACCAAAGAGGCTCTGGTTGGCTTACACGTTGAACCAGAAGCTCTGGTTAGTACAACCAGAGGCTCTGGTCGAGGAACCAGAAGCTCTGGAAGATAGACCAGAGGGGCTCTTCTGGTCAAGGAACTAGAAGCTCTGGAAGAGAGACCAGAGGGGTTCTGGTCCTAGTTATTGAAATATATTCCAAGTGTGGTTTGGAACTAGAGGCTCGATGGACCAAAACATAATCTGATTTTATTCCGCATGTTGTGAAATGATTATTTGATAAATGTTTTGGTGATCTTCACCCTGCATTACATAAAAGAGAACCTCACTAGACATTCATGTCTAACCCTCATTTCGTGTTTTCAAAATATGTGTGCATGTAATGATAATAAGGGAAAGAGCATTATGTGAATTACTTCCCTATGTGCTTAGTTGTTTTGGAAGTATAGATGCTAGGATGCTAGAACATGTACTTTTGAAATTTTTGGGTTGCGTATTTTACATTATAGACTCTTGTATCAAGGACATATGTGGGGGAAAACATGTATTCTATACATGAAATATGTGTTATATGCAATGTATGGATTTGGGGGTGTTACAGAGTTGGTATCAGAACCTAAGTTTAAGGGATTTAGGTGATCAATTGCATGATGATGCCTAGACTTAAACTATTCTATTGCATATTAGGATCCCGGACATAGTTAGAACCTTTGAAATAAATATGATAAGTTAAGAGATCAGTGTGTAAGGTACATTCGGATTATATCTGGCCAATGTAATTTTGAATCTACACGTACATAACTGAATTTGGACACTTTATTATATTTGGGAATATGAAAAATATTTGTTTTAACTTTGTTATCTACATATGGCTAGTAGATCAAGAAGGTCAGAAAGGATCACCCACCCCAATGAAGAAGAATCCCCTGTTGCTCCTATTGGCACCTCTGAGGGCAGAAGCAGAGGCAGCGGTAGGGGCAGAACAGAGGCAGAATAAGCCAGCCAGAAATTAATATGAATCAAGCATAATCAAACTCTGAAAATATGAATCAAGAACGGATGTCTCACCCAGAATATSTAACAAGAGACATATTAGCTGAAGAAATGGGAAAGCTAAGGGAAACCTTGACTTCTATTTTGAGGAATCCTGCCAAAATAGAGACAGGCAGAATTGAAGTTACTCCAACGATTCCAATTCTCAATAACAGGGAAGGACATATAAAGATGTTTCTAACTTGTGAACCACCAACCTTCTCGGGAGAAAGAGATCCAATTAAAGCTATGTGTTGGATCAAAGAGATGGAGTCTGTATTCAATACCATCCGATGTGCAGAAACAGATAAAGTCATATTTGCAGTCTCTGTATTGAAATCAAATGCGTTATATTGGTGGGAAGTAGAATCCTTAGTCAGAACAGATATTTGCAAACTATGACATGGCTAGAGTTTGTCAATAGATTCAAGGATCAATTTTGCCCAAAAGCTGCCATTAGACAAATGGAAGAAGACTTTCTAAAATTGGAATAAGGAAACAGAGCTGTAAAGGAATATACAGAGAAATTCATTGAATATTCAAAATTTGCAGAACATTATATTTCCTCAAAATCTAGAAAAGTGGAAAGGTATATTTGGGGATTGAAACCATTAATCCGAGAATTTGTCATAGCCATGAATCCGGCTACATTTTCATTGACCGTTGATACAGCGGAGGTAACAGAAAGAAACAAGAAAAGACAAGAAGAAGGGAAAGCAATAGAAAAGAGGAAATGGGAAGGTCCATCAACCGGATACAAAGGACCAAAAGTTGTAAAGCATGGAAACAGGCCCACACAAAGATTCAATGAAAGGACTTGTCCCCGATGTCATCAAGTTCATCAGGGAGAATGCAGGATTGAGCTAAGGAAATGTTATAAATGTGGTGAAACAGGCCATTTGTCGAATGTTTGCCAACAGTAAAAAGGTGTTTTAATTGTAATTCTCCAGATCACCTCAGACCAAATTGTCCTCAAATGAAATCCCCACAGTTAACCATGGGGAGTAATACATCAACAGGCCGAGGAAGAACAAATATAGGCAGAGGAGCAACGGGTGGGGCGCGGGGTCGATCTTTTCAAATGACCAAACATGAAGCAGAAACTACACCCGATGTAGTAACAGGTACATTTTTCGTGAACTCCTTACATGCTAAAGTGTTATTTGACTCGGGTGCATATTTCTCATTTGTATCCCCATCATTTGTCTTTTGTGCTTGTATGAATTTTGTGCCACTTGACGATAAGTTAGTAGTTGATACTGCTAACGGTCAAGTATCTGTGAGTTATGTGTTTAACAACTGCACTATCATGATTGAGGATTGTAAACTACTCATCCAATTGTTTCCCATGCCTATGAAGGAATTTGATGTGGTAGTAGGAATGGATTGGTTGGTAGAAAATAAGGCTAGCATCATTTGCAATGAAAAGATGATTAGAATTATGTTACCTAATAGAGGGACACTCATAATTTATGGTGATCATTAGGATCATCGTACCAGTTTGCTATTTGTGATAAAAGCCAGAAAATGTATCCAAAAGAATTGCCAAGGATTTTTAGCTTACATAATTGTTGCCAAGAAAGAAAAGAGTAAGCAAGAATTAATTTCGGTTGTCAGTGAATATCCTGAAGTTTTTCCAGAAGACTTGTCAGGGCTACCTCCAGATAGAGTTATTGAATTTAGGATTGATTTAATACCTGGAACAGCACCTGTAGCAAAAGCACCGTATAGATTAGCTCCATCAGAATTAAAAGAACTGGTTACACAATTAAAGGATTTATCAGACAAATGATTTATCAGGCCAAGTACTTCACCATGGGGAGCTCCAGTTCTGTTTGTGAAAAAGAAAGATGGCACTATGCGTATGTGTATTGATTATCGAGAGTTAAACAAATTGACCATAAAGAACAAATATCCATTGCCCAAGATCGATGATTTATTTGATCAACTGGTAGGAGCCATTTACTTCTCAAAGATTGATTTGCGATCAGGATACCATCAGTTGAAAGTCAAAGAAGATGATATA
>NC_037540.1:16842892-16857441 GCF_001531365.2 Cynara cardunculus var. scolymus | reverse complement strand
CATGTCTAACCCTCATTTCGTGTTTTCAAAATATGTGTGCATGTAATGATAATAAGGGAAAGAGCATTATGTGAATTACTTCCCTATGTGCTTAGCTGTTTTGGAAGCATAGATGCTAGGATGCAAGAACATGTACTTTTAAAAATTTTGGGTTGCGTATTTTACATTATAGACTCTTGTATCAAGGACCTATGTGGGGGAAAACATGTATTCTATACATGAAATATGTGTTATATGCAATGTATGGATTTGGGGGTGTTACAGCAAGGCGCTCGAAGAGAGTCTTTCTCAGCTTCAACACTCTTGACCATCGGAGGAAGTTGGAGATGGTCCCCATAAAGTGTACACCTAGAACCCTGTAAAACCAAATTAGATCTACTCATGCTCCATGCCATAAAAGTCTTCTTTGGAGTCATATACATCTAAATACCCAATCAGCACTGAAATAATTGGTGCCCTTTCCATTTTTAGATAACGTACTCGTTTTGGTACCTACTGAAAGTGCCCAAATGGTCTAGAAGGTTGAAATAGTTAATGTACTTATGGCCAAATCTATTTATAAGTATTCATGATAGATAAGGGATGGAATCAAGATTTTATATAGTTTCTTAGGTTGTGAAGTAATGGGGCTAGGGGGATTATAAGAGAAAGGCAGTAATATTCTTCAATGCTCTATAAAAGCTTTTTGCTTCGTTACCTTTAGTAGAGCGATCCAGCAAGCTCCCTCAAGTGCTTGAGCAACTCCATCAATTATCACGACATCAAATGAACTGCCACCTAATTTTCGCGACAATGAACCTGTCAGTGTGGTTAGAACAACATCTGCATTTTTTTTATTACATCTGTCACAGCCAACTGCTGCTTCTTGCGCTCTTCTTTGGAAAGCATCTTGAGCTCCTTTCGAATATCCCTCTTCGTATTTCTTTCTTTAGCTTTCAACAATTTAACATTCAATGCCTGGAAGATCCATCAAGATGAGATGGAAGAACAAATTTCATGGTAGTAAAAAAAACACAAGAATAACATTCAAATAATTCATCCGAGCTGATTAAAGATTCACACATGCCTATAATTGTATATCGCTTTATCTATAATGATTTGAAATGAATATACCTGCTTGTGTTTGTTAAAAATTTGAAATGAAGTCCAAAACGGAACAGCTGCTATAAACAGATATGAACACAAACGATATCTGGAATGCACTCCTATGAAGAACATAACCTTGCGACAGGTAGAGTCATAGTATTTGTCAAATAAATATGTATATGATCATGTAGATGCACCTGTTGAACATCGCATAAAATGCGTAAGAAGAACACTACCTAACGGCAGCAGAAAAATAGTATCTATCCAAATACAAAAGTAAATAAACATGTATATTCACTCGTTGATAAATACATATATGCGTGTTAGTTGATGTGTAATTTGATACATAGTTCCTTGATAGATCTTATTGTTAAAGTTGTTGTTGTTGGGTTGAGAACTATGAAACCTGATAATGAAATCCAATATGAAACAACTGTTATATGTAGATATGAACATAAAACAGTTGTGCATGCCATAGTAACGATGTCCACTTATCCAAACTGTTCACGTAGCTTGTAAAACAGATACACGAGCTTCATCTCATGCATGATATGGATACTGTTCTGGCTACTGGTGTTTATATGTACAGTGGTTGCATTTAACTGTCAACAATCTATTTTCATAGTGGTTGTTCTTTTGAATCAGCTGCTTGTAATAAGTAGTGCCATGCTTTGATAAAATTTTTAATTTTTGGGCTGTCATAAAATGGTAATCTTCCAAATTTTATGCCATCCTATGTTCAATTTGATCCTACCATTGTCTGTTGAACATCCAGATATGTGAATATGTGAACATCAAACACACAAACTTGACTGCATGATAGTTGATGCTTTCACATACGTAATTATTATGTGTTTCTTGTGCTTTAAGGTTCATGCATTTTTTTTAGGAATGCATAATAATCATGAGAAAGCGAATTGCAGATCTGTGTTCTTCAAGGTCGGAGACAGACATGATGCTGCAATATTACGTGGAACGTTTTCCCGGTGACACAGCTTTTGACAAATTCAAACATCAATTATCAAGCATGTTTAAAGGGAGCATGTGGGAGTCCCGACAAGATCTAGGTCAATGTAGTGGCATAGCATTAAATAATGACACTCAGTTCAAAGATTGCAACAGGCTCAGTGGAACATGTTAAAGAATTGTCACTTGTTGAGGTAACACCTTGGAAGATGACCACCACATCCGATCCTGGTATGTTATCACCATTATCAGAATTCTGGACAAGCCCAACCGTGATTGCGGAAGTTGATTGGGCATCAAACGAGAAAGTTTCTCTCACATCAAAAGAAAAGGGAGTTTACACAAACCCGAACCCATCGGAAAAAGTGAAGCTTACATCGTTACAATCACCATTGGAAATTGTTGGGAGGGTTCGAAGTAGGAGTGTGGATGAATGTGAACCTTGGACCAGTAAGCATTGTAGACGGTCACAAACAGGTACTTTGATATCCAAGTTTCTTGTCGTATGTTACTAATGTCACCTCGATCCAATGTTTATCAAATATATATACATATATACACATATTATATGTGAAAAATGTTCATGACACGTACTAGAAGAATATTGTAGTAATATATGAACACATGACCCCCATTTTATGAACAGCAGGTGCATTCACTTACACAAATTTAGGTATATGAACACACATGCACATAGACATCATTTTGACAAGTATCATTAGGATAATGATGTGCGAGACATTGATTCTTATGTAGATATCGAGGCACCTGCTTTTGATTTGGGAATAAGTCCATCCAAGGAACAAGTTATTGCTTTTGTGTATGTAGTTCGATAGCAGGAGTTAGAGAACAAAATGTGAGATCTACAATGCCAAAAAGAGATCCAGAACTGAGCTTTAAAATGTTCACCATATGTTACACGTGCGGTCACGTTCGATGTGACTAGTGATGAAAGGAAGCTGCAGGAGTGGATATTAAGAGGCATTAGCGGGATTCTGTAAGTTTGATTGTCCAATTTTTATTATATATAGTAACAACCATATAATGTTGTCTTTTTGGATATTAATACCTACCGAATTAAACCTGTAGTGAGCCAGTTTTCATGACACCGAAATGGAAATCAATTACACGTCAGATAATGCAATCTCTTGCAACTTAGAGCATGGTTTGCAAAAAAAATTATAGACGGGTGGGCAATGGTTCTTAACCGAGAGGAAAGGTTGAGGACCAATGAGTCTCTGAGGCGCTATTTTGTACAGACAGATATTTCGGTAATATTATCTTCATAAACGTCCATGTAATTGCTATAGTAATCATTCATACTCTTCAATATACCTTATGCGTTGTTTTTTGCGCAGTTGGATCATATTATTAGAGATCAAGATTAGAATATTAATCAAAGGTAAGATAGTTTCAGGAAGAACATCACGAGGTGCATCGATAATGAGAAAGAATTGATTAGTATGCGTAACATTGATCTGGTAAATGTATTAAGTTTGTTACAAACTGTACGTATGCTCTTAAAAATTTCTTCAAATGGTATCATCTAGCCACGGCTTTTCAAAAATGTAGGTCTTCTTCGCGGTTGTAGAACCATCATTCTATTACATCGTAGTATTCGATCTAAAGCACCCATCAATATCCATAATAGACAGTGAGAATCGGGCTGGCAAAGTTAATGATATATATGGCTCTAGAACTATAGTCTTGGTAAATTAATTTAATGTTTCCTTATATTATGTATGAACAATATGGACATATGTTTAAGTTGTAATTTTTATTATGTATGCAGCAAGACATGATGATAATGCACCTACTGAAAGAGGGGCATGGGGCCTAGAAGGTATACGCGGAAATGGATCAGGATCATATCAAGACAAGTTGGCAATTTCATGAGAATACGGTTGACTGTGGTGTAATGTTAATGTGATACATGGAGACATTCTTTGGAGGAGATATAGTGAAATGGGACTGTGGTCTTGATAAGGAGAGCACGAAACAGAAGAGACAGTTGAAGGATCTCAGAACCAAATACTGTTCGAAAATGCTACTCAATGATGAGAATATCCGAAAGACATCTATCGTAGCTGATATTGAATGGTTCATTTTGATGGAGACATCGTACAATGCTAGAAAAAATCATGGTGTCCCACTAGTAGATCGGGGAATGAAGTAGATGTTAACTTCAGTTGTGGTGACACATTGAAGTTTCATTGTTTTTTGAAACTTCTACCTTTTGGTTATTTGTGGTAGCGTCACAATTTCAGACATAAACGCATGTCATGTTTGGTCTCACATTTTTGTGTTTGTTTAATTAAGTGATCATTGATGTTTGATTTAGCACCGGGTTGTTAGAAACAATGTGATCTTGCGTTATCATGACAATACACATAGTGTGTCACTATCTCATTATTACAGATTGTCAATATGACGTCATTTATACGTTGTATGTAATGTAAAACCTTACACCTTAAAATGATGATTAATCAGTCCTTATAAAACTCAAAGTATGAATTTATTAGGTGAATGAAAGCTGGACTCCTATCACTTCATCTTACCTTTTGCTTAAATTGTAAAAACTTGATCCCATATATTGCCTTTGTAATGATGCGATACATTTACTTCATTTTGACATATCAGGCAAGAGTTTTAGCACACTGCCTTGCAAAATATCCCATGTCTGAAACATAATGAACAATGTAAAAAATTAAAAAAAAAACAAGAAATGGTTAATTGAGCACATACATCATAAATTCAAACTTCTATCTTCAATAACACAATAAATTTCATAATACTGATGAACAACAGACAAATCCTAAAACTTTATTTCCATCAACTGATATAGCAATCAAGTTACTGTCAGCCACAATCAACTTTTGCAATAATTTTTCGAACAAATCAAAAACTTGAAAAACAAAAACAACAGTTTTATTCTCGAGATCCTCCAAAAACAAAATCTTGAACTTCCAAATCATACTCAGTAATCCAAGAACCTAATAATAGCCAATAAAGTACAACATTGTTCATAAAAACACAATCATTCAGATTCGGTAATTAGAAACAAGGCATTTAGGGTGGTTTTATTACTTTGTCTTGTAAATAACAAATAGTGCTTCAAACATCTATAATTTGGAATGAAATGAAACATAGATGATATATGCCAATCGTAATAAGATATAATCTGAAATTGGCGCATGACGAAATGTAAGATTGACGACAACAAAGTACACCGAAACGATAATATTTCAAAGTATTGGAATACTAACTAATCTATCAATTCGGGGCAATTGTGTGAGTCACGATTGGTACGTTGGCCACAGGTCGCACATTTCCGCCGTGTTTTTTTGCTTACAGACTGTATTTTCTCAGACACACTTACCAACCTTTTACCAGTACCACAACCCTTGTTTCTTATTCTAGATGGTGGTAGAATGTCCACGTCACCTTGTATGGAAACACCAAGGTGATCTCTAATCGCATCCAACTTTTGTTTGGATGGGTCTTCATATGGTACTTCTTCTTTGATATCAACCATGAATTTGTTGAGAGTCTGTTCCAATCTACACAATATAGATTTATCATTCCGGGCGATACTTATTATGTCGTCGACTTTGGAGTAGACATCAATTATACACTTATCCTTCTCCGTATCCACCTCACTATATTGAACTCTGGCGGATTGTATCTGGACCGGAACTAATTTTTGTTTCCATCGACGTAAAACATATTGGTTCGGAATACTATCAACTTCATCGTTTATTAGAACCTTAAATGCATGATGACACAAATACCCGTTACGCGTGAATAGATTGCACTCACATTCAACCGTGTTGCCTGGGTAATTACGGGATACCTACAATAAATACATTAGTTTACGATAAAACAAACAGGTGAACTTAAATGAAAATAATAATAAAAACATTAGTTTATGTGTAAGGAATATAGTACCAGATACGTTGTGTTGCCAGATGATTTCTTGTTCTTGTGGGTTATGATGAACGTCTTGAAATCACCCTGACATTCGACCGTCCCTATACCACAGCACCAAACGGCCTTCTTTATTTCCTTTTGGATGTCAAAGAACACATTTCGACTGTATATACCTGATGCGTGACTTTCTAAACGCAAAGGGGTAAACAACTTTGGATAAATGGTCCTCGTTATTGTTTCATGCACAGCTTGTTTGTATCTTTGTTTCTCTATAGCAATGTCATAATTATTAAGAAATTGAACCAAATCAAACCAATATGATTTGTATATATTAATATACGAATTCGAACTCTCAGATCTTGATGTTGTTTTCATAAGACCAGACATAGGTGTGTCCTTATAAAATGTCGGAATCCATGATGCACCGATGTCATACATTTCTACGAACCACGGATCACCACCTAAATTGTATTGCTCGATCATCTCTTGCCACTTGGTCTCAAATTCCGATGGGCCAACATGTATGTTCCATACGAGCTTGTTAATAACTTTATTGAACACAGGATCTTGATTTAGGGCGACACTAACCTACGGACATATCGATCTCAATATGAACCTATAAACATTCACCTTTACATGGGAAAAAAGACGGTTTACTAAAGTGTACTTACTTTAGAAGGCACTTTCTTCATGATGTGCCACATACATAGTCGGTGTTTGGCTTCCGTAAACACCAACGGAATAGCTTGCTTCATTGCCGAACATTGATCCGTAATCACAGAAACTGGTTGCTTCTCATGGCATTTTAGAAAAGCTCTTAGAACCCATGTAAAGTTTTCAATCGTCTCACCACTTATTAACGCGGATCCGACAACAACGGAAGCTTTGTGATTGTCAACCACCAAAAAAGGAACAAAAATCATCACATGGCTAGAACATAAAAGAACAGTTATAAAATGATACCGATGAGTAGCCAACTTAAAAAATTTGGTTGAACCTGAAAATCTTACTTGTTGGTGCGAAACGTCCCATCGAACGAAATTACATCACCAAACTCTTTGTTGTTAATTCTAGCTACCTCATCTGCCCAGAAAATGGCACTCAACTTCTGATCATTGCACTTGTACTCGAAAAAATAACCGTACACAATATCTCGCCTATTGGATAATTTATTGATCAACATCTTCGCGTCCTTTTTCCCAACACAGGCAACTTCATCTCTCTTAAAATTCTTAAAGTCGATCTCAGAACATCGATTGTGCTCAAATCCACCATTCAATGTCGTTTGTATACAGCGAGCCCTTATCGCACTGACTTTGTAACTCGAGCTATTTAGAACATTTTTGAAATTCATAGACTTCATCTGTCTATTTTTTCTTGAGAAACGTCTATCATTAGTATTGAATAACGCATGATTATGTGCCTCAACAAACTCGTATATCTCATAACATGACCTATCCTTTGTCAAATGAAGTTTTACACATGTATTGCATCTACACCGTTTAAAGTTCGTATTACGGTATCTCATCTCGCTAGACTGAATAGCCATAGAATCTAAAATCTTTTTATTTGGTGTTCCCTCCCTATTACATACAAACCATCTTGTTTGTAGGTCTCCGTTCTTGTTTTTTTTTTGGCATGAAGACGAACATCAAACCCAGCATTGTCCGCATACATCCTGTACATCTTTCTGCTTCATTTATATATACGAATTGTAAGTTGATATTTGGTTTAAGCTCGTCAACAACCTTAGGGATAAAATACTTGCTTCCATTTGAACACTCTCCGACATCGTACTCCGTTTCATGTTCGGAAGGTGTAAGCATGGGAACACCTGTTGATACCATCATATATTGTAACTTCAATGAACATCAATATTACATAGTTGGGGTAATCAACTGCAACAATGATAAAAATATATTTGTTTGGTTCGAGGTATATTTCCTTGCAATAAATTATAATGACGGAACCTGATTCAACTTATGTATCTTATATGATTTTCTAGATAAGGTTTTCTGGCTTCATGGTGAATCAACTCTAAATGGAAGAGAAATTAGTTTTTTGGCTGGTTACATGTTTGTATGCTTTGTTCACCATGTCATGATCAAATATGAGCATATCGAAGATGGTGATGATTAAGTAAACATAATCATATTGTGATAATAATTAAAATAAGTAAACTTAAGATTCGAATAAGAAAGCCAGCCCCTGTTTGATGAAGCAGCATCCAAGCAATCTCTATATAATCTCTTCTCTCCATTGAACAAATATGAACAGTGGTGATGATTAAGTATATATTATTGAAAAATTATAAACCTATAAATAACAACTGGAGGACAATGTTTGCAATTATTAACACAAATCGACGTACACGACCGACCATATTCAGCTTTTCAACTTTTGTTAACATTTCAAATTGGTCGTGTGTAAACATATGAACATTAACATGTCATGAACAATTTAATTATGAAGAACGTGTTTATACAAGTGCGGGATCAACAACTTGAGAATATATATGAACAACCATACAAACACAAATCGTGTTATATATTACCTTCTTTGTGTTAGGAACGTCATTATAGCTATATGAACCCTTGTGTAACTTAAGAACAGAAATTGACACATAACAACAGGTGGTATGTACATGAACTTAGTGTGAACATATCAACATAATAAAATGATGAAAATAGTGACCGTATGAACACATATATGATGAACACTTGTGAACACGATATGAACAGGAATTCAGCAATGGGTGTAGATGTGTTCATCTTCGTCAATATGTGTTCATCTCGTGCTCATATAGCTATACTTTTGTTCCTAAAATAAAGAAGATATCATATAACACGAGATGTGTATGTATGGTTGTCTGAAGGTTCACATTGCTGAATTTATGTTCATATCGTGTTCACAAGTTGAAAAGTTTATCTTTTCTGGGGCCATGTTTAAAGTTTGGGGCTCGATTCTTATTATATGTGCAGTGTGTACATACCTCAGATGGAGATCTTACTATTGATTACTTGAACGATATATGTCAATTATTTGCTAGTCTTAGTTGCCCATTTTCATGTTAGTTTCATTTAAATTGATGTATGTTCCATTTGAAGAAGTTCCAGAACTTGTGGCTAGTCGCAGAGTGTTCATCCATAAAGGATATGCATATGTTGCCTTGAATCAGGTGCATACAGTGTTCCTACTCATTATTTTGTTACACTAATGTAGTACAAGAGATAATTTCTTAATTAATGTTTATGATCTTAATTGGATGTTCTCTATAATTTCTACTACATGGTTACTGTATCAATAAGATTTACCAGCTGCTCAGTTTCTACTTCCCAGAAAATGGACATCCATAATTTCTACTTCATAACCTCTATTGTATGAACATGTGATGCAATTAAAGAAAAAAGCTATCAAGGCAATATGAATTACAAAAAACACAATACATCATAATGAACATAATTTCGATTAAAACGAGTCTAACAAAAATATTAATCCATTACCAAGACATTCGCTTTGGTTAATTTCTTCACTTCGAACCATATTAATCTTCTCAATGTTGTCGCTTTCTTTTTCATTGCGTTTATCCATATTAGCTTGAGCGATATCGATGATCTTACTACCGTGTTTCCTCTACGAATGAAAAACTTATAAAACAATAAACATGGAAGATCAAGATTAAAAAAAATAAAAATATTATAAATGCATATTTTTTGGGATTTTATGATTTGTAACTCCCCATTAATTGTTTGGGAGTTACATAGCCAATCAATTTACTGAATTAGCCTTGTAATTAAATTGTGAACATGATAAAAACCTAATAGAAGAATGTAATTTGATTGGTTGACATGGTTTGCAAAGTTAACACAAAATTTTTGGTTAACATTTGATCTTGTCTATATATATAGGGATCTGTTGAAAAAAGTCTAATTCTTAGAAACCGTGTAAACCGATTTCGATCAATAGGAAAATTCCTTTATTTTTTAATTAAATTTAATCATTAAGGGTTGAATTGTCATTTACATTGTTTTGTATTAAATATGGAAGTTATTAAGAGATCTTAATTAAAGAAACGTAATAAAGAAAATGTTAGAAATGGTAATATGTAAATGTTTATTTAATTTCGTATTTTAAAAATTAAATATGTTTATTTATGTTATAGGTCTATACGTAGTAAGAATATGAAGATCAAAAGCTTACATTGATTGATCCACAAAATCAGTAACAGATCCTAAACAGAGATTCATAAACCGGTAAAACTATAAATATTAGTGAAACAGATTCATGCTATGAAACGTGTTCGGATTGCAAAAACTTTGTCGATGAAATGGGTGAATAACGAAAGTGAAACCATTTCATAATCGTTAAGAACATGTTGTGTAATTAGCAAACAGTGAAACCATTTCATAATTAGATTGAAACGGATCCATCTACCGAAAACATGAAAATGTCAAATGTCTCATCTAGCATTACGTTGATTTGTGTATTAATGAAACTGTGAAACCATTTCATTCATGAAATCATTTCATCTATGGTTTAAATCGTTGCATAATATACTAGGATACAAAATATATTCTTGGATAATATTGTTTCATTATCAACAATTGTTGATGAAATCGTTTCGTTTTTTTCCCAGGTTATCTGGTTCACTTAGTGGTTATTGATTTGTATGGTATGGTGGATGCAGTATTTTTAGGTGTTATAAGTTGTGAAACAGGTTCATGGAATGGTTATTGTAAACGGTTGAGATGTTAACGTTAAGAACATGTGTTTAATAGGCAAACAGGAAAACCATTTCATAATAAGATTGAAACGGATCCATCTTCTGAGAAAATGACCGATGGCTCCTCTAGAAAGACGTTGATTTGTGTATCGTAAAAAATGCTGTGAATCATTTCATTCGTTAAATGTAATAGTTAAAAATATTGTTTCTTTATTCAAAATGGGGTTGATTAAGAAAACTGATGATTATACCCGATTTATTGATATAGACGGTTTCACAATTTTGCCCTTTTTTCAATTAAAAAATAATTTTTTTTAACTTCCTAATATAAACTAAACTAATCTTGACCATTGATCAAGAAAATGGATGAATGAAATTGGTTTATATGATTTATACAAATGATGACGGTTTTCATTTGATCGCTCCTCTCTCTCTCTCTCTCTCTCTCTATATATATATATATATATATATAAAGAGAGAGAGAGAGAAGTGTTCAAATAAAAACCACTCAATTTGTACAACCGTGAAAACCTCATTCAACCAATCATAATTTTTCATTTTGTTCATTTTTTTGTAATTATGAGAGGTTGATTAACCATTTTTATTGTGGAGGGTGTTAATCATGGATATTAACATCTTCATTATTTTAATTTTAGAAAAATACATGAAACAGTTTCATTAAAATTTCATTAAATATTATATGAAACAATTTCATAACCATATATGAAACAAATTAATCAAAAAAAGTATTATATGAAACAATTTCATTAAAAAAATTTCATAAGATTAAACAATGAAGTCGATGTATGAGGGTGGTTTGTACGGTTTGTACAAATATGGGTGGTTTTCATTTGATCGCTGTTAGGACTGAAAATCAGTATATAATTGTATTCGTCTTGAAAGTTAATTTTGTCTATAATTATGTAAAAGTCATCGTGTTTGACTTTTCTTTAGAATAGTTTGACTTTGACCTTGTGTCTTGTTTGACCCTATAAATAGGGTGATATCTTGTAATTTTGTGTAGGAGCCATATTGTAAAATCATTTTTACGTATTGAAAAGTTTGACTAGATTTGTTGTGTTGACTTTCTCTCTTTACTCTTTCTATGTTCTTGAATGAAGATAATCAGATCTGCCATGAATCTATGAAGCTTTATGAAGATTGATCATTAAAGAGGACTCTCAATTGGTATCAGAGCTGATTTGCAGGAAGATTGATTGAAGAAATTATCAAGATCTACACAATTTTTTTCTGGAATTTCAATTTTTTTTTTTTTGTTCTTGGTTGTTCATTTTAGATCAAATTTTTTTTAAAATCTCTCATCTTATGGATGTTTGTTGTTAAAATTGTGATCGTAGTGTTTGTTTTTACATCATGATTCATTGTTTTTCTTGTGATTTTGCGTATTAATCATCGTTTTTAGAGATTTGAAGAGATTTGTTTGTTTTTGAAGTTCTTCTCGTTTTTAAGAAAATTCATAAAAAAAAAGTTAGTTTGATCCATTTTTTTCTAGAGTTTTTGCAAGTTTTTGTGTTTGAGTGTTGTTTTGTATTTTGTTTGGTCCACTTTCTGTTTGAATATTGTTAGAACATTCATTCTCACAGGTCTCATACCATGCAGTAGGAAGTTTGAGCAGATAAAGAAAGCTTGAGCGATTTAAGTTGCTTTTGACAGGTTTAAGAACAGCTGTCTTGACTGGATTGAATCTGTGAGCTGAGCGATTTAAGCTCATCATCCTGAGCGATTTAAGCTCATCATCCTGAGCGATTTAAGCTCATTCTTGACTGGTTTAACAGCTTTGAAGTGACCGGATTAGGTTCATTCAGTGAGCGAATAAGGTTTTATACATTGAGTGGTTTACAGCTGGTGTTGACTGGATAAAGAACTAAACTTCAGATTTATAATGCATGCAGGGACCGGATAATAGAAATTGTACTTTGTGCGATTTAGCTTGCTTATCACCTTGTTAACTTTTTCAATCTTGGTCTTTGTGCGATTTACATCCAAGTAGTGACCGGATAAGGAACTAAGTTGACAGTTTGTCTTTATGCAGTGAGCAGATTAAATGTACAGACTTGACTGTGTTTTGAAACTGTTTTGGATTACAGCATCTGTTGAGTGATTAACAGTCAGCAACTTGAACGATTTTAGCTCTTTCTCTTGACAGCTGTGAGTAATTTACAGAATATCTTGAGCTGACCGGATTAAGAGGCTGTTAGTTTTTGAACGGTTTCTTGACTGCACATTGAGCGATTTAAGCTCAAGTAATATTTGTGCGATTTATTTCTTTATCAGATACCTCCTGAGCAGATTTATTTTCAGCTGTGAATTGACTGCTATGCAGTAACCAGATTTCATTCATGCAGTAACCAGATTAATATCATGCAGTGAACAGAAAGCTTGTATAGTGAACAGTTTTGTTTGAGCGATTTACAGCTTGTATTGAGCGGTTTATCTCTTTGTAATGAGTTGTGTGAACTGTGAGTTGACTGTTTTAGAAACAGTGTTGACTGATTTAAAAGTCTTTTATTGCTGCTGTGTGTGAGCGATTTATAGTGTGAGTGTTTTACAACATTTGGTTGAGCGATTTACTGCTGCTGTGAGTTGACTGGAATTCATTCTTGCTGTGAATAGACTAAGATATTCATGCAGTGAGCGATTTATCGAGTGTAGTGAGAGGACTCGATCGGATAAGGGACACAGTTTTGAGCGATTTAACACACCATTTTGAGCAATTTAAACTTGGCCGTGAGCGGGTTTGACCGGATTCTGGCTTACAATTTGAGTGATTTAATGTTAGTGTTGAGCGGATATTTGAGCGATCTAGTGTTAATGTTGAGCGGATATTTGAGCGATTTAGTGTTAATGTTGAGCGGATATTGAGCGATTTAGTGTTAATGTTGAGTGGATTGAAGAAGAGTATTATCGACTATAAAGATAAATACATAAACATTTTTGTGAGAATCATTCTAATGTGGAATTTATTGCAAATTTACAAAACGATCATAAAAGAGCATTGGAAAGAGTTGAGAATGATTCCAAGTATCAAATCAATAAACTTGAAAATTCTTTGGATAATGTTAGAAATTTTTTTGATGAAGAATTGAAAATATGGAGTAAAGCTAATAAAAATCTTTTCAACAAACTCCAAGAAGTTCAGAATGAATTATGAGTTGAAAGAAATTCTTCAGGTAGAAAGAATGATGAAACTGATGACTTGACTGATAAGTCTCATAAGTCTGAAAGTGACCTGATTGAGCTAAGAAAGCTACTGAACTTAGAGAAAGAAAAAGGTTTTGAAAGCGGAAAAGGATTTTAATGTTGAAAGGAAAGTTTTGGAGAAAGAGAAGAATAAGATTATAGAAATTGAGAAAAGATTTTGTATTGAACGTGAATCTTATGAAAATAAGATTAATTCTCTTGAGCTGAATGCTAAATTTCTTTTAAATCAAATTTCAGATTTTGAACAACTTATCATCTTGGAACGAGCCAAGGTTGATAAAGAAAAGAAAGAGGCTGAACAAAAGCAAAAAGCTCTAGATGAAGAGAAAATGTTGTTTGTTCTTGAGAAGAGAAATTCTGTGAAGAAACATGCTGCAATTGCCAAAGAGCTTACTGAGAAAAAAAAATGGCTTGACATTGCTTTGGAGAATGATAAGGGAAGTTCAAATGAAGAAAGAAAGAAGTTTGAGAAAGAAAGAAAAGTGTTTGAAAAGATGAAGAAAGAATTAGAAGRTAAATTTTTGGATACTTCAAAGAAGTTGTCTGATCTAGAGACAGAACTTGTGTCTGAATTGAACATGAGAACTGAACTTAAGAAGAATTATGATTTAGTTGCTGATGA
>NC_037540.1:16840353-16842782 GCF_001531365.2 Cynara cardunculus var. scolymus | reverse complement strand
AGTGTAAAACTTGCTTTTATAACTGTTCCAGTGTTAAATCCAATAGTTATTCAAGTAGTCCTAAATCAACTGTTTCTAAGAACAAGTCTCATTCTTCAAATCAGTTTTATCAAGGGTATGTCATTGGATCACCCAGTAATTTTTCAAAAGTGAAACAAGTATGGATTAATAAAGTTGATTATGTTTTACCTCATACACCTGTTATTACTAACTCTGTTCTTCCTTGCATTGTGAGATCAACTAATGATCTGATCAATCTTAGCAAGAGAAGAATTATGTGCTCAACATGCAAAACCAATGATTTTGTCAATAAGAAAAGGTTCAACATGTGGCATGGAGATAAAAGCTATCAAAACATTTGGACAGGTAAGAACAGGTATGATCACAATTACTGGTATGAATCATATTTTATTCCTGATCATCCTGTTCACAGTGCTAAAAAGAATATATCTAATAAGAATAGATGGTTTGGAAGTTACAATGTACCACAACCCGATACTAACAAAATAGGACCCAAATTCATTTGGGTACCAAAATCTACTTAATCTGGTTTTGAAGGTGTGTCAATTTTGTGCTGATCAGAATATTATATCAGTGATACACCAATGCAGGGGGAGTTGTAATCTGATCCAAGCAAGGCTTCTGAACAATACAGTTCAGGGACCGTGCTTTACCGAGTGTGGTTTCTAAACACACAGTTTAGGACCCGTGCTAAACACGTTTTTCTTATTTTTTTTTTAAGTTGAATCGAATCATTTCTATAATCTATTTTCTAGGGGGAGTCTCTAGAAAGTTTAATAAATGTTTTTCGGAATTTTTTTTTGGGAAACGAGTACATTCTCTGAACAGGTATTTCCTGAGATTTTACTTACGTAATTTCTCATCGAACATAACTTCAATACCTGTTTCAGCTATTCTTGAAATTGTTATTATCACGTCTCTTAAAATCATAATCATTTTCGGTGATAAATAAGCTCGTTTGTATTCAAATTTGTTTTCTGATATTTTTTTTACGTTGATTGATATACATTCAATAATTTTTTTAATATCAGAATCTGTAAACTCGTTCTTATAGATCTTCATTCATTTCTCTCATATACCAAATAATCTGATCGTTGTCGCATCATTTCTTATTGATTGTGCTTAAAGCCAAATTTCTTCAAATTTCTTGATCAATTTTTTATCTAATCATTGTGCTTATTTGCAATAATAATTTTGATCAATCATTATGATCAACTGAGCTTACAGTATTTTAGGAGGGACTGAGTGCTTATCAGAAATACCTCTATGGAATGTCAAAACCGACAGACCTACCCAAGAGGACAACCATATCTGAGTGAGCTTTGAATACAAAAGGGTTTGTGTGCTGAGATTAAAATGAAAAAGAAAGGGGTAGTCGTTGTGAGCTAAAAGAATTGATGAGAGTTGTGTCAGGATTAAAAGAATACGAGAATCCTGTTCCAAACTTCTAAAATTCGGGCATACCACACAATCTATTAGTTCTCAATTTCTTCGAGACTAATATGGAAAAAGGCAAAGTCCAGGCCAATTCTTGTCACAACCCCACCAGCTACTCATTTATCTCTAACAGATAAGTGTTTCAATAACACTTGGGGCACACAGCTCATCATCTATCAATTTCTCATTCGGAGRAAGTTGATATTGAATCAGAAGGATATATGTCCCCCCTTCAAGTCTTTTTGATCACATATTGAGTCTGATAAATTTGTGTAGTCCACACGGTTTATCTTTTTTAGCCTAAACAGAAGCATATATTGCTTTATCTTTCTACACTACACAGATTTTGCATTTTATATGTTAATTTGCCAAAACATTCATAGATATGCTAGTTTTAAGTTATCAAAGATTGAATGGAAGACCTGGTGAGATGAGCCTCAAAAAGTCTCTATATACAGTACATTCGTTGTACTGAGTATATCTGTTATACTCACAGGCTAATCTTTTTTATAAGATTGAAAACAATTTCATATGTTGAAATTGGTTGTTACCTTCCTATTCCCTTAATCTGAAAAGATTAAACAAGTGGATATGAAAAAATCTACTTACTATTTTATGAATTGACAGCTATCGCGGAAGACTTCATTCATTCTTGTGTATGATGGAATGATTCTCATTTCATCATAAGGGGGAGTATGTTATAATGAATGAAATGTCCAATTCCGAACATCATAAGGGGAATCTGATGTAAAGATCAAATTTCATTCTTCTTGTAGATTTATATCATGTTCACATTTTAATTACAAGGGTATTTCAGTAAATTGATTTGATATGTAACTCCCAAACAATTAATAGGGAGTTACAAATCATCAAATCCCAAAAAATATGCATTTATAATATTTTTATTTTTATTTTTTTTAATCTTGATCTTCCATGTTTATTGTTTTATCAGTTTTTAATTCGCATAGAAA
>NC_037540.1:16838525-16839738 GCF_001531365.2 Cynara cardunculus var. scolymus | reverse complement strand
TAAAAAATTTCGGTATCGATCAAGCTAATATGGATAAATGCAATGGAAAATAAATTGACAACAATTATAAGATTAAAATGGTTTATGATGACAATCATATCGGAGTTCGAGGTCGGGAATTGAAGAAATTAACAAAAGCGAATGTCTTGGTAATAGATTTTTATTTTTTTTAGATTCGTTTTAATCGAAATTATGTTAATTACGATGTGTTGTGTTTTTTATAACTCATCTTGTATTGATAGCTTTTTTCTTTAATTATTAAAATATGTACCTAATTCACATGTTCAAATGGAAGTACATGCACGACCCATTTTCATATTGTCATATTACCGACTTTTATGAATCATGAACCATTGTGTTCATGTTACTTCTATCATATGAACACAAATGTTATTTTTTAAGCTTGATACCAAATCTTTATATTTGTGTAAGTGTTTGCACCTTGTGTTCATAGCGTTGGGGTTATGTGTTTATATATTTTATACGATATGAACAAGAGGTGAACACGATATGAACAAGGGGTGAACAACCATATAAGATCAGAAACATATATGAACAAAGGGTAAACCTTAAACGGTGTGGATGCAATGCATGTATAAAACTCCAATTGACAAAGTATCGTTCCTGAATGTGTTTATAATGAAGGAACTATTGTTCACAAGCTGTTCATATCGTGTTCATACCTGTTTTTTTATTTATTTCTTTTCGTATAGCAGTTATTCTTATTATGTTCATATTGTGTTCATAAATGCTATGCAATCCAAGTTCATATATATGTCAAAAAAAATTTCGTATTTGACACAATAGTTCATATATATATATATATATATATATATAGTTGTGTTCATATGGTTCTTATATTAACAAAAAAATCATAGAATTTTTGATTTTGTAACTTCCAATTAATTAATGATATGGGAGTTACATAATTTTTTTTTACCTAAATACCCTTTTCAACATTGTTCACTTATCTTTATGTAATTTTAAATTTAAAAAAATAAGTTTTTATCATGATTAATCACAACCGTTTATTGAAAAATTGAATGGTCAAGATCGGTTAACAAAGTTTATACAAAAACTTTGGTTAACATTTGATCTTACCTATATATATATATATATATATATATATATAGGGAAGGGTTCAAACGAGAACCCCTGTGATTTACGAGAACGCAAGAACAACCCAATAACCTCATATTGTGATAAAAAATAA
>NC_037540.1:16823385-16836775 GCF_001531365.2 Cynara cardunculus var. scolymus | reverse complement strand
TATATATATATATATATATATATATATATATATATATATATATACACACAAAAAAAAAACGTTAAAAATGGACCTCCTACTCCCTAACCCCGAGCACCCCCCACCCTATCTCCACCAAGCCCTACCCTTCCCATTACCTGCGACCATATCTAGCCTCCACTTTCTGCCTCACCCACGTACACGCGCATGCGCGCACATGAACACGCGCACACACACATACACATACAAAGTGTATAGATACACATACAAAAAAAACCCTACAAAAAACACAATAGTCACACACTCTAATTTGGCTAAACAATTAGCAAAAACCAGTCATTTTGGTAGCTTTGTCCGTAATTCTTTTGCTTCAATATAGGAGGGCCCAAAACAAATAAAACCCAAAACCCGAATCTTCACAAGAGATCAGAGCAGGGCCTAGCTCGTAATGAAATGACAAAAGAACAAAAAGACAAGGATAAAAAGAACAAATTCCCATGAGTTGGCGAATTAGAGTCAACTCCATTAGGAAAGGGGGGCCTAGCTCGTAACGAAATGCAAACCACTAAACGTTCAATGTACATCAATAAAAAACATTCTGAACAAACCACAGGTGTAATTCACTCCAGACATAAAATATAAGATTCATAAACTAGGTAAAAGTCTTTGGGAATCTCCATTGGAAACCGCTAGAAATAAAGCATCACGTCTGTCCCGAGTTCGATCCCAAACGTACACAACAATTGAGACCACTGAATTTATCAGGTCTAATTTCTTGCAGCCACAAGTCCAAAAGCTGAGAAATTTTGCATTCTTTCAAGTATGTATACAATAAATCGATCCCCTCGTCTAGACTTACCAAAAAATAACTTCATTGTCTATAGCTCTATCTTTTCTACAACAAATCAACATACCACTCCACAGTTGCTCACGCTTTTAGAGCTGCAACTTTTTGTGTTAACCCATCAACCTCCTCTAGTTGCACTTCTTCCTGCAACATTTAAAATTTCATATTCAAGATTATTTTTCTATCACCCCAAACAGAACCGCTAACCTTCAACTCCGTTTGTTTTAGTTCCGTAAGACTAGCATGTTTTTTAGACTACATTCAAACAACCCAAAAAACTTTAGCAGCTTAGTTTTCTTAAAAGCTATTTTAAGTAGCGTTTCACCAAGGTCAGAGGGTTTTATTTCAAAAACAAGATTCTTCCAATTATACTCTATATTTTACATGTATGATCAAAAATCATTTTTTGATGATTTTATAATGTCATTAGTTTATGAGTTTTAGTTTTAATGACTAGTTTAAAGGCTAGGTTACCTTTCCAGCTACCAGATGCCTACTTTGCCAAAATATGCCTTAATCAAAGTTAGGATATCATATTATAAGCCTTAGGGGCAATTTGGTTGGTTTTATATTAAGTTTCATATAGTTAAAGTTGTCTGTGTGGATTAATCTGTCTAGGTAGATTGGGGAAATTTTTGTTTGGAAGAGTTTTTCATATATGAAAGAAGCGTGTTTTGGCTTTCTGCATAAAGCTACCCCTTAGAAGCTTACTAAATAAGCCAGCCACTTGCCACTACCAAAGAAGCTGATCAAAGAAGCTACGAGTCCCATTAAGCTGCTAGCAAACATGGCCTTACTAGCAAATAACAAGCTTCCAACAGCTGGTAAAGTTTAGTCATTTATGGCCCAAACATCAAACAGCCGCTTTAAGGGAAACGTTGTGTAAAACGACTACTCTCACAGGCCCTTGGGAGGTTGTCCTTTTCAGTGACTGCACCCAGTAAATCAAAGTTATAGATAAAAGTTACCTCTGGATCCCTGGTTCCTGTGCCACCTATACATTTAGAGGCACTGATGCTTGCACTCTTTAACAAGCTACGGGCGCTACTTGGTCCATTTTGTGCAGCTGCGTTTTCTGATCCTTCCCGAGGGCTCTCAAGCGTCATAGCAACAGTCCGCTTTTCATAATCATTTTCTTGAGCATCAGAGGTTTCTGCCTTGGGTGCAGGAACTCTTTCCCTGGAAAACACCAAACATGTTAAACTCCAATAACAAGAAAAAAAAATGTAAATTAAATTTCTTGAGCATATAACAACTCGCCTAGGCAGTGATGCGTGCTGCCGTTGCAGCGGAGGAGTAGAACTTTTCTCGCCTTTACCATAATGCTCCTCAAGATGTGCAAATTGTCGCTTAAAACGATCAACACCACTATCGTACATTAAAAAAGAAAGGACATCAGAAAATTAACGTTTTCAGACAGACTTGAAAAAATAAAGAGTGCAGAAAGCATCTAACCTCGGGTACATGAAGCTAGTTTGTTCTCCACTGCGTAAATATTCCTGAAGCATCTGAGGATGATACTCTAAAATCTGATATAAAGAAAAAAACAATTGTAGATAAGAAAGTACAATCATGCAGAAAACTAATTTCTCCTTCCTTCTGAAAGTTGCAAAACTATCCTTTTTCAGGTTTGCTTTTAACCAAAACCTATTTAAATTTGCTAATGGTAAAAGATTTAGTTTAAAGCAAGTGTCAGTCGAAAGCTGCAGTTTCATGGAAAACAGCAAGCACAATAGAGGGACATCCAAACCTCTCGATAGATCAATTCTCTAACATCATCTTTTGCCAATTTTCTTCTCTCAAACTCGAACTCAAGCTTTGATATAGGATGAGTTGTAGGTTCTCGCTCCACATTGGCCAAGCCTTGAAAGTAAGGATCTGCTAGCGCCTGCAAAAGGAAGAAAGGGTATCATCACCATCTCAAAATCAATGTAAATCATAAAGTCAAATAAAATCCATACATCTTCAGCTGATGGCCGATCTTTTGGATCAAATGAAAGCAGACGTTCCAGCAGGCGAAGGGCCAAAGGATCTACATTAGGAAATTTGTGTGTAAAAGGAACAGGCGGTTTCTTGCGCATACTACTAAGATACCTTTTTGCTTTTTCATTGCGAATCTGCATGTTTATCAGCATTTGCATTAAAAGAATGATTTGATGATTGACAATGGACAAATAAGAAACGAAAGAGCTAAAAACCCACCCTCGAAATAGAATCAGAGGAAGGAGTACCAAGCAAATCAGTCATGAGATCCAACTGATGCACCACATTCTTTCCAGGAAATAATGGTCTCCCGGTAAGCATCTCTGCGAATATGCATCCAATGCTCCAAATGTCAATGGCAGGAGTATACTGCAATAGAGGATGTCTTAGTAATTTAAATGCAAATTTGCAATCCATCTGTTAAACAGTTAACACACACTTCCATGACCATCCTGCAATTCTAATCATGATCTACTGAATGGTGACTGATTTCAATTTATATGTAGAAATTATAACCCTGAATAATAATCTTTTGTTGTATTGTCAAGAGAGGTGACTATATAATGGGAATGGAGCCACCTACCACACTTAAAGTTGATTTTGAGCAAAGATGTTTACTAGCATCACAACATCATGTCTTAGAATTCACCATTAATTAAATTCAAATTTATCCTACCATGGATATTGAATGCATAGATAGGTTTAGATGTGATTCTTCCAATAAGCAATACATCTTCACTAGTCACCAACTAGTTACCATGTAAACAATGGCGGCAGGCTCACAATCTTCTAAGGAAGAAGACACGGGTTCTATAGAAGAATAACCTTCTGACAGATATTTTTTTAAATTATGACCTTCTCATAGATTTTGAGGCATTCTTGTGTTAGGAGGAGGCGTTCAAAAATCTATCAATAGGTTATGCATTTCAAAAAAAAATTGTCATAAAGCTACTCTTGTAAATAACCCCCCTCGAAGCCTTAGGGGGCATTTGGTTTGATGGATTTGGATTTCGTGGGAGGATTTGGAATCTTTAGTGTGCTTGGTTTGATGGATTTGGAATGGAATGAGATTCCATTTTTTATAAATAATTTGTAAAGCCAAATCATAGAAATAATTAAGTTACCTTTTTATTAATGAATTATTGGAAAATAAATGTTTTTAACATAATTTAAAACATTATTATATACAAATCCTACAAAATCCCGTGAAATCCCAACCACCCCCGAGGGATTTCAAAATCCTATGTTTGAGGGATTTCCACAGAATCCTAGGATTCCAAATCCAGACAATCATGCATACCAAACATGGGATCAAAATGGACTTGAAATCCAAATCTCCCCAATTGCATTCCATTCCTGAAAACCAAACGGACCCTTAGGTCCCGTTTGGTTTGCAGGATTGGATTGGATTGGATTTGGAAGAATTTGGAATTGAATTCCATTTTAGTCTCGTGTTTGATTTGAAGGATTTCCAGGATTTGAAATCCCACAAACATAGGATCTTGAAATCCCTGGGAATGGTTGGTATTTCACGGGAATTCATAGGATTGTATGTAATGATGCTTTAAATCATGTAAAAACATTTGTTTGTAATAATCAATTAATAAAAAGGTGATTTAATTATTTTCATAATTATCTATTATTCTTTTTTAATATAAAGAATGGATTTCAAAAATCCATTCCAAATCCTACAAACCAAACACACCAACGATTTCAAATCCTTCCAAATCCACGTCCTTCTACGGAATCCAAATCACTCAAAACCAATCCATCAAACCAAACGCCCCCTTAGTAATTTTCAGAACCAAAAAGTGGCAGTTTTCAGGGACGTCTGTTTTGCAATTTTCATGAGATGAAGGAAGTACATGGCCATACACAGAAGGAAGACCCAAGGAAAAGCATCATACTTTAGAGAAAAAGGAGCCACAGAGTTCAGGAGCACGGTACCATCGAGTTGCAACATAATCCTGCAATAATTCAAGGTATGAAATAAGTAGAAACAATGGTTTCAAATCTATGTGCAACAGAAGAAAGAAGTTGGTCAGAGTACACAACAAATTTAGCATACCGTCCAGAAAATAGCTGATGGGGCATCATTAAATGATACCCGAGCAAGCCCAAAATCACAAATCTTCAATTTACAATCAGCATTAGCAAGAATGTTTTTGGGTTTTAAATCTCGATGAAACACATTGGCTGCAAAAGGTCAATAAATAAGTAATCATAATGAGAAATGCGAATACAAAACACAATAACATTTGATATCACCAGAAAAAACCTACCTGTGTGAATATATTTTAGCCCACGAAGAAGCTGGTACAAGAAAAACTGATAATGTTCAGGGGTCAGATCATCATTTGCCTTAATAACTTGGTGAAGGTCAGATTCCATTAATTCAAAAACTACATAAATATCCTTAAACTCTCTTCTGGAAGGAGGAAGCATAATATGCTTAATTTCTACAATATCAGGATGCTTGAGTAAGCGAAGGAGCTTGATTTCTCTAAGAATCCTGGTGGCATCAGAGACATGCTCAAAAACATCATTGATCTTTTTAATTGCAACCTTCTCTCCAGTGTGAGTATCAACTGCGGAACCCACAACACCATAGCTGCCTTTGCCAATAACTTCTTGAACTTGGTACCTACTGGCTTCTCCGTACTCTGTGAAGAATTCTGTTTCAAGCTGAGTAGAGAACAACAAAAAGCAAGCAATTGATTATGCTAAATTGCTCATAGATCCTCTTTTAAAGAAATGCAATCATAGATTGAAAAGATAATTAATAACTAAAGAACGATAGGAGACGCAAAAAGGAAAAACAAACTACAGAACTAAGCAGCCTTCCCAGGAAAAAGAGAAGACAGATCATAAAGATGGTTCAGAAGAAATCCCAACTAGTTATATAAGGCTAATAGAGAGCTGAAGTGCTGAACTATACATATCAAAAAAGAATGACATTATGGTAAACAAGTGCTGCTTTCTTCAATGTAGCTAAACAAAGAAAGCATGATTCCATACTGACTCACATGAAACAGCATCAGCAAAAGTAAACAAGTATGAACCTCAAAGAAAATCGCATAATAACTTCCTCCAAAGTCAAATCTTCAAAAAAACACCACATAGGATCATGTAACCTACCACATTCAGCCTGATTTTGTTCCACCTTTAGTGATACATAAGATACATCTGGCAGATGATGGCCAAAACAGCAAAACTTTGTACTTCAATGGGTGGGGTTGAAGCAAGTTGTGATGGCTAAACAGCCACAGAAACACAAATAAGGGTATGCAACATACATCAGTATCATCAGCAAAAGAAAGCAAATAAATGACATTACTCTAGTTGTAACATGTGTGAATCACTGCACTGTGGGGTCCCCACTACTTAACCCACAAACGGCCAACAAAAGCAAAAAAGAAAAAGAAGGTTCATTGCTTATGGGACCAAATGAAATGAACCATCCTACAAATTAACAATTGATATGAATTTATTCACTTTCTTAAAATGTCCGATGGTATACTTCATGTAACTTGGTATCTTTCAAAAGAACCAGAGAAAACATAGCATGAATTAGCAATCAGAAAAATGACTTTTTGAACCACAAAGGTCAATATAAATCTATCAGCGTCAAGTAATTTGATCTAAAAGATACGAATCAGTTATAAAATAACCTATTATCATAGCAAAACTCATCATAAAGATCCAAAACAGAAGATCTGGAGGAAGTAACAGATCAAAAAAGAAACCTTTCTGTTATGATCCATGTGGACAGAGGAGGTGAAAGCAGGTGGAAAACTGATGCGTTTCGGAACTCTGATGACCTTGAGTGCAGAAAGATCAAAGTCTTCGACGATGGTGAGATGGGTCGTAGATGATGATGATGATGAAGAAGGTAATGATTTCGATTCAGAATCAAGATTCACAAAGCCATCAGGATTACTAGCGGTAGTAACAGAAGAAGAACGACGATTGTGATGGTGAAACCAACGAAGAACCCCATCCACGAATGTCCCACTCCCCATAAAACCCGCAACACCTACAAGTCCACTAGTTTTTTGAGACGCAAAAACGACCGCTTAACTCTCTAATATCTTCTTGTTTCCCAGCCAATCGATCTCAGCATCACCTGCGCTCTCTTTCCTGTGTCTTATAGATGGTGGTGAATCAAGAAATACAGGTGTCTCCCATGGGGTTGGAAGAGGAAAGAGAGGGGAAGATGGGAAAACAGAGCTGTAGCCGCGTTACGTGAAAGAGAAAGGGGGAAGATGGGAAAAATGTGAGAGGTCGAGAGGCGGGTCCCGCTCGTCGTGCTCTGCTTGCGTTTTATATTTTCATATCATTGGTTGTCTCCATTTTGGTTTTTGATGGAATTACAGAAACAGTCCTCCAACTTCTTTTAACTTTTCAAAGATTTTGTTGTTGGTTCTTTTGGAAGGGTGTCCTAGGCTATGTCTAGACTAATTTCGGTAAAATTGTGACTACAAGAAATCAGTCTTTCGAGACAAATAGGTTGGACATGTTCAATTTTGTTGCGATCAAATCCAACTTAGAGGTTGTTTGTCTATTTTATATTCAGACTAAGATGATGAATAACATGAAATGTGACGTGGCAATAAGATCATGCTTTAAGATTTTGGAGTCATGGCAAAAAGTCATCAAAATGCTCAACCTTGGGCATTTGACGGATTCTCTTTTCTTTCTAGTCTACCACTACCAGTTCCTTTCCCACCATTTCTCAGCTTTCGACATTCTTTCCTGATATACATCGGCTCCTTACACTTAAAGCAAACCACTCCTTATATAAAACAATCCCTAATCGAATGACCCACCTTTCCACATTTGTAGCATTCCACGTAATTGAGGTTACATGCTCTCATATGTTCGTATTGACACTTAGGACACTATTTAGCCTATTTTCGAGAATCAACTTCCTTACCACCAGAAAAACCCTTGGAATTTTCAGAAAGTCTTGGACTGTCTTTCCCATTTTCTCTTTTTGCAAACTACCATACTCTATGTTATGACTGAAATTCAGTGTTAAATTGTATTCGTCTTGAAAGATAAATATTGTCTATAATTATATAAAAGTCATAGTGTTTGACTTTTCTTATATAGTTTGACTTTGATTTTGCCTAGATGTTTGATCCTATATAAAGGATAATTCCTTTGTAACTTTGGAGTAGGAGCTTAATTGTAAATTAGATTACGTAAATAAGAGTTTGATCATCCTTGAAGATTTGACTTTCTCTTTCTACTTGTTCTTCATGTTCTTGAACATTTTATGAAGATTGTCATGAATTCTTAAGAGATTTAACTGAAGATTGATCATAGGGACTCTACATTTGGTATCATAGCAGATTGTGCAAGAAATCAACGGAAGAAATCATCGAATTTGAAGAATTTTTTGAATTTATTTTTCTGTGTTTTTATTTGTGTTCATCTTGAGTTCTTCATTTTTTAAGAGTTTGATCCAAAAATTTTTCAAATATTTGTGTTTTGATGTTAAAAATATGATCAAAATGTGCGGTTTTGAATAGTGAATCATTGTTATTCACAAGTTTTTTGTGTTTTGATCATTGATTTTTAAGATTTGTTAAAATTTATAGTTATAATTTTTTTTTTTTTTTGTGTTCTTGAATTTTTTTTAAAAACAATATTTTTGATCCTTTTTAGTATTAAAATTTTGTTATTTTGTGTTTTTGACCGGCCCAACCGGATTAGGCCCATCCGGTTTAGAAATTTTTTGTAGATCAAAAGTCCAACCTCTCAAAGCCCTCTTCTAAATCGCTGCTTAACCCATCCTGTTATATTTTTCTAAATCGCAGGTATCTCCATCGATTTCTACTCTTCATCGCACAAAGATTTGGAACCCGATTGTGTAAATCGCTCGTCTTACCAGGATATCTTTAAATCGTTTGCTACATCAGTTGTGAGCGGGTAAGTCGTAAATCGCCCAGGCTGTGAACGATTTAGGTTGCAAGTCGTACAAGGCTTGATCGGAGTTCTTCTTCATCGCCTGGCATATCTCAGGTTGCGACCGGACTACTTGACTTGGTGACCGGACTTCATAAATCGTCTAACAGCTTGCTTTAAATCGCTCAAAGTGTTTGATTGAATTCATAAATCGATTGCAGTCATTGTTCTAAGTCGCTCAATTCACTGTTCATCTTGTTCATTTTGTCCGATATCTCCTAAATCGGGCAGCAGCTTTATCCGATTTGTGTAAATCGCTCAGGTATTCACTAAATCGTTCATTCCCTGTCCGGATTTCTCGAAATCGCTCAAAGCTTTTCCTAATTCGTTGGTTTCATTGACCTATTTATTCAAAATCGCATGATTCATAGTTTCACATCTTGATCGATTTAGGATTGTTTCTTGACCGGTTTTTTTAATCGCTCAGACCCTTAATATTTTCTGTTTCGAGTCTTGAGCATCTGTTGTTGTAATTTGCATAAATTGTTCGAGTTTTGAGTTGGTCAATATTGGGTTGAAGTGTAGCTATCAATCTCAGTTGATATTGTGGTTTCCTGGTTCGAGTGTAACCTGATTTCTATTAAATTGTTTGGTAAATCGATAAAAGATTCAGTGACCGGACTTCTTTAAATCGATAGGTGCTGTGATCGGATTTCAATAAACTGCTTGGCATAGTGATCGATTAAAGCCTTGATTGTTTCTGCATCAGGTTAAGCGAATTATCATAAGTCGCTCAATATAGTAGACAAGTTTGACAGAAATCGCGTGGTTATGTAGGTCGTTTGATTCTGTAAGCAGGTTTGCCATAAATCGCTTGACATGTTGTAGATCAAGTGAACTGAACTCCTATTCTTGAGCAAGGTTGCCATGCAAAATTAGAAAAGGTCTGTCCAGGCCTTTGTGCATTTATCTTAGGATTTCCCTGTTGCAGACACTTGCATCTCCTATCCAGTAGGCACGGTCAACGGCATCACAAGTAATAGCTAAGGTTGCTGGTATGATGTTGCCACAAAAACAGTGGCCTGAGCTCATTGGTTCACTTCTATCAAATATTCACCAAGTCCCTGTTCATGTGAAGCAAGCCACTTTAGAAACTCTTGGGTATTTGTGTGAAGAAGTTTCTCCAGATGCTGTAGAACAAGATCAGGTGAATAAAATATTTACAGCGGTAGTTCAAGGTATGAATTCCAGTGAGGCTAGCAATGACATGAGGCTTGCTGCAACAAGATCTTTGTATAATGCTCTTGGTTTTGCTCAGGCAAATTTTACTAATGACATGGAGCTCACCAACTGTGATTCTTAGCTTTTCTTCATTAGATATGCTATTCTCCAGCAACTCCATTAATTTGTCAACTGTGACTGAGTCTGCTGTTTGTTGCGCCTGTGATGATTGTACTTGCTACTAGTAAGCAATAGGAACATCAATTGCTGCTGCTTTTGTTGTCTTAGGAATGTTTGTTGATGGTGTTGCTTCACAGGTTGTGCTGATTGAAGATTAGTAAACCTGTTGTGGAGTGATCAAGCTGCAGGAAGTTCTTTGTGCAGGAAAATTTGGTCAAGTCTAAGCATACAGTGAAGAGAGATTTAAGATTGATTAAAGTTCATAAAAGCGAAGAGTTTTTCATTGGTGCTGTCATATATGCATTGTTGGCTACTGGTATTGAATCCATTATCAGAACCAAGGAACACAAAGATCAAAACCTCAAAAGCTATATTGTATTGTATTGTATCATCAGTTCTATTATTGTAATCGCTTATGTTGATTTGGTCTTGGAAAATTGTTTTGGGCTTGTATTTTCTTGGGTTTAATTTTTTGGTTAGATTTTAATTTTTGGTCTTTTGTTTATCTGTTTTGGTCTGTGTTTTAACTGTTTGAGAAATTTTTGACTGTTCTGCGTCGCATAAACTGTTTTAATCAGTCTTAACTGTCTTTGATTGTTTTTAACTGTTTTCAACAGTTTTGACTGTTTTTACTGATTTTTGACAGTTTTTCGTCGATTCTCTGAATTCTCAACAGTTTTTGTGTTTTTTGTTTTTTAGCTTAATTGTCTTTGATTTCTTTTAGTTGATTTCAACGCATTTGATCCTAAATCAATCTATTTGAAAATGGCAGTTTCCTTTGAGAGAGAGGATAAAGAATTGAGAGAGAGGATTGCTGAATTGGAAAAGAGAGTAGAGAACTATAAAGAAAAATATTTTAATATGTTCGATAAAAATTTTGCTGATAAAGAATTTATCAAGGAGCTACAAAGTGAAAATAAAACCTTGAGAGAAAATTCTGAAAAGGTTTTATCTGATAAGACTTGCGAATTTGAGAGTACTTTAGACAAAGTAAGGAAAAAATGTGAAGAAGAGTTGAAGACTTGGATTGATGCTAATAAGAAGTTATTCAAAAAACTTCAAGATTTGCAAAAAGTGAAGAATTCTTCTGAGAAAGTTAATCCAGAGAGTGAGAACTTAACAACAAAACTCAATAAATCTGAGAGTGATTTATATGAGCTAAGGAATGAATTTGAAAAGGAGAAGAAAAGAGTTTCTGAAAGAGAGAAAAAGTTTGATGTTGAACGCTTATCTTATGAGAATAAGATAAAATCTCTTGAGCTGAACGCAAAAATGCTGTTAAAGCAAATCTCGGATTTTGAGCAGCTGATCATCTTGGAACGTGCCAAGAATGATAAAGAAAAGAAAGACATCATAGAAGAGTGTCAGAGCCAAACTCAGAAATTGTCTGACAACATTGCTCTAAAGTAGAAGGCTTTAGATAAAGAAAAGAAGCAATTTGCTCTTGAGAAGAGAAATACTACAAAGAAACATACAGCTATTGCTAAAGAACTTGCTGAAAAGAAAAAGTGGCTTGACATCGTTTCTGAGAATGAGAAAAGCAGCTCAGATGAAGAGATTAGAGAGTAAATAAATCAGAAAAAGAAGTTTGAAATGCTTCAGAAGGAGTTAGAAGGTAAACTCCTGGATACTTCAAAGAAATTGTCTGATCTGAAGACATACCTTGAAACTGAGCTGAAAATGAGAACAAAACTTAAAAATAAGTTTGATTACTGTTGAAATAGACCAGCTTTTACAGAAAGTCAAAGACTTTTCTTGTGCTCAAAGCTCAATTGGTTCTCCTTCTCAGTGTAAAACTAGCTTCTATGACTGTTCCAAATCGAATAGTTATTCAAGCAACCCTAAATCAACTGTTTCTAAGAACTATTCTTGTTCTTCTAATCAGTATTATCAAGGGTATGTTATCGGATCACCCAATAATTCTTCTAAAGATTAAAAGCATTTGGGTTAATAAATCTGAATCTGTTTCATCATGTACTCATGTTGTTACTAATCATCTTTCTTGTTTTGTAAGATCTACTACTGATTTGATTCATCTTAGCAAGAGAAGAATCATGTGCTCCACATGCAAATCAACAGATTTTGTGAACAAGAAAACATACAACATATGGAGTACAGACAACAGAGATTAGAAGAACTGGAAAAGTAAGAACATGTATGATTATAATAGTTGGTATGGATCATATTTTGTATCTGATCATCCTGTTCAAAGTGCTAAAAAGAAGATATCTAATAGAAATAGATGGTTTGGAAGTTACAATATACCCCAGCCTGATACTAACAAAATAGGACCCAAATTCATTTCGGTACCAAAATCTATTTGATCTGATTTTGCAGGTGTGTCAATTTTGTGCTGATCAGAATATCATATAAGTGATACACTAATGCAGGGGGAGTTGTAATATGTTCCAAACAAAGGCTTCTGAACAACACAGTTCAAGATCCGTGCTTTACCGAGTGTGGTTTCTAAACACACAGTTTAGGACCCGTGCTAAACATGTTTTCTTATTTTTTTTAAATTTTTTGAGCTGAATTGAATCATTTCTATATCTACTTTGTAGGGGGAGTCTCTAGAAGTTCAATAAATGTTTTCGGGAAGTGAATAATTTTTTTTAAAAACGAGTACATTTTCTGAACAGGTATTTCCTAAGATTTTACTTGTGTAATTTCTCATCGAACATAACTCCAATACCTGTTTCAGCTATTCTTCTAACTGTTATTATCACGTCTCTTATAATAATATCATTTTCGGTGATAATGCGCTCGTTTGTATTCAAAAGTTGATTTTCTGATATTTTTTTTCCTTGATTGATAATACAATTCATATTTTTTTAATCAGAATCTGTAAACTCGTTCTTACAGATCTTAATTCATTTCTCTCGCATACCGAATAATCTGATCGTTGTGGCATCATTTCTTTATTGATTGTGCTTAAAAGCCAAATTTCTTGATCAATTTTTATCTGATCATTGTGCTTATCTGCAATAATATTTTTGATCAACTGTTTGTGATCAATTGTACATAATGCTAAATTTTAGGAGGGACTGAGTGCTTATCAGAAATACCTCAATGGAATGTCAGAACCGACAAACCTACCCATGAGGACAACCATATCTGAGTGAGCTTTATATACAAAAGGGTTTGTGTGCTGAGACTAAAATGAAAATGAGAGGGGTAGGGGCTGTTTGTTTGGCTCTTAATGGTGACATTAAGAGCCAACCTCTTAATCGGTAAGAGGTCAAGACTGTTTGGCAAAAAAAAAAAAAA
>NC_037540.1:16813531-16823345 GCF_001531365.2 Cynara cardunculus var. scolymus | reverse complement strand
AAAAAAAAAAAAGCTCTTAATGGTTACATTAACCTCTTAACCATTTTGCACCTAGAGCTTCACTAAACCATTTAGATGTTCATTTTTCCAACTCTGCCCTCTCAAGCCGTTCTTCACATCGCATCCCCCCTCCATGGTTCCATTCACCGTCTTCCCCCCTCCATCGTCGGTTCCATTCGCCGTTTCGCCCTTCCCATCGTCAGTCTTCCATTCGCCGTCTTCCCCCCTCCCATCGTCGGTCTTCCATTCGCCGTGTCCCCCCCACGATCGTCGTCGCCCCTACTGCTTCCCATCGCTCTCTCCTCCCACGTGAGATCCTTGTTCCTCATCCCACTCGATCGTGTTCTCCAACGTCTTCTCCAACGTCTCCGTTGTCTTCTACATCGTCTCCCACTCGATTTTAGGTATTTCCCTTCTGTCTCCTTTTTCCTTCCCTCTACAATCACAATGTCGATGAACTTAGGGCTGTTTGAATGAGGTAATCGATTTGATCGTTGGTGGATTCAAGTTATGAGCTAATCATTTTGGTATCTGTTGAATCAAGCCATTCTGATATCTGTTGAATCAAGCCATTTTGGTATCTGTTGAATCAAGCCATTTTGGTATCTATTTATGTGTATCTGTTTATAAGCCATTTCCTTATTATGATGAGTTGCGCCTGATATTTGGAAAGAGTAGAGGCAATGAGAAGAGGGTTAAAATGGTAATTTGTTGTCATTTAGAGAACATTTACCAAACAATCATATTTCATTCAACACTTAACCATTTTGACCCTCTTAACCATTCTAACCACTTAACCATTCTGTACAAAACCATTCAGCAACTGCCAAACAGCCCCGTAGTTGTTATGAGATAAAAGAATTGACGAGAGTTGTGTCAGGATTAAAAGAACATAAGAATCCTGTTCCAAACTTCTAAAATCCAGGCATACCACACAATCTATTAGTTCTCAATTCTTTCGAGACTAATATTGAAAAAGGCAAAGCCCAGGCCAATTCGTGTCACAACCCCACCAGCTACTCATTTATCTCTCAACAAATAAGTGTTTCAATAACACTTGGGGCACGCAACTCATCATCTATCAATTTCTCATTCGGAGAAAGTTGATATTGAATCAGAAGGATATATGTCCCCCCTTCAAGTCTTTTTTGATCACGAATTGAGTCTGATAAATTTGTGTAGTCCACACGGTTTATCTTTTTGAGCCTAAACAGAAGCATACGTTGCTTTATCTTTCTACACTACACAAATTTTTATATGTTATTTTGCCAAAAACTTTCATAGATATGCTATCATTAAGCTATCGATGATTGAATGGAAGACCTGGTGAAATGAGCCTCATAAAGTCTCATATATACAGTACATCCGTTGTACTGAGTATATCTGTTATACTCACAGACCAATCTTTTTATAAGATTGAAAACAATTTCATACGTTGAAATTGGTTGTTATCTTCCCATTCCCTTAATCTGAAAAGATTAAACAAGTGGATTTGAAAAGATCTACTTACAATTTCATGAATTGACAGCCTTCGCAGAATATTTCATTCATTCGTGTGTATGATGTAATGCTTCTCATTTCATCATAAAGGAAAGTATGAAATAATGAATGAAATGTTCAATTCCGAACATTATAAGGGGATTTTGTTGTAAAGATCAAGGGGGAGTAACTTCAATGATGGCAAAAGACTCAAAAGGAGTTAACTAGAGATGATTACAAAAGATTATTCCGATGCTACAATGTCTGAGAGTTGTTGAATGTGAAGATCAATTTTTCAACAAGTTTTGCTGATAAAGATTACCTTTGAAGAGAAAGTGTGTTAAAGATCAATTCTGAAGATCGTTATTGTTTATGTTCTACATTGTCAAAAGAGAAGATCATTGCGGTTCTACATTTGAGGGGGAGAATGTTAGAAGATCTTTATCAACAAACAATTATCTGAAGATTTCTAGTTGAAGATTGTTTTGAAGAAGACATAGAGTGCTTAAAGCAACAAAGTTCAAACGAGACTCAAAGCGCGCAAATTCTTTCAAGCCTAAATACAAAGGGGGAGAATGTTAGGACTGAAATTCAGTGTTAAATTGTATTCGTCTTAAAAGATAAATATTGTCTATAATTGTATAAAAGTCATCATGTTTGACTTTTCTTAGATAGTTTGACTTTGATTTTGTCTAGATGTTTGACCATATATAAAGGGTAATTCCTTTGTAATTTTGGAGTAGGAGCTTAATTGTAAATCGGATTACGTAAATAAGAGTTTGACCATTCTTGAAGATTTGACTTTCTCTCTCTACTTGTTCTTCATGTTCTTGAACATTTTATGAAGATTGCCATGAATTCTTAAGAGATTTAACTAAAAATTGATCATAGGACTATTGTTTTTTTGAGCTAAATCATATTCAATCAACTGAGACTCTTCAAAAGTATTGCAAAGAAGTGACCTTGGCGTTCCTCACAAATGATTCCATCTCAGTTGTAACCCCTTGAGGTAGCTTTTAATCTTAGTCTTCTCATGAGAAGCCAAATGCCCCAACAAGTCTAACTTCTAAATAAAGGAGCTTGAATAATTAGCGATAAACATGTTCCCTTGTTTAAGGGCACGAAACTTGTCTTCAATTCAATCAAGTGCCCCTCATTGCAGTACTTTTCCATTATCTTGGCCTTGAACATTCCCCAAGTCAACGTTGCCACTATAGCGATCTAAGTTAAACCTAGTGGGATTCTACCAACTAAGAGCGACCTTCTACATATGAGAGGAGAACTTCACCTTTTTATCTTCATCGCATTCACTAGACTTGAATGTTTGCTCAATTTCTGGCAACCAACTCATGCAAGCAATGAGATCAGTCGACCTAGAAAAACTCAGGCTGCTTGCTGCATAGGAATGTTCTGCAGGAACACCTCTTTTCGTTTCACCTATCACCATCAACTCGTTTCTCATCCAATATTGTTGCCATTCCCATTTATCACGCCCTGATTTTCTTTCATTCACCATGACGTCAATCTTAATAACTCATGCCTTACACAAAATATGAATTTAAAATTTTCAAACATATAAGATATTTAACACAATTCAAGTATATAATTGTGGAAGCTTAAAATATTTTAACGTAATCAATGTTAATTAAAATATTTTAACTAGCATGATCCAAAACATGGTCACATCTTTCTTCATTAAAATCGTCTAATGACAACCGATACTTGAGATATATACATGTATAGCATAAGCTAAAGCTTAGTGAATACAATATGGTTTCATGATGGCATGAATATATAATAGTGTTTTAGTGTATTATAATTATTATCTTGCAAATAAGGCCTTTGTTCATCACTTTTCTTTGCATATGCGGCGTATTCTTTGGACGAGGACTCCAAGACCTCTGAATTGAAAGCCCTCCTTTCATGTCCAACCCACCCGTACGGTGGAGGAACCTGGCCTAATCACACTAGTTGCAAACAATTTATTGCAATACTCATACATTAATGCAAATCTTATCATGCACAAATATAAACGTTCTAGCGTATTTTAATTATTATCTTGCAAGTGTGGCCTCGGCTCATCACTTTTCTTCGCGTATGTGACGTATTCTGTGGACTAGGACTCCAAGACTTCTAAATTGATAGCCCTCCTTTCATGTCCAACCCACTCCGTACGGTGGACGTGTTGGGTTACGGGATCTCAAGCACAGCGGAAAATAAAATCATAACCCTCTAAGGACCCATATGAACCAGAATAAATCGAGTGTTTCGAAATTATACTTCGCATTTAGAGAAAAATTGAATCACAACAACAAACAAAGCTTGATGCCTCCACGGTATCCACACGAACAATCCGAATCCTTTGCCTTCTCGTGATGCTAGTCACGGTTTCAAAACTTAGAAAGAAAAGGGAGCATATTGTTGTAGGTGATTTTGAGAGAGAATTGCATGACCAAAGCTACTAGCATAAAAATGTAATACATTTTATATGGATATGAGATGTATGACCTAACCATCACCATGCATCCACCATACTTGAGTGTAAGACTTTCATACACCATCACTCTCTTACAAAGCTCATCCCTAGTCATCTTTATTTATGTCCAACATAAATAATATCTGATTTTATTTAATCAGATTAAATTGATACAAATCAGATATGATAATTAAACATTTTAATTATTGAAATTTATTATTCGACTATGTTGAAAGCGTGTGACCCAATGGGTTCTCGATATGTTGGTAATAAATATAAATCTCATATTTATAGTTATAAACGATGAGCGGTATCTAGCAATACATCACCGTTCCCCAAATGACGAGAATTGGTAATAGAACAAATTATCGATTTGAAGTCAATTTTAGTTTTACACATTTAATTCTTTTGTCCTTGATTTCCAGATTGAACACGAGACATTGAATGTGCCATTCTCGTTATGTCCAATCTCTAGTTTCTTGATTCCCTAACATACTAATAAAAAATAGATAATGATATCTCATATCAATTATCTAAGCATGCATTTATTTCTTTAGTATATATTTATCAAGAGGCCCAAAGACATCACTCCCGTCATTAAGGAGGGACAAATCCTATCTCGATACATGCTAATTCTATCATGTGATATGCAACATACTCAACTATCATTCTGTCACCCAGTTACGGAATGATTAGAATAAATGTCAAAATACATTACTCACACATAACAAATTCCATGTTCTCAAGTCAAAGAATTACATGTACATTGACCATATGAGAAACACTTATGACACTCGCATGACATCCAATGAAGTGTTATAATAACGAGTCACGTCCGATACACAAAATCTCCATTTTGTACCCATATGCAGATTCGATATCTCTATATGAATCCCTACATATGCTCGTCATTATCATATTACTTCAACCTTAAATCCGAAATAATATTTAACTAGTGACATTTAGAATACATTATTCTAAGGTTATTTATTATGAATAATTAAAACATAGAATATAATATAGACATAATAAAATGGGCAATGACTTTATATTTATTAATTTCATGAAACAAAACTCAAAGTTACAATCATCATATGATTGGTTTTTAGGCATTCACTAACAATCTCCCACTTTCACTAAAGCCAATCATCCATGCATCATATACCAATGGATCTACAATGGCCTTCATGCTTCTTCTGTGTTAACGGTTTGATTAGTGGATCAACAACATTACTTTCGGTTGACACTCTACTTATACTAACATCGCCTCTTTCAATAATATCTCTAATGAGATGATATCTTCTAAGAATATGTTTGGATCTTTGGTGAGATCTAGGTTCCTTGGCTTGWGCTATAGCTCCATTGTTGTCACATAACAACTCTAAAGGACTATCACTACTAGGAACAATTCCAAGTTGAGAAATAAATTTCTTGATCCAAACGACTTCCTTGGCTGCATCTGATGCTGTGATGTACTCAGCTTCTGTTGTAGAATCAGCGACTGTTGCTTGTTTGGAACTCTTCTGTAATTCCCAAATAATTACCAAATCAAATAATCTTTGAAGAACAATATGAACAATCTAGAGAGAGAATTTTAACCAAAAGCTTTGTATTCAAATCTTGTAATGATTACACTAATGATAAGCTCAACACTAATTACAAGGTAATTACAAGGCTAATTATCCTATTTATACTAGAAAGCATTAAAGCTACACTAATACAAAACTAGGAGAAACAAGCTTGAATATAACAATCAAAGTACAGCTTTGAACCCAATATTCTCCCCCTTTGGATTCAAACACGAGAAATAGTAAATCTTGATTTTCGTAAGCCTAGGTGAGTCTCAATTCTTCTTAATGCATTTCGATACTGCAACTTATCATCCAAAAGATCTAAAGCACTAATCAATAGATACCTTTCTCTAGGACTTATTCTTTCATGCTCTGAAGCTTTGTCATTGTCAGCTTTAACCTTCTCAAGAGCTCTTCGCACAAGCTTGATAGTACCGTCAGAGTACTTGTTTAGCTCACTGAACCTCATAAACCTCTTCGTTCTGTCCCATCATATATTACACCAAACTCAGTATCTTCAAGGATGATAAAAAGATGATAGCCTTCAATATCTTCAATGTCTTGATTTGGTATCTTCAGATTTATAATCTTCTGATTACCCTCAAAACCCATTTGAACATCAATGACTAAAGACAATTTGATATGACTCTTTAGATATCTCTTTATAGCTTCTAAACCAACGACTGCTCCTTCTTTTCTAAATGTAAGATCACAAAGTTCATGGTAGAGATGCTCCAGATCTTCAAGGTAGAGGTTTGGAAAATCAGCTTCGCTAAAAGTCCAAATATGTCCATCTTGTCTTGTTATAGTAAATACCGGATATCAAACTCTTGCAAGTTTATTGGCATCAATATTTTTGATAGACACAATGCGATGTTTGGTTCGTACTTAACTGATCGGTTGGCGCTTAGCTTTCAAGAAATGCTTGTATTCAATGCGATATTCACGAGTCTCCTTGTGAATTCCAAGAATTCTGTCGCCACTTAAAGCTTTTTGATGACGAATGAAAATGCCAAAGTAAATGTCTTCGAGATATGGTACTCTGATCTGTGCTCTATCAAATCCTAACATTTGCACGAATTGCAACCAACACATAATTTTTAGTGAAAATCTCAGTAGGATCAAATACCGTTTTGTATCAGAAGCGCCTGGAGATACTGTGGTAGGAGGTTCAGAAGTATCTTGATGTTCAACCTGAAATGGAAATATAAGATCATCTTCATGAATGTCGGTTTCAAACTCAAAATAGATGTCATCTGAATCATCAATATTATCAATGTCTTCACCATATTCTTGAACTCGACCCAATTCATTTGAAAAGACTTCATTAAATCGAACATTAGCAGACAGATCTAACAACAACCTTGTTTCTACTGTAGAGACCGTCGGCTTTTCAGCCATTGGCTCGATCACAGGATCTGTTGCTATAGTTGTCACCTTCTCAGTTTTTCTTGGCTAGTTGTCCGTTCACTTGTACCAGCTGGAACTGGACATTCTTCTATAACGTTTTCAGGCTCTGGATCCCTAACAACACCTTCAACACTTATTGATGACTGGGCCATCCTTTGTCTCTTCCTCTCCTCCTCATGGTGATCAGGATCGTCCTGATCATCATGTCTTCTCTTTAAAATGGTGGCCTGAGTTCGACAAGTGTTCTCTAAAGTTGATACCCATTCGATTAAGGCATCAATGGAGTTTTTCATATGAGAAAGTGCTTCAGTATTGGAAGCAATTATAGTACTAATCTTTGAGAAATTAGTAGCTACAATGCTCTGAAAAGCTAGAAACTCTAAGGTCTTCACTGTTGGATTCTTCTCCACTTGTTGTCTCAAAAGCCCAACCAGATCTTCGTCCGCCGCATCAGGATTTTGACTAGAAATTAATTTAGCATAAAGTAACGATTTTAGCTCATCCACCGTTTGTTCTTGCTCCCTTAGAGGTTCAGGGGCAGGCGATGGTGATGGCGTAGATGTTTGTTCTTCAGACATTGGCTCTTTGCTCTTCATGAATCTTTTCAAATTTAGAATTTGTTCAGTCATAGTATCCTGGAAAGCCTTTAGGGCGCCATCCAAATATTCCCTTCACACAAAGTCAGGTAAAGTAACTCCTGGATCACTTAGATTTCCAGTTGTAAGAACAGTTGAGACAACTGTTGTGCCTACGTTCAATGTTGGCAGAATGTTAGCACCGGTAGGACTTTTGACTTGTCCTTGTGGAAAGTCTAAAGACTCCACTCTGGTCATTCCGGCTAGTTCACAAAGAACTGTGGGTTGAGCAATAGATGCTCTTGACTCAAGTGTACCTAAGTGTATCGGCTTTAGACTCGAGGAGCACTGAATCGAAGTTGTAGGCTAGGGCAGAGGCCTACATGTTTCAATATCTATATTCTCCAAGTGAGAAGCAGATAGATGATGTGCTAAATCCCCGTGTGAAGATGAAACTATTACTTGTTGAGAAGCAATAGAGTGGCTGGGGGTGTGCATTTACACAGCTGGGCTAGCTATGTCTGTTTCAATACTAACATTCAACGAATGAATGTTGATAGCAGATGTGGGAGCCCGGCTAAGTGTATTGGCTGGGGTAAGAGTATTTTCCTCATTTTGAGCTCCACACTCACCTTCTCCATCTTTTTCTCCTTCCCCTTCACACACTCTCTCAACATTTTCAACTTGAACTCCCTCATCTACTTCATCCAATATTGCATTCAAGAGTTGATCTAACTCACCAAAATCATTTCTAAAGTCTTCTGTAAACTCAACGTCAAAGGATAAACTTTGAAGACTTGGACATTGTTGCCGATCTTGGTTGACATCAAAGATGTCATCAAGATAATCTATGATTGCTCCGACTTGAACGTTTTCAGTAGCCGTAGGATGAGTAGCATAATTATCATCATTATTGTCATCATCATTGTCATCATTATTATCATCAGCTTGAGTGGCCTCATATGATACTATATCTTCCGAGCTTGAAGAAGCTGTAGAAGTACTATCCGTTGTAGTATGATGCAGATCAGAGTCTCCCCTCGTCAAGCTAACCCTCTCAATTACATTTTCTCTCTGCTCACTACCATGTTCAGGTACCTCTTGTGCCTGAACTGTCTTATTTATGTCTAGACCCTCTCTCTAAGCTAAGACATGGGTGGATCATGGGGTAAGTTCAACCGATTCTGGATAAACAATAGGATCTATAACTCACCTATATTCTATCACACAATGAGCACTCTGATCCGCGTAGGCAAATAGCTCAGTTGGAATTTCCATGATAGACTCGATATCTTCAACTTCGGTATGAGCTCTTATTCTTTGCATTATAAATGACGGCCCAATTTCACTGCCTTCTCTGGCCGGAATTTCTGCGTTTGAATTCATTATCGCTTTAATGATTAGTTGAAGAAATCATTGAAATGAAACAAATTTCCTAGCTTTTGAAGGAAATCGTTTAGCATTGACCAACTCCACCATTTCATTCCAGATTATAAGCGCATAATCATAACGACGATTGAAGACGATCCCGTGGAAATTTTTTAGAAATGGATTGCTGTAAGTGTTGATCCTAACAGTTTTTGATGTTAAACACCAGTTGAGTATTGAAAATAGCATGTGCCATATTGAAGGTAGAAATCGTCTCTTGAATTGTGACAGATTAGTTAACTTTTGAGAGTATCCTAATCGTCTGATGTCTCTACACAACTCTTCGTCGGTTATTAATTCTTCAAATTCGGAGGCAGTTGGACCTGGCAATCTGAGTATTCTTCGAAGCCTTTTTAAAGTAAGACGGCTCATGTAGTCGTCTACATTCCCTTCAAAGAAATGCAAGTCTCCTTCTTTTGACAATGTGAGACTGTGCCAAAACTGTTGAAGGTAGACCATTGGGACTTCCGCAGTAGCTGTTAGGGCATAGGCTATGGGGTGTCCTTTGAGGATTTCGGGAATTATTCGGTATTCACAAGGCATTTTGAAATTGAAGTGATGGTTGTTTGGTTTAATATGAAGGTAAAAATATTGAGGAATCATTGACTCATCTGGGGTTAGTGTGTTTTATCGTTTAAGTGTCTTTAATTGTTACTTTCAAATGGTTTTATAACATTATTTTTAGTGTGAACTCTTGTGGTATGTAATGCCCCATTCCACACATTGCATGTAACATATACTTCATATACAAGAAATACATGTTTATACACCACATTGGTCCCTTAGTACAAGAATCTACCAGTACAAAATACATGATCTGAAACACCCCAAATCCTTACATTGCATATAACACATATTTCATACATAAAATACAT
>NC_037540.1:16810244-16813436 GCF_001531365.2 Cynara cardunculus var. scolymus | reverse complement strand
TGCTCTTTCCCTTATTATCTTTATCTGCACACATAATTTTGAAAACATGAAATGAGGGTTAGACATGAATGTCTAGTGAGGTTCCCTTTTATGTAATGCAGGGTGAAGATCACCAAAACATTTATTTCAAATAATTCATCTTATGAAGCAAAACTAAAATCATACTGCTTTGGTCCATCGGGCCTCTTGTTCCAAACCACACTTGGAATATATTTCAATAACCAGGACCAGAGCTGGTCTCTTTTCCAGAGCTTCTGGTTTCTCGACCAGAGCCTCTGGTTGTACTAACCAGAACTTTTGGTTTAATGTGTAAGCCAACCAGAGCCTCTCGGGTCGGTTTTTCATAAAAAGATTGTAAGTATAAAAACCCTTTTCTTAAAAACTTCTAAAAATATGATTTTGACATAGAAGATCTTATTAATAGATACAGAGCCTCGGTCCAATTAGTACATTTAGTAAAAACTTGTTCATTCTCCAAATCAATAACCATAATCCTCTGGTCCAATAATGAGGACCAACTAGAGCCCCTCTGGTTCCTTACAAGGAACAACCAGAGCCCCTCTGATTCCTCATAAAAATAACCATTCTGCTTCAAAACACTTTTAACCAATATCAATGGCCATAAGCCAAGTTTTCCCCTTCTCAATAACATCAATACTATTATTTCTAATAAGAACAATATCTTTGAGTTCTCAAATCACAAAGAAGTAAGGACTCAAATCTATTGTAGTCTTAAAATACATAATAGCAAGAGCTATAATATTCACACACAATTTCCACCCTTATATCCAAAGGTACACCTCTCCTTGATATGCCACCCTTATCTCAAAAGACACCTCTCCTTGATATGCCACCCTTATCCCAAAAGACACATCTCCTTGATATGCCACCCTTATCCCAAAAGACATCTCTCCTTGATATGCCACCCTTATCCCAAAAGACACCTCTCCTTGATATGCCACCCTTATCCCTTCTTCAAAATCTATGAACTAGTTCGGATGAAGGACCGCAGTCACAACCATCTTATCGAATCCTCATTCATAGTTTTATCCATAACATCTATAGATTAATTCCAAATGAAGACAGATCAAAATCACAATCGTTTCAAAAGAATATTCTCTATAGTTTTCAACCAACAGTTTTATCATCAAAACTCTGAATTTTCGAGAACAACCAGTTCTTGCGATAATATTTCCAAACTCAAATCCTTTTATATCCTTTCAACAGGATATCATTTCAAAATTATTTTAAAGAAACAACCTTTTCTTTATCTTTCCTAAAACGGGTTTTAATACACAAATATATAACAATAACACCTTTAAACTATCAAAATAGTTTTACCATCTTTTCTTCAAAACCAATATCAAAACCCAGCAGTTTATATAATAAAATATATAAAGATTCTAGTCATCAAAAACTCACAGTGTAAAATCAACAGTATTTATAAAACTCACAGTTTATAATCAACGGTAGTTTAAAAACTCACCTTAATAATCACAGTTTCTGCAATTTTAAAACACACGACAAATCACAAGCTCTTCAAACAACTTTGAACAAAAGATTTGTTCAAGAATACTTATCACCGCCACAACACACTTTTTCTCTTTCAACAGATTTTTCTTTAAAATGAAATGATAAGATAGGATCTTATCTTTTTATTTCTTTAAATACTCTCACCATGGCGGTGGAGATTATTTTAATTATAAAACTCATAGGCGGTGAAAGCTTTATGCAATAGAAATAACCTTGGGTGGTGGGTTTTGCATTATAAAATTCATGATTTCTTAACCATGAAGATATAAGTTTTTAAATAATAGAATAATGTTTCCACCCGAATATCCTATCACAAAATGCACCACCTCATGTATGCTTCACACCACATGCATATATATATAAATTACATACATATCATGCCATCTTTTCACATATATGCATGCACAATATCATGTTCACATTTCACATATAGTTCATGCATTTCTACTTAGATATGCATATTTCACGTAATCCACATAATAAACATGTATATATTACCTCAACCCAGGTTGTCTCAAACCTGGTTATAACATTCTTCCCCCCTTAAAAGAATTTCGACCCGGAATTCACTTATTCAAATAACCACGGATATTGGGTTCTCATGTCAGATTCTAATTCCCAAGTTGCTTCCGAACCTTTATGAAAATGCCATTGCACTTTTACTAAACTGATCTCCTTGTTTCTTAATACTCTGGTCTTTCTGTCAGTTATTGCCTCTGGTGTCTCGATAAAACTCAGTTTATTGTCGAGTTTAATCTCAGGGAGTGGTATTACTAAGCTTAACTCTGCCAAACATTTGTGTAGATTTGATACATGAAAGGTGTTGTGAATTAAGCGGAGTTCTTCTGGTAATTCCAACTGATAAGCTACCGGTCCAATTCTTTTACAGGTTCTGAATGGTCCAATATACCTTGGACTAAGCTTACCTTTCTTCCCAAATCTTTCTTCCCAAATCTCATAACACCTTTCCATGGAGACACCTTTAACATTACAAAGTTACCTACGTTAAATTCAATTGGTTTTCTTCGTTTGTCGGCATAGCTTTTCTGTCGATCCTGGCAATTTTGATTTTTGCTCGAATCTGGTCAATCTTTTCAGACGTTACTTGCACAATCTCGGGACCTGTCAATTGTTTTTCATCTACCTCATTCCAACATAACGGCGTTCGACATTTTCTTCCATATAGGACTTCATAAGGTGCTGCTTGGATGCTGGAGTGATAACTATTATTGTAGGAAAATTCTATCAACGGTAAATGTTCTTCCCATGATCCCCCGAAGTCGATGATACAAGATCTCAACATGTCTTCGAGAGTTTGGATGGTTCTTTCACTTTGTCCATCCGTTTGTGGGTGATAAGCCGTACTTAATCTGATTTATGATTCCAGAGCTCTTTGCAGACTTTCCCAGAACTTTGAAGTAAAGCGACTGTCTCTATCAGATATGATGGACAATGGAACTCCATGTCTAGTCATAATTTCTTTAATATAGATTTGAGCTAATCTTTCCAATGAATAAGTCTCTTTCATTGGTAGGAAATGTGCAGACTTTGATAGATGGTCCACTATTACCCATATTGCATCATAAACTTTTGGAGTTCGGGGTAATTTCATGATAAAGTCCATCGTAATATGATCCCATTTCCAGATCGGTATTTCCA
>NC_037540.1:16807998-16809434 GCF_001531365.2 Cynara cardunculus var. scolymus | reverse complement strand
CTATTTTAGAGAAATCTTGAATAAACTTGCGGTAATAGCCTGCCAATCCCAAGAAACTTCGAATTTCAGATGGTGTTTTCGGTGCCTCCTATTTTGCAACGGCTTCAATCTTTGCTATGTCTACCTTTACTCCATCCTCAGATATAACATGCCCCAAAAACTGGACTTCTCTCAGCCAAAATTCACACTTTGATAGTTTAGCATACAACTTTTCTCTTTTCAAAAGCTCAAGGATCAATCGAAGATGTTCTTCATGCTCTTCTTGGGTTTTGGAGTATATAAGAATATCATCGATAAATACAATGACAAATTTATCGAGGTATTCTCTACATTTCGATTCATCAGATCCATGAAAGCTGCAGGTGCGTTAGTCAAACCAAATGGCATAACCAAGAATTCGTGGTGCCCGTACCTGGTTCGAAATGCTGTTTTTGCTATATCACCTTCTTTAACTTTCAACTGATGGTATCCTGATCGCAAATCAATCTTTGAGAAGTAACTGGCTCCTACTAGTTGATCAAATAAATCATCGATCCTGGGCAATGGATATTTGTTCTTTATGGTTAATTTGTTTAACTCTCGATAATCAATACACATACGCATGGTGCCATCTTTCTTTTTCACAAACAGAACTGGAGCTCCCCATGGTGAAGTACTTGGCCTGATAAATCCTTTGTCTGACAACTCCTTTAATTGCATAACCAGTTCTTTTAATTCTGATGGAGCTAATCTGTATGTTGCTTTTGCTACAGGTGCTGTTCCAGGTATCAAATCAATGCCAAATTCAATAACTCTATCTGGAGTTAGCCCTGACAAGTCTTCTGGAAAGACTTCAGAATATTCACTGACAACCGGAATTAATTCTTGCTTACTCTGTTCTTTCTTAGCATCAATTATGTAAGCTAAAAATCCTTGGCATTTCTTTTGGATACATTTTCTGGCTTTCATCACAGATAGCAAACTGGTACTATGATCCTGTTAGGACCTGTAAATTCAGCTTTGGTATTTGAACTCTTACTCTGAATGATCACTAGGACGATTACAGTACAGCAGAAACAATGATAAAAACAAAACAGAGTAATTAACCAAGAACACACAKATTAATATGAAGAAGATGAACACAATAGAATAGCTTCAAAGGTTTTTTCAATTGAATGAAAATATAGACGATTACAATTCGGAAGCACACTGAATACAAAGGCCTAAGCTGCTATTTATACTAGACCCTAACGACTTTTCTAACATGATCTAAAAAGAGAAAACATCTAAGCCGTCCAAATAAAGTCTATTAAAATCTAGTCACGTGAGAAGCACATGCAGCTAACAACCTTTGAAAAACAGCAGAACAGGATCTTCACAGAAGACGAATCCGCAGACCCTCTGTGAGCCATCTTAGAGGCTCTGCTATTGTAGACTTGTAAGATCTTATTGTCAGA
>NC_037540.1:16806670-16807898 GCF_001531365.2 Cynara cardunculus var. scolymus | reverse complement strand
CTGTCAAACAGATCATCCAAGTAAGTAATTAATATCAAGAAATAGAGTTAAACGATCTAACATGAGTGCTTTTTAGTGTTTTTGGCTTGAAATGATCATTAGATTCAAAAGATTATCAAGATTTATGCAAGTTCATCATATGAACTTTGACTTGATCAAGTCAATGATTTGGGAGATAATATAAATGATAAAATAAAGGTTGGATTTTGGTTGTTTATGTCAAATATGTTATATTAAGTTGAGATTCAGAAGTTGGAATGGTTTGGAATCGAAATGGTTTGAGAAAAATGTATGAAAATGAGAATTTCGACTTAAGAATGCATTGAAAGTGTGCATACTTTGAAAATCTGTATAAAATCATAGAAAAATCCAAAATAAGGTGAGGCCAATTTCCTTAGTTAGATAATTGAGTCTAGTTTATTTCTTATTTTATGATCAAGGCATGAATTCGAGCTTAAAATAGGCAAAATAGTTCTGCATGCAGCAGCTGTATTAGGTAAAATGTTCAAATAGGATATATGTATATCATGAGTTTCTTATATTGATTGCTTATGAGATTCTGTACATTTACTTGAGGGGGTAATTAGGACATGTTTTGATACTTTGGAAGCAATCTAAGTGTGGAAGATTGGACTTGCTTTGTGAGCTCATTCGGAGCTTTTCGGTATTATACGGTTGCCCGGTGAGTTATATAGTTAATTGTTACATATTGATTTGAACATATATATATTTTCATATGAATGTTTTTGGTCTTGAATGGAGTCACACGATCTTGATCTGTCTTTGATTCCGTCTCTTGAGTCGATTCCTTATTACTATCTCGGTACATCGGTTTGCTTTCTGAATCCGGACTCGTTGTTTTGTTCGTTGAATTGTATGCCATAGTACGGGTACTACTTCGTGTGTTACACCGGAATTTTATGGCGAAGTCAAGATCCCGGGTTGGACGAGTGAGACTTTCTGCGGTTGTGAATATTCATTGCTCAGAAAGGAGGAAGAGCAATGAGTAGGGAACCTTGGCACATACCCGGTAGAAGAAGGCGGGCAGTGCGAGGTTTCCCGTAATGTATGATTCTGACTTGGACTTTGGCATGAGCCCGGGAGGTGAAGGACGGGGTGATGTACTGTCTTCGTTATGTATACCGATTCGATCTCTTGGTTCTTGATATTTATTGGTATTCTAACGTTGTTGAATATATTTGGTCGTTGATCCTGTCTCCTTGTTGTA
>NC_037540.1:16805998-16806601 GCF_001531365.2 Cynara cardunculus var. scolymus | reverse complement strand
GATGATGTCTTGAACTCTTTTATTGATAAGAGTTTATTATATATGTTTATAAACATATGTGATATTGACATGTAATACTTAACTATTTAACTCACTAAGCGTTGGCTTACCATTTAAGTGGCAACCTCTCTCTGGAAAGAAGACGGACAAAAAGAAAGAACCCGTTGTTTGACTTGAAGATTTATCGAGGAACTTGAAGTTATCGATCTTGCTTTTGGGTAAATAGTAGCTTATATTTATAGTCTTGTCCCGTATTCTTTTGGCTACTTAATTCGGGTTGTAAGTAAAAATCCGTTATATYCGGTTTGGAATTGTGTTTTGGGTGGTTTTATCACTAAAATATAACGGATATTTTGAGGTTTTTCTAGAAATTAATATCCCATATTTTGAGGTTAATTAATGTTATGCCCAGATTTGTGTGTTTCAAAGTGTTAGCCTCTGGACCATTACATGGGCTCTTGACCATTGCATCGTCTCTGGACCATTGCATGACCTCTGGTCATCCATTGCCTCTGGTCCTTCATAGTCTCACCTCTGGTCCTTCATGGCCTCTGATCCTTCATAGTCTCACCTCTGGTCCTTCATGGCCTCTGGTCCTTCATA
>NC_037540.1:16786470-16805670 GCF_001531365.2 Cynara cardunculus var. scolymus | reverse complement strand
CTTAACCATTTCAGCAGCCTCTGGACCATTGCCTCTGGTCCAACCATTGCCTCTGGTCCAACCATTGCCTCTGGTTTAACCATTGCCTCAAGTCTTCCTCCAGACTTAGTCTTTTTAGCAGCATTTTCAGATTTTTCATCCTTGGCCCAGATGGCTTTGACAAAACTTTTAGAATAATTTAGGATCAATTTTGGTCCCAATAATCAATAAATTATATTTTATTGTAGATTTTATAGGAATTGGTAATTTGGGGTTTGCTCAAGCGTGATGTTACATCAACATTTGCTTAGCTAGAAAGAATTGAATATGCGGCAACGTCGGTAGATTGAACTTGTCAATGATTATGATTGTGAAATTCTCTACCACCCGGGAAAAGCTAATGTGGTAGCTGGCGCTCTGAGCATGAAAGAAAAGAGTGGGACCATTAAAGCAGTAACAATGAGAATAAATTTAGTCCCTGATATTCGTAAAGAGATTCTGAGATGTCAGAAAGAAGCCATAAAAGAAGATTTTATCAAAATAGAAAGGTTGGGTAAGATAAATTCAACTCTAGAACCGAACGATGAAGGAATTATGTGTTTTCAAGGACGAATCTAGGTACCGTGTTTTGGGGATATCCGGAGCACTATACTAAATGAAAGCCACAAGTCCCTATACTCTATTCATCCAGGTACCAATAAGATGTACAGGGACTTGAAACCTTTTTATTGATAGCCCAGATTGAAGAAGGACATAGCCAGATATGTGGAACAGTGTATAACGTGTCTACAGGTTAAGATTGAACTTCAAAAGACGTATGGAAATCTTCAATCTTTGAAAATTCCTGTATCGAAATAGGATCATATTACAATGGATTTCGTCATGAAATTACCTCGAACTCCAAAGGGGTATGACGCAATCTGGGTAATTGTTGATCGACTATCTAAATCTGCGCATTTTCTACCTATAAGAGAAAATTACTCTTTAGAAAAGCTGGCACAGATTTACATCAAATAAATTGTAACCAGGCATGGTGTTCCATTATCTATTATCTCCGATAGAGATAGCCGTTTCACATCAAGGTTTTGGAGGAGTTTGTAGAAAGCTCTAGGGTCTGAAATTCAGTTAAGCACAACCTATCATCCGTAAAATGACGGGCAAAGTGAAAGAACTATCTAGACTCTCGAAGACATGTTGAGAAGCTGTATCATTGACTTCGGGGGATCGTGGGAAGACCATTTGCCGTTAATAGAGTTTGCATACAATAACAGTTATCATTCCAGCATCCAAGCGGCACCGTATGAAGTATTGTATGGACGTAAATGCCGAACGCCGTTATGTTGGAATGAGGTAGGTGAAAGACAGTTGTCGGGTCTTGAGATTGTTCAAGAGACTTTTGAAAAGATTGAACAAATCCGTGAAAGAATTAGAACAGCACAAGACCGCCAGAAAAGTTATGCTGATAATCGTCGAAAGCCGATTGAATTATGTGTAGGTGTTTTTGTGATGTTGAAAGTTTCGCCGTGGAATGGTGTTATCAGATTTGGAAAGAAGGGTAAGCTCAGTCCGAGGTACATTGGGCCATTCAGAATATGCAAATGAATTGGGCCAGTGGCATATCAGTTAGAGCTACTAGAAGAATTAAGTCTGATTCACAACACTTTTCATGTATCGAACTTATGAAAATGCTTAGCTGATCCGAGTCTAGATGTGCCGTTGCCAGAGGTTAAACTAGACAGTAAGCTGAACTTTGTGGAAACACCAGAAGCTGTGATTGACCGAAGGATCAGAATGTTAAGAAACAAAGAAATTAGTTTGGTTAAAGTACAATAGAAGTTTCACAAAGGACCAAAAGCAACATGGGAATTGGAGTCGAAAATGAGATCAGAATACCCGTGGCTCTTTGATTAAAGAAATTCTGGGACGAAATTCTTTTGAAGGGTGGATAATGTGATAACTGGATCCTGGTTATTACCCGAGGTAATTAATACGTGATTATTTGTTATATGATTATGTGATAACATGATAAATTGTTATATTTGATCATGCTAATATATGAAATTATGTGCATAAGTGGGTATGCATCAAATATGTGAATATAATTATATACATGCACGGGTATGTATGTATATATATATATACATGGATGTATGCATAACATATATAAAATGCATGCATGGAAAGTTATGTGAATATGCATGAAAAGGGATATATAGTTATGGATGTATGCATGTAAAGAGAAGTGTGCGATTTAGAGGAAGTAGTGACCGAATTATTTTTGATTTGAAATCAAGTCGAAGGATTCAAGTTTCTTGTTTTTGCAAAAGATTCAAGGTGAGTGGTTTACCATTTTTATTTCAATTATAAAGTAGTTCTTTTGGTTTGATCAATAATTGTTTTGAAAATTTGTTTTACTCAGTTTAGACTTAAACCAGACAAAATGTGAGTGATTTAAGACTAAATCGCTTGGTGTATCAACCGGTTTAGTCTTAAACCGGACAAGGGTTGGGTGATTTAGATATAAACCGGACATAGGCTCACCCGGTTTAAGGGTAATCCGATCAAAGTGTTGGCCGATTTATGTGTGAGCGATTTATGAAAATTTGAATTTATGCCAAGTATTTTGATCGGTGAAGTATGGATACGACTAAAGGTGACCGGTTTACTTGTAAATCAGACAAGTCTTGATTAGTGTTGTCCGGATTACTAATCCGGACAAAGTGTTGAGAATTATTTGAAGTGTTAAATCAGACACAATGAGAAGTTTTCCGGATTAGTAATCCGGCCAAGGTTTGATCGGATTATGTGTTGACCTATCATGTTGTTGATTCTTTTAAAACAAGAAATGAGAATTTTGATAAAAATGATTTTTGAGCTAATGATATTCAATTGGAACATTTCAGATTGCGGTCTGTTCAATATGGAATTATTTTTAAGAGATGTTTTGATAAGGATATAAGGGTGGCATATCAAGGAGAGGTGTACCATGGGATAAGGGTGACATATCAAGGAGAGGTGTGCATTTGGATATAAGGGTGACATTTGTATGTGTGTGATGTAATATAACTCTTACTATTATATCCTTTAAGATTACCGTGGTCTGGAATCTTTATTTCTTTGTGACTTAAAGGTTTAGGATCAAGGTTCTTATTGGAAATCATAGTCTGGATGTTATTGAGAAGGAAGTAACAGGTTTGGCTTGAAACTTTGAATAAACCTTGTTTAATTGGAAAGGTTTAAAAGTGGCACTATGACGTACCTGGTTAATACATACCTATTTGGGTTTGATTCATTATTTGCAAGCAGAGAATTTGACTTGAAAAGTGAAAGGTACTGGTAATATGTTCTTACTTGTTCATATATTTGTTATATATATGAAAAGTTGTTTTACATAAAAGTTTTGGTGATTATCACCCTGCAATAACATAAAAAGGGAACTCATTAGACCTATCGGTCTAACCCTCATTTTATGATTTTAAATATGTATTGCAGGAGGTGCAGACTGTAAGGGAAAAAGAAAAATATGATAATTCCCTATATGTATATCTGCATGAAGATTTGCTGATGATATGTATAGTTTTGTAGATTAAACTTGATTAGTACAAGAATTGTATTTTGAATTTTTGGACCATGTATTTTGTAATGATAGATTCTTGTACTAAGGGACCTATGTGGTGTATAAACATGTATTTCTTATGTATGAAGTATATGTTACATGCAATGTGTGGAATGAGGTGTTACATTTAACATCAATAGACAATATTCCAAACTTTACACAAGTCTACAAATAAGGATATGTGCTACTAAAATCCAATAGTTGTCGTTATCTCCAAATGTAGAAAACGTTCCAATTTGTTAATTACTTTTTGTGCCTCTAAATAGTACTCATCTTATCGTGGTGATGGTAGTACCATTCCCCAAAAGGACCTGATGTACATGTCGACAAATAAAAAGTTTTAGGTTTAACGCCTAGTGAGTTCAAACAATTTTCATCATAAATATAAATGCGGTAAAACTAAAATATATTATTTAAATTACAATTCCCGAAATTAAATATATTTGGAAAAGAAAAGCAAGATTCTTTCCCAAACCCATAATTTTCGTGATGAAAACTCATTTATCAAACAACCCTTTATCATGAAATTCCGATAAATTAAGAAGTCATATAGTTATCAAAAGATTTTTTTTTAACATGGAATCAATTAGTTTCATCAAATTATCCACACATTGATAAATATAAAGTAAAACACATTAATATTTCAAAATAAACATTTTTGGCATGTAAAAAGTTTTCACAAAACAACTTGAACTCATCTTGTTAGGTTTATGTTAAATCTAGGTTTTACCCCAAATCTTGAGCTTCCTTTGGTGAAGACTTGAAATCAACAAGTTAGAGTTTAGATCTATGATGTATAGCTTCTCAAGAACACTTGCATTGATCCCAAAACATGCACAAACAAACCCAAGAGAAGAAATGAGAGTTGAGGTGAAAAGAACATAAACCTTAAGTTAAGAGATGATCGATTATAGGCTTACATTTTGACTTATAGGACCCCAACTCTTCAAGGAAACTTCAATCCTAATTGTTTCCATCTTGAAGAGATTCGAAATTGGATCCATAGCAACAAGAATCGCCCAAACCGATGAGAAATGAGCAAGATATGACCAAATGAAGAAGATCACGATTTTTAAGCACTGCAGGTCTTGCTTGACCTTGACATGTGATTGTGTCCATGGTATAATCGTGGGGCACTACCATCCGAGACATACCAAGGATCCCCCTCTCTTTGGTGATCCTGCCTTGTTATTGTTCCTAATGACACTATCGCCGTGCACTATAGTTGGCCACACACCAAGTGTTTTTCCTACTTTTCACCCATTTGAGCCTTTTTTTGCCTAAAAGATGATACCCAATATAATCTAACTTCAAACTTCTTAATTTGTTTAATCGATACAAATTGTGACCCCGATCTCGCAGATATTTCGATCCCGAATTTTTGATAAGGCTTCATGTTATTGAATAAGCGCCTTAGTATCCATTCATGTTTATAAATATTCACTTCATGTTCTTTGATCTCGAATATGTGTTATGTTTCTCGAGTATGCCAGAGGAGAAGGCTGTAAAGGATTAACTGTTTAATTTTCTCAAATGAAAAAAAGACAAAATTTTAAAGCCTTTTAGGTTTTATAAGACAAAATGGTAAATTGACCAAAATACCCCTCATTTAATTCGACTTAACAGAAAAAGGTAATGGCTGTTAGGAGGAAGGCAAAAACTGTTACGATGTATTAAATGTGAGGGACAAATCTATTAAAATAAATTTGAGGGACGAAAACTGTTGAAAGTGACAAACGTTGAAGATCAAAAGTGAAATTTACTCTATGGATAACTAATGTGTACTTCATGTGTTTTATGGACCAAATCCACTGTGTGTGTATATATATATTAGATATATTAATAATATTGTAATTTAATAAAAATTATATCCCGACCCGTTGTTGCCCCAAATGAGAAATCCCGTGATCACACTATCTTCCTCTCTTTCCTAAAACAACCAGATGACCAATATAACTTTTCAGCGAAACTCCGATGTGGTTACATCGAGACGACAAAAGGACCTATTACTCCTCCATCAGAGAGCCCCCCCCCCCCTTTTTTTATTTTGTGAATTTTGACTCCACATTCATCTTCGATCATCTTTTTTTAGAATAAAATATGATATCTTTTTTTAATTCTAATATAAAACAAAAAAATAGTGAAAAAGACGAAGTTATCCCTCATTTAACTGCACTTAACGTAAAAAGTTAACGACCATTAGACAGAGGACCAAATCCGTTGATGATTGGCAAATGTGAAGGACCCAATCCAAGTTTTTGAAGTTTGGAGACGATATTCGTCAAAAATTAAAAAATATTAAGGACCACAATCGAACTTCACTCAAAAAAAAAAAGAGGTGCCGACAACGACCCGTAGGGGAGGGAAGATGATGACTTGGAGGATAGCAATCGGGGGCAGACAATACGCAATCAGCTCCATCTTTTGGCAAGCCACCGTTATAAAGACGATACAACATTAAGGATAAACCCATAAAGACCAATACATCCTCTTTATCTGGCATAAGCTCTACAAATAGCAGTTCTTATGAAAGACAGTCGTCTGTTAGGAAGAATTCAATCTCAAGCTYAAGACTTTAGAAGGGGGAAGGTAGCAGGTCTGTTGGTAAGCCCTTGAAGTCGAGCTAGGCATAACACTTTAACCACTCTTAGGCAAGCTCCTAGCCGAGTTCCAGAAAGCACCTAGCTGTCGAGCTAGTTTTGACTCCTTCTAATAAGCTCTTAGGCAAGCTAAGCTCCTTAAGCATAACACTCAAGTTGGCAAGCTTCAAAAGTCATCTTTGAAGGCTAGATAGCGGCCTTAGGAAGCAACTTAGATTGTGGTACCAAGGRATGAAACAACTACTTAAGCCGAAATGTGCCGTTCACTCTAGTAGCTTAGACCATAGTTGAGCCTCCTACTCCTTCCCTTAGAAGGACAGTCAAAAGCCGGTGCTTTGGTTAACGGCTTCCGAAGTGACTAATCGTAGCCAACTTATTAAAGATGGTAGAGAGAGGGATGTTGGCACGATGGACAATTGATGAGTTATATAGTAGAAAGCTTCTATGTCCTGATATCAAATTTGAAATAAGTTTAATAAAAGAATACTTTTTTTAACTAAAATTAAATGAAATTAAATTGCATTATTTTGAGTGAATTTAGATAAATAATATTAATTACAAAATTAAATGGTCACTTTTAGCTTCTTATAATATTGTATACGTAATTTAATTAGAATCCTCTATTAACTATTTTAAAAAACAATTGTTTTTATATTTGTATGCAAATCATATCACTTGTCAACTTTGGTAAATAGATAAAGTTAAAATAACTGAAATTTAAGAGATAAATGAAATTAAAATCAATTTAAAGATAAAAGAAAGAATTTTAACCAAAAATAATTGAATTTATCTTCCCAAAATAAATCACAATTTGTTCCAAAATTACTCCATATTTAATTAATTTGTTTTTTCATCAATTTATAACATTCAGTTTAACCATATCAAAAATAAGATGAACAACTTTTAATGAGTTTGTAAAGTTAGTAGTTATTAATCGGTAAACAAATGACTATATATATATATATATATATTAGTATTTTGTTGTGATAATAATATGATAATACGTTGAGAAACCAAAGACATTCTTATGATGTGATTTTACTGCTATAACGACACGACAATGGAGTCATAAATCGAAAATCAATGATGATCACATCCACAATCATCCTTCTATCTATTCATTATGGGTGTATTTAATATCCAAATAAGACGTGATAGAACAAGATATGACAGAACAATTATTCAGCGTTTGGTAAGTCATGCCCGGTAAAATAATCAATTTACCCCTAATAAGTTGTTTATATATGTTATATATTTTGATTAGTTTTTGTAACTTATTAATTTATAATAGAATAAATACTTTTTATAACAAAATATATTATTAAGAAGGTTTGTGAAGATGAAGATGATTAAAACGACAAAAAATTATGAAGTTTATTAATTATCATCTTTTATTTTATACCTTTTATTATTAATATTTAATAAATTACACAAACTAACCAAAATATAAAAAACATATAAAATAATATTTTTAAGACAACAATGTAAAAGTTAAAAAATATATATATAATAAATAAAATTTAAAAAACGTAAAAAAGAAGACAAGATTATTTGAAGTATTAGAAAATAATTAAGTTTTATTTTAAAAATATAAGTTTATTCCGAGACGAAAGGCATGTATTCCACTTTATCCCATCCCATGTACTACATAAAAGTTCCCCTAACAAGAGTAAATAGTTATTTAATATTGCATTGTTCTCTTTCTAAATTAGTATACATTATGCATACTCGGTCATCATCTAACGTTGAATACCTCTGGATACGCCAATACTGGTTCAGACTGACCTGTGTGGGCATGCTTTAATTTGTGATTTTAAACCAACTTGCTTCTTCTCATCAATAGAAATGTTGTCATCTAAACTCCTAAACGTTTAAATTCATTAATCAAAACAAAAATCCCGAGATTGGATTTACATACATAAATAAACGACGTCAAAAGCCGTCACCATTATTTGGATCTCGTGGTATGACAAATCCAATACGGTCACGAGTCTAGTTTCGTTCATACATAATATAACCTCAAAGACATTTCACCCCCTTCCTCACGAATGGTGGCAGCGCAAACGCAGCTCTATGCATCTGTGTTACAACACATAATAATTTCATATGTCAAATTCAAGATTGAATAGAAAAAAGAAATGGTCAAGGATGTCATTGCAACAATACAAGTCACCTGTGAATTGTAGAATCTGACTTCTCTTTGATGCTCAAGAGCTCCTTCCAGCTTCTCAATAGGGTTTACAGGGTTCCTAAAATCAACAGCCGCTCCCTCCGTTGAGCACAGTATAAATCCAATGACACCGCTGCATAACAACACCCACACATTAAGCAAATCCCTTTTTTCTTTTTCGTATAAAATGCAATCGCACCTTGGATATGTGGGGACACTTGTCCATGCGTAATGAACACTTCCCTTGAATATTTTACGGCAAACAGAGATCATATCCTCAATAAGATGAGTGTGAAGCCACATGCTCTCTGCCATGTTACAAAGAACACCACCAGCCCTTAACGCTCTTGCTATCATCTCAAAGAATGGCCTTTCCACAAGCTCCTGAGCAGGACCTAAATCAGACAAATTCATATCCATGTGTGTCGATAACATATCCTTGAAAAAAAAAAAAACAATAGACACATTATGGATTTAAGTACATACCCACAGGATCAGAAGAATCAACGATAATGGCATCATATTTCCCTTCTGGTACATTCCGTATAAACTCAACAGCTGTTGAAATTAGAAAACAAAGACTTAAAAACGAGCAATGTATACTATTTTTTAAAATGATTAACATAATAATTGCAGGTGACGGAAGCCACACAAACAAAGTACGCCGTGGTCAAATATTACCATCACCAACATGGAGATGAACACGAGGATCCTCAAAGCCAACAGCTAACTCAGGAAAAAACTTCTTACTAACCTACAATCAAGAAATTACACAGAAGATCAAATAAAGAACCAAAAACTAATACCCACATACAGGAGATGGTTTTTCACCACATACATCTATGACCATCTTATCTATTTCACATATGTCAATTAACTCTACAGAGCTGTGACGAGAAATTTCCCTTAGGACCCCACCATCACCACCTCCCACGACCAGAACCTGTAAATAGAACAAATTAGTTTTAAGCATAACATTTCTTATAAAATGGAGAGAGATACCAACAGCAAGAAACAGAAAGATGCTTGCATTTTTCGGTGATTTGATGGAACAAAGGGGAAGATGGGCTATCATCTCCTGATAGGCGCATTCATCTTTCTCAGTCAGCTGTAGAATGCCATCAAGAACAAGAACTTTTCCATATGTTGCAGACTGCAAATCAAATAAGCAATTACACATATATATGAGGGTCCGAGAATGACCTTATTTTTAAGACAAACGACCAAGTAATATTTGTCAAGGTTGAAATGCCATACCTCAAAAACCAGGACCTCTTGATACTCTGACTTCTCTTTGAACAAAATCTTTTCTACGGCAATGGAATGTGCTTCTCCTGCACAAAGAAAATACACAAGATTAGCCCTTACACCATTGTATGTGGATTTGTAGTAGTCCTCCCATCCCATGGGAGTTGCAACACTTCCCTCCTTGGGATGGCCTATGGAAAATGCAGTGTTTCTTTTTTCGAGGAGTCCTCATGTTAAAATGATGATATTGATTTGCATTCACAATATTCTTCTGTATAGTATTTATTCAAGGATATTTTAGACATTTGACAAACTATCAACAAATTTTATGTGAACCATATACCAAGTCAAATAATGTAGCTTTCATGCAACATATAGAGTATTAGTTAGTCCCTTCAAAAGGTGAATAGCATTTTCAAATAAAGTACATCCTCCATCACATGAAAATTGCAACAATTAATTCTAGATACGTAGTTGATAAGATCTTTTTATTAACGGTCAAATGTCTACCATACCCTGTAATCTTGACAAAATAGGGTGCAAACATTTTGATCAAAGTGTTGGTTCTCAATAAAAGCATATTTTTGTGGACCTAAATCAACACAACAAGTACACTGCATAAGGAAAACTGGCAAAAGATTGGTCCATCACTTAATAAAGGACACCTCAGAGATGAAAATAGAGCAAATTCCATGGGAATAAAACTCAAAAGGGAGTACTCATTTCTTGAAAATATAACAAAGAAGTAACTCACAATTTGCAGGGAGAGTAGTATACTTATTTCAAGTGATATAAGAAGATCTACTAGATCTTCTTCATCATAGTCACGACGTATTCTGATACTTTACTTGAAAACTTAATCTAAAAGCATTTTGCTTGTCCAACCGTTTTTTGGAACTGTCAACAACTCACGTCTTTAAAGAGACAAACTCACCACCTAAGGGTTGTTAGTTACTTGTCCAACTAGTACCAACAGTTGATGCTCTAGCATTACCAAATTAATAAATATGATATGACCTAGTTCAACTTCCCAGCAAGTCTTTTAGTCAGTCTTTAACAAAATTCACTCTCTTTTAGGATCAACAAGTAATTGTTATACAACAGAAGAACAAATATAAATGACACCAGGACTTCAGTGCAACGTTTCTTTAATACAATAAAGACCATGTTGCAATGATCATACTACATGCCCAAAAAAACACGATACCAAGTGTACATACCTGGCCACATGGGGTTGTTGAAGTACATTCTTTTGGCTACATCATCTGCAGTTAAAACATAATGAAAAGGGGTGAACAATGAAAAGCCAAAACTGAACCACTTACTGGAGTGGTGTTAAATGACACGATTCTATGAAAAATTACCAAAGATTAAACACAACAGCATGTAGCGTAATAACAAATGCATGCAAAGAAGTGAAAGAAGAAAGATAATTACCAGAAGATCGACTTTCAGAGAACCATCCAGAAACAACTGTTGCATGGCAATTAGCTTCAAGCTCAGGGTCCGGGGCGAAAGCCCGGGCTTTCAGGCAACAAGGAGGGATATCAGTCCGACCGCAGTCCTCATTCACCTTCCCATCCATTGTCTTCTGGCATCTTAAATCTCTTACGGCATCTCCCTCCATATATCCTCCTTTTCTTCTCTAGCTCCAGCCTCTAACCACAATAACATGAAATCATTACACATATGATACCTTAAATAATAATATAACATGAACATGAGACAAATCAGACCATGAAAACTGTAATATAAAGATGAAGGAAATTAATTCCAATAAGATAAACAAATGGAACAATCAATTTTACTTCTTCCATTCCACAATTAAAGTACATATTTCAAATTTCAAATTTCAAATTTAGAAAGATCAATAGACATGTAACTCCTAGGCAAAATAGATAAAAGCACACTTTTCTCAAATTACATGCTATGAGGATGAGCAAGAATTATATATCAACGACACACTCAATACTTTCACTCAAATTAAATATGCCATTTGAGACCTATTTTTTAATCCAAATAAATTAACATGATAGGTCAAATTGGAACAAGGTGAAAGAACAATTTGAACAAAAGAACAATGACATCTCAACCATTATAGATGATTATGTAAGGTAATTTCATTAAAATTGAACAAAAATCATGTAGTTGATACCATAATCGAAGTACAATTATGTATATAATTGTAAAAAAAAGTTAAGAGCATGATGACGGATTTATCTATTTTGGCTTAAAAACTACGCCACCATTTTTAAGATATACAAAAAAATAATTAACACATGAAAAGGGTATAACATAACAGCACAAAGTCATTAAAGTTTTCTCTTGACCGCTACCAAACTAGTGAAAACACAGCTAGGAATTAAAAGATTAGGGAAAACGAGCACAATGACTGAAATTCTAACTACGACGATTCACCAAGATGCTAAACAGACGATTTCTCCCATCAATCGACGAAAAAAAACGTAGATACAACCATAAACATTCGATTAAAAGAGATGAAAAAGTCAAAAGATAGATGAAAAACGTCGAATTGAAGCGAAACAGAAGATGAAATCATACCTGTGATAGCGTCAGTTCCGATTATCTCAATGTCTATGAATATACGTAATATATGTATATATATAGTTTGAGGCAAGAAGGAGGCGAAGAAAGAGAGAATCGGAAGACGAAGAAAAGCAAGACAGTCGCGCTACTCTCTGCTCGTACCGTCTTGGGGTTTTTTTCTTCGTTGGAGACGATGAAAATGGTGGAACGGGATGCACGCATGGAAATAGGTGGAGTGGTTTGTGAAATGACGATTTTATCCCTGGGTATAGATACAAAATATTATATTTAATTCGTATTTACTATTTTCCTTTTTTATAAGAATATAAATAAACAAAAACTATGCATTTTGTATAAAGATAACGGTTGCAAGTGTATAAATAAATGGTGTATAATAAATAAGCATAAATGGAACTTTTAATTGTATTTCAACCGTTACTTTTTTTTTGGTTATGAGTTGGGTATTTCTTTTATAAAATTAAAATCAAATTGATACTTATGATATAATATCCGTGTTTCGTTAACTCGTACAAATTGAGTTAAGTGAATTTTTGGTAGAATTATGCATAATATATTTGTACCATATGTTTAACCAATTTGTACCCTAGACTAGTTTTGCGTCAAAAATATGCTTATACCTATATTGACGTAAAATTGAAAATCTAACTTCAAGGGTTAAAACCATTAAATAGTTAAATTATATATATATATATATATATATATATATAATTAAATAAAAAAAATTAATTATATATATATACACATATGCATATGAGAGGCGGTTATCACCGCCATTCTCTCGCTTAATCTCTCATCTCTTTTCTCTTTCTAAAAATCTCTCGTTTTCTCTTTAAAATTTACGTCAAGTTAGTAAGAGGATCGAAGTAACAATTATATATTCGGAATCCACTCTCCGAAYCYTTCTTAAAGGTATAAGTTTCATTCAGTTTCATTAAGGTGTTTATGTTAGGGTTATTTAGACGGGTTTATAAACTGTGTTTATATCTAAGTTTATGATTGATATTGTCATAATTATGATATATTTCATGTTTAGGATGCTAGGACTAGTTATATTGATGTAGAAATAAAAAGTGTATATTATAGTTTCAATATGGTTAGATTTGGGTAAATGTTTAACCGTACACCAATTGTTCGGTTAAATGTCGAAAAGAGTAAAATGCATGATTAAGCTTAAGTTAACGACCATTGGACTTGTTTTACTGTTTAGTATGTTGAAGTATGTTTATAGCATGTAAATATAGCAAATCATGAAAGTTGGATCATAAAAGTTAGTCGGGAATTACGGAATCGAATTTTACCGACAATGTAACTCCCGTACTTTGACAGTGTATAACTCACAAACCGTAAGTCGGATTAAGCTCGTATTTTGCAGTCAGGAAGACCATACTGCATACTACAACTTTCATTAAGGGTCAAAATTCCAGTTATGACTCTAAGTGGCTCGAAACAGTGTGTTTTTGAGGCTGTTTACAATGTATCCGGAATTAATTTACAGTTTTGTAAAATTCATATAAAATAGATGGATGATCGAAATGATATAATTCCAAAAGCAATAGACTCGTATGATACCAACCTATAACTTTTATTTAGACAATATAATCTGGATTGGTCTCTAGGTAAGGTGAAAATGTTTAGAAATAAGAGGGACGGAAGCGGTTGGATCGAAAGAGAATATGGTTAAGTTTTACGTTTGAGTTTTCAATTCGTATCCAACTGTCCTTCTTGAGGTCTACGCTGTTTAAGTAGATTAAGACCTAAGTAATTTTATTAGAATARTTATATTATGGTTTCTATRCTTTATAAATAGTAACCGTTTATGCATTCGTTAGGCACGCGGACAAATCAAACTTGATCGTGAATTTCCGTTTGATCGTGCGTTAATTGTCAAATTCRGTTAAGGTACGGATTTCATATCTCACTTGACACGGGGATAGCCATTTGCGTAAGGCTTCCTAATCCGRATAATYTGTGATAAATTCCGAATAATTTGTTCTGAATTTCCTTTATGCTTATCAWATGTTATTGAACTTTGTTTCCTTTTGAATTACGACTTATATTCTTATTCGGAATATGGATCATTTTGATCACTTGACTTGTTTTATTGCTTCATTTGTGAAACATTTTACTATTAGACTCAATAACTGGAGCACCGGTATTGAGATGTTTCCATGGTGACTAAAACGATCATAGCGTCCTYATTTTTATAGTCCTTAAAAGTGGACTTGATTATGTACCGGTCGAATAGAGGGCGTATGGATCRATCCTAGGAACCGTTATCGGATATTGAATTATGGCCGTGGTTAAATTCACGGAGAGGATTGATGTGTTATGCTCACACCCCTTTCCTCACTTGTGCCTGAATGGACTGATCATCCTTTGGGAACAATGTGTCCTCGTGATGCGGTTTGGTCTTCGGACCCTTGATATGCTTTTGGGGCATTTTGACTTTCTTTTGAATTATCACTTGGCTTTATAAATTGTTTTTGAACTTGTTATCTCATATTCATTGTTTATTTATGTTATTATCCGTTCACTGAGCATTAAGCTTACCCGAGATTTTCTTGTCCTCGGCAGGTACATGACTTAGCAGAGATTTTGGGATGAGAGTTATGGAGATGATAATATTGAAGATAACCCATTAAGTCATACTTTTGTTAAACTTTTGATGACTAATGTAGACATRYTRATATTTTGGGACCGTATTTTGAGACACGTTATCTCCGTCTGTGGTTATGTAATTATCTTTTGGTAAATTTTATTAGCTGCTCTGGTTTATATAATGCGTTATTTTTTTTTAACCACTTGTGGCATCTCCCGTCTTTGACCACGTGGGACGGGGGTGTTACATATGATTTTTATATTTATATTGGGAAATATTAGTTTTTATGCTTAATGATATTATTTATACTATATTATAAAACATTTGATAAAAATTCTTAAAAACCATTATTTATGCATGAACTACTGTTTATTGATGTACTAGTTGTATGCCCGCACAATAGGGCGGGAAGTAAATTATTATAAGTGATTATGAAATTAAGCTAAAATGGAAAGTAAAAGAAAATGAATATGCTGCAAGAATGATGATATGTATATTTATCGTATTATTTTACTTGCTTTTACATTCCTTTCAATTAATAACGTTTGGAGATAAATAAACCATTGATACTCATCTTAGAGATATTGGAGCATATTGATTTGAGAGTTTGGATATTATCGATTTCAAGAGTTTGGAGCATAGTGATTTCAGGTTTGAAGCAAATTGTCTTATGAAATCGAACTCCGATGACCTTAAATTGTAATCTTAAATTAATTTCGATTGATGGTTTGAAGTTGCTCATTTACGAAGGCATGATCCCAAACATGAAGTATGTCATCCCACTTTTGCACAATGTCGTTGTTAATGGGATAAGATATATCTATTCGATGCCTCAAGTTCAAATAGGTTTAACCAACAACATTATCCTGTATGAACCAGGGACAAAAGAAACATTTCCATAATTAATGATCAACTGATAAATAGCTACAATAGTAAAACAAGAGGTTATCACTGATTGGATGATTCATTGCAACCGCCAGTTCCGCCATCACCACCACCACTTTCGTTGATCCGAGTATGGCCGGAAGTGAGTTTCTTCTCCGCCAGTTCCGCCATCACCACCACCACTTTTGTTGATCCGAGTATGGCCGGAAGTGGGTTTCTTCTCCAAAACATCTCTCCTTAACATGCTGCCTCTCCTCTACCATCCCCCTCAACTTGCCTGATGACCCTCCTAAACTGCCCTTGCTTCCACATCGTTCCATTGCAACCGCCAGTTCCGCCATCACCACCACCACTTTCGTTGATCCAAGTATGGCCGGAAGTGGGTTTCTTCTCCAAAACATATTAAGGAAAATTGATATTTGTTACTACTACTTACCAAGATTATATTAACTATAAACACTAATAAAGTTTCCATAGATAATTTTGTTTCTGTTTCTGATTCATCATCTTTGCMTTTCTGTTCTAAGTTACTTCCAAGCATATTGCTTTCTTGGCATCACAATCCCTCCTCAAAGTTCTTTTAAAAATATTTGAGTTTTAGTTTTGGAACTGTATATTGTATCATGCATTTCATTGGCTCTCTGTTATGAATCAACATTCCTTCTGTTTTTATTATTCTCAAATGAGTTCACTTTTCCTTTTATAATGTGATGCATTTTAAAGTTGGAAAATTGAAAAATTAACTATTGTTAACTATTGGAAAACATGTAGCCATGTATATTATATTAGTGGAGATGCATGGAAGGAAGGAGGCATTGATGCTACTGGTAAGAATTATCTGCATCTTCGCACTTAATATATACTAACTCAAAATTATATTGGGACAAAAACAAAAATAAAATAACAGTGGAGCAGGATAAGTGAAGTAACATACCACTGCTTTCTATCTCCAAATAGAGAGTTTTTTTTTTCAGAATGCTAAAATTACATTCACACATTCTGTCCACATATTTTCCATTATGTATTATTTAACTTACGTCATTGTATAGCCGTTTTCCCTTACGGAACCATAAAAAATGCTAATAGCATTGGGGCTTCATCATATTGAACTGGTTGGCCATATTAACAAGGCTTCGGTTTTTAATCTGTGGGTTGAATTTGTTATCTTTTTGTGTGTTGTGAGTATTTTACACTAAATCACATAACAATTAGTAATATTTCTTGGATGTGAAAGAAATGTTGTTTTGATGAAGATTATAAACTATTAATTATGATTGTATAGGAAATGTTGCTTATGATCCTGCTACATATGATAAATGGGTCTTACAAGTTACAATTTGATCAAATGGTGTGCTGACATGAAAAAATCTAGATTTCATATGAATAAATCTATTGAGCTGTCTCTGATACAAATGTCAAGCACGCTGTAAGCTCCAATAGACTAATTTCTAGCAAATTAGTCAAACCTGGATCACTTGCATAAGGAGATTAGTCCATTCATGATATGGAAGCACTCATGATCTCTATCAACTATCATAGCGTTTCTATGACCTTTTTGACTTTTATCTCTTCCCTTCTTCCTGTTTGCTATCTGTAATATCTTCTATGACACTAGCTCTGCCAAGCATGCATATGTATGACATTATGAGTCTCTTTTTTAATATTATTTGCTTTATTAATTATGGTCACATTGTAAAAGGAGAAATCAGACTTAATATAATTCTTGAGCAAATCCCACCACGTGATGATCAAAAGCGATCATGCTATGGGATTTTTTTTTCTTTTTGCATCGTTATGAGTGTACATATCATTTTATATCTGACATTTGTATCCGTGCGTAGTAAATCAATTGAAGTAATTTATCACATGACTAGAAGGAGCATTTTACATGTTAAAGAAGACTAAGCCTTGCAGCTCACTCTGCTAATGTGGTATAAATCTTTAGAGCCCTTAACAAAAAGTTAAACCAATATAATGCAATGGTTTTTCAAAGGTATCAGCAGGTTGTAATTGTTAGTTTTTTTTTGTTTTAGTTACAAATTGTCCATATATTTGTTTTTTTTCAATTATAATTATGCTATATTGTTGAAGAAAAACCCCATAGGTGTTGATTCTGTCCCTTGGTAACGGAAGTCAGGTCAAAGCTTTTGTTGGATGTGCATAGTGTGAGTTTTTGCAAGGAAAGCTTAAGGAAACACTAGATTCCTGAAGATGGCTATATATTTTTTGTTTTTTTAAAAGTTTCGGTAATGTGGTACTTTTGGATGTTGCACAGATTTGAAATCCACAATCATTTTAAAATATTCACATCCAAATTGCTATATATATATATATATATATATATTGTACTTGGTATACAGTTCACTGGAGAATTGCATTTATGATTTCCATTGTTTAACAGCCTGAGCAGCAACAATTCATAGTTGATGCTGGAGCGCTTCCTCATCTGGTTGCTCTGCTTAAGAGGCGCAGGGATGACCAGAATGTTCGAACAGTCAACRGTGCCACAAGGAAAGCAGCGGATGCAATCACCAACCTTGCTCATGAAARTAGCAGCATCAAGACCTGTGTTAGGTTAGTTTCTTTGCATGCTTTCCAGTTGCAATGTAGGTATTTTAGTACCTCCCTCTCACCACATTTTCATGTTTAGGGTTGAAGGTGGCATTCCTCCTTGCGAAACTAATAAATTGATGAAGCTTTCTCATCGTTATTTCTAATCATAAATCAAATATTGGATTCTACAATCTTTCCTCATGTATTTAGTGTTGGGGCGGAGCCAGGATTTAGAACCATGGGGAGCACCGAACATAAATAAATAAAATTAATCAAAAATTAATATTAATTTTTCTTGGAGCCCAATAACAAACGAAGGTTACTTGAAATAACATTAACAACCGTCGTAATATTAATCACTGGACGTGGTTTCTTCTTTAATATATATAAGATTAATCAAAAATTAATATTATTTTTTCTTGGAGCCCAATAACAAACGAAGGTTACTTGAAATAACATTAACAACCATTGTAATTCGACTTCAAAAACACAAGTCATCTAATGTTTGACAAATAACAAAGGTTCTCTTTTTGTATGTAGTGAAAATTGTTGTATCTATGGCTGTAATGTTCCATTTTATGAAGCCATTGGGTTTGATGCCTGTATTCTTTTTAAATCATTAGTATTGTTTATTTTTCCTTGTGCAGAATTTACGTCAAACACTTGATGATCTGACACGTAATGGGTTTTCAGTAGTAAGTCCTTTGATCTCTGATGCTGCCAACATAGTCTGTGAATCGTATCTATATTGCTCATTTTAGTTGCTTAATTGTATTACTTCCTATTATTTCTGTCGAGATAGAGTATATGGAAACATGTCACTGTTCATGATACARCARAAACTTARCATTGTGATTGTGCTTACTAGCTTTTTTCTGTTTGATATTCTATTTAACTAATCAATTCATAAGTGTTGTCTCAGAATGTCTACTCCCTCCAAGGATCCACTTCTGCAAGTGGAAACGACATGTGGATCCCTTCT
>NC_037540.1:16784329-16785145 GCF_001531365.2 Cynara cardunculus var. scolymus | reverse complement strand
GAAAACAGTTAATGACCGTCTCAACGATGACAACATACTCACAGGTATGTCTAAAAGAAGTTCTTACCTTTTTTGACCTCACTTGATTAATTTATGTTCTTTTGGTTTTTTAGATATTATTAGTTGTTTAACTGCTGTCGGAGATGTTGAGACTGTGAGGGGTGGGTTTCGAAAAAGAGACTTGGAGATTATATCGAAATTGTAAGTGATCTTCCAAGTTATATTGTTGTTTCTCCTTTTAGCAAATACTTTGATACTGTGGTTAACTGTTTCCAATTGCTCTTACTATTTACCTTAGCAATGTCACATGCAAAGTTACTTTATGGGGAGCTCTTGGTGAAACTTTTGATGATTCTCAATTCCAGCAAAAGTCGGGTGCCACTTTTATTATCATAATTACTTCTACCCGAGTCAAAAAAATTCCAAGGTAATCTCTTTCATAATCTTTTATATCATAACTTAAAGCTTATATCTTTTTAACTAACTTTCACATAATATACATTTTATTGCTAGGCGTCCTAAACTTTGCAACTTCAAGTGYAAGCAAAGTGTATATTAATCTCAACACCGACTATGTGTTGGCCTTGGCTGACAGATTTGCTAATGTTTRTCCTCGACTACACTTGGGGGTGTCTTCTGGTAAGGTGAAGAGAACGGTGGAAGAGGAGATGTTTGAGAATCGGATGAACATTCAACAACTGTTGCAGGCAGAGTGGAGCAACAAACCAAAAGTAATGATAAGAGACAATTATTCCATTATTTTATGTATTCTGATCAAACAATTTTTGATTCTACACTAACATCCTCTTATTTGAC
>NC_037540.1:16716475-16784124 GCF_001531365.2 Cynara cardunculus var. scolymus | reverse complement strand
AAGTTACATTTGTCTGTTCGGGATGACACCGGTGTTGTCAATTGTGTTGTCCTTCACAAACTTGCTGAGAGGATGGTAGACTCTTCTCCTTTGAAGCTGTTAAACAAATCTGATCTGGACAAGGACAACTTACCACGTGAAATTACTTCCCTTTGTGGGCAAAAATTTGTGTTTTGCCTGCAATTGTCTGATTATAATATCAAACATGGCAGCGATATCTTTACCGTCTCTAAGGTTTTTAATCCAGATTATGTTCTAGAGAAAGAATACAAGTCTGTTGACTCAACCACAGTTAGTTTTTTTTATGTAAAACCTATATTTCTAGCTGTTTGTTGTATCATTTATCTATCTTCCAAGAATTTTAAATGGTTTCCCTTATGTTTAAGTTATTTTTTATGTGGTTTTCAAATGACATAGGAGACGGCTTTGAGTGACATGAAAAATTTGGATGATATTGGTGGGACCCCGCCGTGTAACAATGCTACTCCAACCACTAAACGTAAAAGAAAGTTTATTGTCAACGATTAGAATATGATGGAGAAATGGAACACCGTACACTCATAAAAAACATTGTCTACCATGAAGTGTTCAATAACATTCATCCATCCACCGAGTAGATAAGGTAATATTTTACTAAGTTTATATATTCATATTCTCTAAAATCCAACTTCTATTATTTCTTCTCATATTTATTATTATGATTCTCTCTAACGCCTATAATGGTGAATGCAATTCTATTCCATATTGTATACAAGAAAATCTTCATAAAAAGCTTCATCGAGGATTAGAATATATTGAAGATAGAGACGGATGATAAACGATTGAGTAAGCATAGAAGAAGAGGCTTCGACTACTGACCAAGTTGAACCATATGCATAGGGATCTATGTAGGTTATTTTGGTTTATCTTATTTGTTTCTTTATATATTAGAATAATTTTATTTTAGTTATTGTTTTATGGTATGAAAGAAGGTTTTTTTACTTACAGTACCGCGCATCGCGCGGTTCTCATACTAGTCCTGTTGTAAAATACAGTACAAAATTTACCTCAATATAAGCTTGAATCGAGATGCTTGTAAGTCTTGTTGCATTGAGGCATTTCATTGAACACCTAGTTTGCATATGTTGAATTGACAAACAAAAATCTTCATCGTGAACATCTTCATCCTAAACATCATCGATCTATACAGAGACAAAATCCCATGAAATTCTTAAAGATCTGTTTACTTTCAACAACCGAATGATCTTTGAGGAAAGTCTATCCCTGAACATCAACCATGAATACGTTTATAAAACCCAATCAAAGGCAAAAAAGAAATCAAGAATCTATAGCGTATAAAAACCAAATGGAAACAATAATATATGGACTTTATAGAACCCAAATGAAAACAAAAATGAAAATGGTCGATCAAGAAATATATCTCTAACTTAAGATGAGGATCGAACATAAGATAAGGAGGATCAGAATCAACCATGATAGCTTCGACAGTTATTGTACCAAGATTGTAGCATCCCTCAAGAAATTTCGCTTATCTAATGACTATATCTTGATGCATTTAAAAGGAAAACACAACAACCAAAAACGGAAGCCATTTCTTTGCTAGAGCAAACTTCATTTTCTTTGATACTTTCTCACTTTCCTAGTGCTAAAGGAAAAATCTGAAACTCTTTCCTACTTTAAAAAATAAATCTCAAGTTGTTTAGATGTCAAAAACCAAGCATTTGAGCTCGAAAAATGATCCAACTTGACAATTTCATTTGATCTCTCGTCCACCGCCACTAATGCTATTGTTTCAAGAAGCTCAGATATCAACGATGGGCACATCTCTTCTAGATATTTGAACCCTTCTGTTTCACCCAAGCACATCATCCAAAACCTTAATTTCATCGTCGTCGTCAATGGAGTTTTCAAGTGGGTTTTCACTGCTGTTGGAGGAATTTTGTTGTGGCCATGGGTTTAGGTTGCATGTAAGGTGTCTTTTGGGTCTTTTACGTGTCTTTTGTACATAGATTATTTCAAACCACCATGCTTATCAAGTTTGTGTTGATCAAAATTAGTGTTTTTAAATAGTAAACTTAAAATTTGCTCAAGGTTGTAATCAAATACCTCAAGTTTTGGAATAATGGCTAAGAGGTCTTCTTCACCAGCAAACCAGAAAACAAGAAAACAAAGATTTCAATTGCATCTGCAAACCTAATCCATGCATACAAACACATGTTATACCTATACCATATCTGCTGTCAATATGTTCAGAAACCCATGTTAAAATTTCTCATCTTGCCTCTTTAAGTTTTTTGTTTAGATTTTCTGAATATGATGGTTCAATAACACAAATTTTATAACTATAATAATCCAAATGTCATTCACTTGCTAAATACAATATTGTTTTAAATAATCCAAATGTCATTCACAAATTTTATAACATGTATAGTACTTTGTGCGTTAAAATTTGTTTTTAAGACTTTTGATAAATTTGGTTTATAAAGTATTATAGATAAAAAAAACAAATCAAGAAGTGGATAAAGGACTTGTGAAATTTTCTCACAAACGTACCACGAGACTTCCATTTTCTAAAATTGTAGTGTATCCTATTTTGTAAAATTGTAGTGTATCCTAAGGTCTAAAAATCCCTCAAAGGAGCCAGTGTGGTTGGAGCAAAGATCTATATGCAAACTCGATCATTAATTTGCTGAAAGAACACAAATGCAGCAAAACCAAACCGATTGATAGTCACCTATGTATATATAAGTTCGATTGTCCCCCCATTTCCAGCAGAAAACATTGTTATCGCATATTAAGAAGAGGTGTACCCTGAGATAAGGGTGACATATCAAGGAGAGATGCACCTTTGAATAAAGGTGGCAATTGTGAAATCTAAGTTTTGATTATAACTCTTGTTATCGCATCCATGTGATGCAATGATTCGGAGTTATCATTTCTGTATGATGTGAAGACTTGGAATTATTGCTCTTATTGATATGATAACAATGATGTTATGCAGTGGAGGAAAATGGCTTATAGCCAGAGGCTTTAATAGTCTGTGTTTTGAATAAACAATGTTATTGGTGTATTGGATATTACAATTTAAAATTGTTCAAAAGGGTAAAGATTTGATGAGAACCCACACGGTTCTAGTTGGTCTTCAATCAACTACTCACTAGTTGTAGGGTGTTGGGTTGTTTAGGGAAAAAAAGATATGACTTGTAGATTTGGGGTTGTGGTTGGGTTTAATAATCTGATCACCACCGGTGATGGTGGTGTTTGTCGAACATGTTTCTCGTTGCAAACCAGGGGACAAATGAGAACGTGAAACGTGTCTCTATTCATTATGAATAATGAATGTGAATTTTCTACAACATTTATAATGAATATTTCATGAATGTATGAAACATGTGGTGCACTCTCATTTGTCTCCTGATTCACAATGGAGGTCAAATTTACAACCGAACCTGCCCCTATATACTCACCTTTTTTTGTTAACCATCTAAATAGTGCAAACTTTACAAACTTATATGAGTCATTCTTTTTTTATAAACAATTATGGTTGAACGAGAGTTTGCAAATTGATGAGAAGAAAATGAATTAAATAAGGGAAATATTGGGAAAACTTTGTGATTTATTTTTGGAATATAATTCTCACCCCAGTTACCCTAAAATTCGGCCTTATCTCCCCCTTCTCTCCAAATCGTTTTCTTCTTCCTATACCATCTCTCCAAATCGTGTTTTTCTTCCTTTCCCTTCTTTCCAGATCGTTAGCAACTTCTAATGGTACTCTAGATCAACAACGTACAAACCAAAAAATATCACCCTTGTCCCATTTTCATCATATGGTTCGAGACTGAAGATGAGACATAAAAAGACCCGTTGTTTTCTTATTTTCACCTTTCTTTCCATCATTTTTCTTAATGTCGTAGAGTGAAGGTTATGCGTTAAGGGAGATCTAGGAAAAGATATTTTGCTTAGACGCATGGAATTGGCTAAGTATTTTATTAGAACAAATATAGAACATAAATGGATGGTTTTGTGTCTATTACCGGTTCTTCCTCCTGAGTTGAGCCAATCTATCATATAGATGAGGATAAACTAGTGAACTCAAATGTAATGAATCTATAGACGAATTATCTATCGGAATAATACTCTTACAATTCTATTACAAGTATAGATATGCTAGAAGAATTAATAATATCTCTAGATTAGGGTTTATTTTTGTTTAAAGATTTAGTTTCTGTTTGAATTCGATTTAGGTTTTTTATTTGTATATGATTCTTGTTTCAATTCGATTAGAGTTTTGATTTGTATTGATTTTGTATCACTAAGTGATAATGAATTTCATTTAGAAACCCAAAACTCTGCCCATCCTGTGATTAATATGGTGCTTTTAAAGTTCATAGTATTGTTTCATCTATGAACTTTAATTATTCCAATAATTTTACAAAATTCATATGTAAAACATTGATTTATTCTAAATTTCATAGTGTTGTTTCCTCTATAAATCTTGGTTCTCCCAAATTCTTTTACCAAAGTTCATAGCTGAAATCTTAAAGTAACAAGATTATCAGATATTTCGTATGTGAAAATTTTAGTAATGTTTAGAAACACAATAAGAAACCGTAAAAGGACAATATTCGAAAATGTTCCATAAGTGAAATTTTTGTAAATGTTTTCATATGTGCACAGTACGAAACCAAGAAATTACAATTTTCTTGTAGGGTTTCATCTATGAATTATAATTACACGTATGGTAATCCGTTTGAAAATGGCAAGTGAACGAGGTAATTAAGATATGAGGTATCATAGGTGAAAATGATGAAAATACCCCAATTAGCATGATTTATACTAATTAGAGGGCTAGCAAAATAATGAGCCTATATATACACACAAATTAGCAGTGTACCCGTTTGCAATGCAACATGCTGTAAATTTTACTTTAAACCAATAATAAGAAGTACTTCAATTCATCGTTAAAAGCTAAAAAAATAAAAATATTAAGGTTGTATAAACTTCACAACACCGGTCTGAAAATATTTACTCTGGGCAATCCAAGACATAGTTGATACAAATTATGGGCAAACCACAAATATTAGATTGGAGTTGGGCCAGACACGGCGAAACTGAAGTCAACCCGATTAAACTGCATAAGCCATAGTGTTATACGAACTTCTGGCCTTTTCATTGATCAGAGCCTACAAAGTTTTTCTTTCCATTGTCTGTATACAATCAACTAGTCCTATGAAGAAAAAAGAGGAATTAAAATGTATAAATGTTGTTAAAATGTCCTAACAACCTCCCATGCACTTGTTTCTTAATGGCGACGTCGATCGAGACTGCTAAAGATGCTCAACTCCCCCGAATTTCTCAACATTTTCACCTCTTAATTTCTTACACTTGTTTTATAGAACATGATTCATTAATTACACATTTTCTCAAAGACTTGTTGATTTCTTGATTTTCAGTATTTGACACGGAATGAGAAGAAAGTAAAACTCACAATTGAGAAAACTCTGTTGAAATGATTAATTTAAAGATGAAGAAAACATTGAAATTAGAGGGAAGAATCTGTTACGTGAGTGTAATTTACTCGAGTTAGTGAAATTCGTTAGAGGGAAGAATCTGTTACGTGATAGGGATAGTCTCTATTATTTGTGCGCTTTAGGGACCCATAGTATAACAAGTGGTAAAACAATAAGCATGCATTCAATCTAACTTGTCGACATATTCAGGATTCCAATAGAGACTAGGTCCGCCACACTGGCAGATCCACAACATAGGGCTAGAGGGCATATGCCCCCAACAAACCCCGAGAGTAGGTTTATTTATATTTTTGTTAACCTAAAATTATTAATAGGCCTAGAACAAATAAAAGTTAGACTCGATTCTAATTCTTGTCATCTCATTTTAGAACTCTTACTTGAAGGAGTCATTACTTGATCAATTAAACTCTAAAATTCCTCTAACTTCTAAAGTGTCAACCCGTTAAAATTCATTTTATTTCTCTTGTTTTGTTTGCTATAATACTAATGAATAAGTTATTTTTATTCAATTAAAGTGGACCTTAAAGCCGAAAAACCGAATAACCAAAATCGTATTGGTTCGAAAGAGCGATTCGGTTTCAGATTTTTTTTGACATCCTTAAAAGAGGCCCCCAATAATAAAAGTTTATGGATCCGCCACTGGTCTGCCGATTGCTCTCGATAACGACCACAAAGGAGCTGCTGCCCAGGTGTAAAGAAATGTCACCTGAGTCTTAAAAATAAAACTAGAAGTAGAATTTCAAGAACATAGTTGTATACAACAAGGGTTCAGCATATGGGAATGGGATGTACAAGAACTAGAAACATTATTACATCTAATAACAGCATAATACCACAAAAATAAAATAAAAAAGCTTATTTAGCAAAACCTGCTTTCATATTCATATCCTATGTGTTTCTTCTACATCTTCATTGTCATTACTTTTTCTACATTCATTACTTTCTCAAGATTTCACTTTCTTCTGTCTTGGCAAACCTTCCCCTAATCCTTGGTTGGCTGTCTGCCAATGCCTTCCTGCATGCATACTGTCAACCAAAACAAAGAGATATTGTGAGCCATTCCACATCACAATTTCGACTACTTCGGCTGCACCATGGCTAGGTGGTTAGCCACCTTGATGGGAACAATAAAGAATGCATAACCAGAAGCTGTTTACCTTGATTTTTCTACCAAAATTCCTCTTTGTCTTCTTGTTCCTGTATCTTGACAGCTTCTGCCAGCGGTCTTCGTTGCTGGTGGTGTGTTCATTGATGAGTTGTGGGTGCCCACCAGATGAATGTCTAAAGCTTCCATTGCAGTTACCTAGAGTCTGTAAAGGTGAATTCAAGTCAGCATCATCTATCTTTACTGGCTTACGCCTACATATACACCATGCTTACACATACAAGCGTTATGATTCCATTCTAAATAAGTTGGTGTGTGCATTCATGCATGAATGTGCGTATAAACAAACCAACAGATATTCTAGAACGGAATATTTAACTCTGGTGGTATAATTCGGTGTTTGGAATGATCTTCAAGAAAACCAGTTATCGGGATCTTTCAGTGAGAATATTTGGAACCCGCTAGATATATTTTTTGGAAAGAGCCCTTGAAGAGATAACTGAAGTCTAGTAGACGTGGAACTCTAACACGTCCCTTCTAACAGAGGCTACACATACACATATTGTCACACAGAGACCTAGACGAGTAGAGATTGCCCCGAGTCCCTAGAGTAATACCCTTAGCTCTGATATCATGTGAGGACTATGTTGTTAAAGGCTACAATCATCATCATAAGTTGAACACAAAGCAGAAACGTAAATCAAAATGAAACCTTTATGTCTCCTTCACTGAACGCCCTTCGCATTCCACAAGCATTCCCAAAGTCCACTTCAGTAATAGTTGGAAAGCTAGGCTTAACTTGACCCCCATGACTACATTCCATCGAGCTTAGACAGTCTGAGCTCATGCTTTTGAAGATTTGTCCATTTTCTTTATCAATGGAGTTGTCATCTGTTTTAAAAGAGAATTTATAATTCACGACCTCTGAGAGGGGTGATGTTTCTGTTGCGGCTTCTTTTGCCATGATATCTTTATATTCATGGAAAACATCAGTCAGAAATTCTTCGTTTTGAAGTGATTCAATAACTGTAACACTGAGTTCTTGTGGGGAAATGTTGTCTTCTCCACAAGAGATCATCGACATGGCTGCTGTCATGGGGTTAAGGGTAACCAATGGTTGCTCAATTATTGGCACTGGAGCTTTGAAAAGATCCCCTTCACCCCCAAGATCATAATCTGAAATCGAAGAGCTCTGAACCACACTACCCTGAATTAGAAACAAAGAAAATGGATGGAGATCATCAAGAAAGAATCATATGAACGAAAAAGCACGAATATTTGAACAATTATATCCGATATCTACTTTCTAGGCCTTAATGGCTTAAACACACCTAGATATACTACGAGCTCCGCCTTTGGAACACTCAAGAACATGGGTTTGGCTTTAAAGCACGATCCTTTACCTTTCAACGACTCTAATGCAACTTTTCAAGTTCAATTCTGTTCTTTCTGAAACTATAATTCCTATTAGAACAGAAGTATTGGATTAAACAAAATACAAGTAATAGCTTTAGTTTGATTTTACTTTGACCCATCTTTTCTCAGCATCAAGATGTAGCTAGTGCGGCGGTGAAATAGTGAATCTTTAATGCAATTGGAACACGAAAACCAACTGAATCTTTCTTTTCCAATTCAGTAATGATGAAAACAACACTAAAATTGGCTTTAATGATAGATTCTCATTCCTTTTATGAACACCAATTATGTCCTGTAGAGATAAGGAAAGCCCTAAAATTGCCTGCTGGTCTGTTCGAGTGACTCAGCCTTCTTAAGGATAACTAACCTACATGTCTACTGTAGAATCTAGGATGAATTACTGGATTTTGGTGGGTTTTCTTAAAAAGCAGTTATTGTTCCAAATTTCATGTAAAAAACACTTAAAATTCCACCTTCTTTCTAAATTTCTACCGGAACTAAGAAGGGGGTTTTGTTTTCATGAAGAATTCTTGCTAATTGTCTCAAGAAACTGCCAGATAAAGAAAGCTTCTTTTGACCTGATTTCTCAGCAAACAAGCAGAAAAACTAATAAGAACTCAATCTACCAAAGAATTCAACATCAAAGATGCAAATTGCTAAAGTTCACACAAAAAATAGCCATAGTTTCAGTCTACCATGTATTTCAATGGAAAATTTCCAAAACCCTAAAAACTCAAAGCCTCAAAGACATCATTCAAACTAATAACACCAAATTGAATGCAGAAAACAACCAAAATAAAGAAGCATCAAAACATGAGTAAAGTATACAAAATGAAATTACCAAGCATGCAAAGGATTTCTGGGAGGAATAGAAATCATCAAATTGTTGAATATCTGGTGAGAAACTCTGATAATAATAAGGGAACATTAAGCCAGTCTCTGCATACATTTCTTTGTCTGAACAAAAAACCCTTTTCTTGTTTTCCCTTCCCCTCAAGAAAGATCACAACTTTGAAGCAAAAAGAGCACACCCAAGTGGCTTTTAGTGGAGAAAAAGAGAAGTCCTTTTCACATTAAGCAAACCCTAGAAGGAGAGTGGCAAAACAGAGCAGTAAACCGTAAAAGTTCAGCACTAGACAACACAAAGACAGCAAAGAGAAAAAGATTCACACCCAGAGACCAGAGCAGTCCTCTGATGATATTGGATCGGTTTCTTGGTAACTTCTTCGTTCATTTATATGGGGGCTCTGACCACATTAAGACATCACCAAAGGGACCACTGTCATTGTGGCAAAAAGGACATAAAAAATATCACGTTTTATTCTTTCTCAAATGCCACTTAATTCTTTGGTTAATAGAAATTTTATAATTTATTCTAACCAATGTTTTATAGAAATACTAAACTAATTCAAGTAAAAGTCATGCATATTACTAAATTTGAAAAGAGATACAAAACAAACAGTTTATCAGATTTCTATTGCGGACAGTTATTTTTAACACAAAATATTGTTTTAAAAACAATGCTTAACGAAGTGACTTATTCATTAGCTAAAATGTTATTGATTATCTAATAAATTAACTATTAACTGATAGTTTAATTTACGTTTGATAAAAATTAATTGATAATAATCTACATAACAATAGTAAAATAACAGGTTACAAAAATTACTCGATTATAATATATATGAGGAATAACCGGAAAAAAAGTGAAAAAAAACTTATATAACTTATTGAAACACTACCTCAAGTACTTTAAAAATAAACTAGAAGAATAATCGCGCAATGCAGCGAGACATATCTCGATTTTAATATTTTATTTTATTATTTGTCTCTGTCGATGTTATAATACGATTTTATGTGTTTTTAAGAAAGCAATAATGATTTTATTTTTGAATAAAATATAAATTTGAAAATATCATAAAAATTTGAAAAAAGATATATCAATGTTAATATCAAATCAACTATTTAAAAGTTCTAATTTTTTATGTAATTTCTTTAATTAATTTTTTTATTATAATTTAATTTAAGTTTAATAACGAAATAATTTATTTTTGGTTTAATAATAAAACATTTTATAAAAATAATAATTAAGTATTCTGTTAGAACTTAATGATTATTCTTATTATATTTTAGATTTTTTATATTTAAAACGAGATGTTTATCTTGTATTTGATTATGTTTATCTGCAGTTAGTTACACGAATTCAGATATGGAGCTTTAATAAGTTGTACTTACACAATCTACTTGTAATCATGAGTTTTAAGTAATATGCATTAATAAACAATATTTTACATATAAAAAGTGGTTTTTAATGATTTTATCAAATGCTTTATAATATAGCATAGATACTACCTCACAAGTTAATTTTATGGTTTATCAAATAAGGTTTTTTCTAATAAATTTGAAAATAAACTAACTTATGGTAACTAAAAATGACCAAAGTTATCATAAGCAAACATGGTTCTTTGTTTTATCACTTTAACCCCGAGGCTAGAACAAGAAAAAAGCGATTGTTAAGCGTTGACAAAAGTTATATATTTGTTATATTTACGCGTTTAACTTTTTAACGATACAAAATATTTTTGTCATCTACTTTTTAGAGAGTCGTCTTTTGCTTTATTATTTCATAGTTGGATTGCACACAAGAAACTTGCATAAATCTCTCTCTTTTTGTCAGATGATTGGATTCTACAAATCGTTTGAATTGAGCTATAAATTGATCATAGAGCCAATAGTAGTTGTATTGTTTATTGGTTATGAAGAATTTATATACATAAACAAAGTTAAATGCAAATATATTACTGAAAGGTGAAATAGGGAAAGGAAATGAAACCTACCATTTGTCTTCAAGTTGCAAAACTCATTATGAAAGATATTCTCTGAAAATTAATATATTTCCCACATGTATACCGGTCGTTATCATAGATGAAAACTAATTGTAATAATTAAAGCGTTATTTGCATTTAGATTTTTACATTTTAAAATTCATAAACTTTCAAAAATGCAAGTGTTAAAGAAGTATGTACAAATCAATGAATTTATTCAAAATCTGTTAATGTTTATATTATTTTTATTTTATCGATTTTGTAAACCATAAGAATGGAAGTTTGAATGATTTTTGGATAAAGACGAATAGATAATCATAAGATCAACTTGGGTTCTAATCTTGTAATACCTGACTTTTTGGTGAATAGAATCTTGAATGTTGGAATCTATTGTTTTGATATCTATATTAGTCTGGGTCTATCCCAAAAACTCTAGCAAAGTCTAGGGACCCTTTTTGTCAACCAACTCCTCTAATGAGGACTCTTATTTAGACCGGGCGGCTGCCATGCAACCCAAGCTGCGACAAGGTCGCCATTGCTTCTGTTTGTCACGACAAAGTGTGTAAATCCCAGATCTAACAGCAAATGAAGAACAAATCATAATTGAAAGAGATTGAAGATGAAGATGAAGATGATTAATCTGGCTACCTTCATATTATTGAAAGCAAAATTACAATCTCTCTCTAGACTTTAATCGACTCTCATTGAATGATAACATAATGAACCATTAGAATTAACAACACTAGTTCTAAGCCCATGTCACCTATTTATAGGTGACATTTACATTGAAAGCCCAATACCTTTAATCCCAATTACATGAATATTACAATACAATACAAAGTAATTGAATTTATAGAAATTTCATAAACTTAGGACTATTTTAGTCCTAACAATCTCCCTCCAAAGTTCTATAAAACAAGCATCTCTTGAAACCTTCAAGTCTTTTCCCCCTGCTTTCTTTAAGAAAACTTTGGTGTGCCTGACATAGATGAAATCTTTAAGCTCCCCCTAAATAAAACTCTTATTCTTAAGTTTCAACTTTAAGATAAGATTCAATGTGAGTTTAGCACCACTGATTGCACAAAGTACAACTAGAACTGCGAACAACTCAACACAACCTTGAAACACAGAATCATCGCCAACCTGAAAGCAATAGATTCATCCAATTGTGGGATAGATAAATGTGCGAGCTTCGTGAAATTCTAGTGCAAATAGTCTTGTGACAAAGAATCTTTCAGTGAACCATGAGTTGAATAAACATTCAACTTAAGAACTTGATCTTGGTAAGCTCACAAATTGGGGTAATAACATCTGCTCGAAGTACCAAAGTAAACACCACAAACATTAAGAACTGGAGAGAAGAATCGCCATTAAGCACATAGCTTCAAAAACGACAAGTCAACCCAGATAGATAAGCCAATTTCCTTCAAACTATTAGAACACTGAATAACCAGAATCAAATCCAAAATTCCCAGCCAGAAGAGTGATTAAAAGCACTCAGAACTGTAGATCATAACCATAATTTCAGAACAATGATTGTAGACTATCAAACCTCTAATTGATCAGGTTAGAAGTGTTGGTCTCAGCCGGATTTACAAGAGTTATAAGTAATCAGTTTGTAGAAGGGGGGGGGGGAATGAATACAAACATATAAACTTTCACTTTTAAAAATTATATATTGATAAAAAAGATCAATACAAATTTACAGATTGTTAGTGGAAAAGATAAGATAAGAACTTATCTAAATAATCTAAGATACACACAATTACAAATAGCAAAGAGAAAATATTTGTTACAAAAAATAAAGATAAGAATAAAAGTGCTCTTCACTTGTTCAAAGTGGTTCTTTCTCTCAGAGAGAGAGAGAGAGTACATAGAGAAGTAACTTCTTGGGTAAGTTCTTAGTAAGGAAAAATGATAACTGAGATGAGAGCACTCAATTATTTATAGCCATTGCATTAAATGCAATTCAGAAGGTACAAAGCATGTGTTAAGATTTTGGAGGAAAGCTTGTCCTTTGCTACAGTAAACAATCCTTTTGGCTGTATATGAGCAGTCTACTTTCATAAAGTAGGTAAGCACTATAGAGTCAACGGAGTGGCTCCATACTATATTATACTCTAGAAAAGTATGGGTTTGTCCTTTGTGTGAGGGAGGACAAAACAAAAACAATTATGCTTGGTAAGTTTCATTTGATTTCTGAGTACTGGGATGACACTAAGAGGTCTCTTCAATGTTCGCTGAAACTTGCGTAGACTTCACACATATGTAGACGAGCTTGTAATCACCGAATGCCGCTTCAGATCATGAACTTGCTAGTCTTTAATCTTCAGCTTTTGTCTTCGACATTGATGAAGGATCTGTGGTGTGAGTTTTGTGCTTCTTGAAGTATAACAATCTATGAAGGAATTATAGTACACGTTCAGGGATCACTGAACAGACCCGATTATCACTGAAACTGAATAACATAAATACTATACTTCGATAGACAAAAGGAATCGTCATCAAATCAATGAGAGAGAGTATCAACAAGAAGAATGACTGAGAACACCCAAAAATCTGATAATTTCTAGAACCTCTATAACACTGATTGCAAACCTTCGAGACCTCTGATTGATCAGGTCAAAAGAAATAAGTGAAGGCACTCAATGGTTTAGCCTCTTGTAGAAAACTCCAAAGAAACGATTGCAGATACTCAAACTCTGGCTAGTCCAATCAAATATAGAAACCAATCAAACAGTTCTGCAATCTTTTTAAATCTAGCTTTAAACTTTAGCCTCAAAAAATTGGTTGACCAAAAAGTCAAATTTTGACTTTGAAAAGTCAACATTTACAAAATTGATGTTGATGCTCTTAAGGGCAAAAATGATAAAAATACCACCTTAATCATTAAGCACAAGGTGATATGGGCAAAGAAAATTAAGCACACTTAATAAGCACGGAGAGTCAAATTTGAACAATACTATGGATGGTGAGTTATGAGCACAGACTGTGGTATCTCATCGCTTATGCCTTAGGCGGAGAAGGCATGAACTCTTGCATATCGTTCAAGCCTTGGCCGATGAGCAAGGTTATCGCTCAGACCTTGGGCAGATACACTTCAATTTTCTTTTTATCGCTAAAAAAAAGAGGTCATCGTTTGAAGCTTTGGCCGATTAGAGGGTTATGGGGCAAGATTATCACACAAGATAAGTAACAAGGCAAAACTGTTAAGGAAAGGTCATCATCTACCAAGTAATCTTTATCGCCTAGTGTGTTGGGCGATGAGGACCCTTATCACTCAACACATTGAGCGGATAACATCATTTAAACCCCATGACTTGGATGATGAGAATGGTTATCGAGCAGTGCTTTGAGCGATTACTAAGGTTATTGCTCAACACTTAGCCAAAAATACATCCAAACCCAAATATACCGCTCAACACAATTTACAAGGCCAAGTTACAAAAATCGACCCTTTGGCTGATGAGCACTCTCTTATCGCTCAAACTAGCTTCAGATCATCATTGGGCGATGAAAACTTCTTATCGCTCATCAAGAACATTCATCAAGAGATGAAGATGAATCTGATAGTATAAACACACATTTCGACTAACAGATCATCAAAAATCCAAAATTTTCAAATAGAACATCAAAATTGGTGATCGTAATAGATTCAAATTCACCAAAATGCAAAACCTTTGAAAGGAATTTGATTAAAACAATGAAATCAATGGTGAATTGATCAAATTAAGCTCAAAATAGTCGAACAGGAAGCTGTGAGTTCACGAGTACTGTTCCATTGAACATAATAGAAAAATTAACATGAATTTGCTGCAGATTAAATGATCGTATTGATAGAAATTAATCGACTATGCTCTAATACCAATTATAAATCCCAGATCTAACATCAAATCAAGAACAGATCATAATTGAAAGAGATTAAAGATGAAGATGATGAATCCGACTAGCTTCATATTATTGAAAGAAAAATTACAATCTCTCTCTAGACTTTAGTCCAATCTCATTGGAATGATTACAGAATGAACCACTAGAATTAACAACACTAATTCTAAGCCCATGTCACCTATTTATAGGTGACATTTACATTGAAATCCAAATACCCTTAATCTCAGTTGCATGAATATTACAATATAATACAAAGTAATTGACTTTATAAAACTTTCATAAACTTAGGACTATTTTAGTCCTAACAAAGTGCCGCTCGGAGCATAGAAAACATAATGGAATGTGGGTAGGATGCGGCCAAAACCTCATGAAACCCGTCCGCTTACACTTCTCCTTTAAGAGGCGACCACATCTCTTCATAGCTACTCACCCCCTTTTCATTTCACTCAAGATCTCTCTTTTTCTCTCTCTCTCTCTCTCTCTCTCTTATCTCCCATTTTCCCTTTTTCTCTCTCTCAATTTCTCACACCTTCCTCATTTCTTCTCATCTCTTTCCCATCTCTCCCATAATCGATTTTGGTAAGCTTTGGGGAGATTTTGGAAGATCTAGCCTTATGGTTTCAAGATCTAGATGTTGGAGATTTCATATCCTTAATGAGATAATAATTTATTTGGGCATCTTGAGATCTTAACTAGGGTTTTATCATGGATCTGAGGTCTAGTGAGTGGTCCCTAAGTCATGGGTAGTGAGCTTGCGGTGGCACCCTTTTGAGTCGTATACGGAGCTATAGCCTGTGGTGGTACTCGGTTGAGTTGTATACAGGGCTAGGTCTTAGAATGGTGCTCATTGAAGCCATAGACATAGAACAATGACTTTGTGATGAAAATCATCTAGAGGTCGAGTAGACACTAGGGTCACTTCGGGAATCTTGCGGTGGTGCTCAATGGAGTCGGATACGGGGATTCGTGGCCTGAGGTGAAACTCAAGAACGTTGATAAGTGGCTTAACTTTGTGTTTCCGCCATATTCAATGGAACTGGGGCTCTCCATCACCAAAATGTAAGTTTTGGATTTGATATTTCATCCACGTTTTCGTGTTGTTTTGGGTAAAGAGTTTTACCATTGTTTTCAGTAATGTCTTGAGTATGAAGTGTTATTCATAATTTATGATTTTGGGTTATTGAGACTTAACCATGTTTTGGTATTTTGGATAATAGAGTTTTATCCGAGATTGGTATTTGAACATTGAACCTTGTCACGTTTTGAGTGTGTTTAGGGTTTTGAATTTATATTCGATTGGGTATTTTGAATTAGAGCTTTCATCAGAATAATGTTAGTTTTTTGGAAAGATATTACTTTTATGTTAAAGACATTTCACTTGAGAAATTATATTTAATAAGCAGTCTTTGAATTTTACCCTTATATTCTTATGATGAAATTGAAAACTGCTTAAGCTTACTAGACGTTAAGCCTAACATTTTTCTTTGTCGGCATGTGTGTCATGTCTTTAGAAAAATGGTACTAGCAATACTATGATGTGATGAGTGCTAGTTAGAGACACAAGAATGGTCTTGTTATATGATGAAGTATTCCGCACTTGGAGGTAGTGGTTGTTATTGGGTTTTAGTAACACCCCTCCTTGACTTAGTCTTGATGTAAGACTTGATTTATTAATTATTGATGTTGAATCTAGTTTTGTCATTCAAATAAATCTAAGTATTGATTTATAGAAAGGATTTTATTATTTATTTAATGTATTATCAAAAATTTTAATTTAATTGTTCTCTCTAATTTAAAGGTGTTACAAATCCTATCATTTATATATGCGCTTGTGGTTATAAAAGGATTACCTCAAGACTGTGGGTGAAACCTAGAATCATGACTTGCTATGTGATTTGTCTGGGTGAAGACTCAGATCATCTACTTCCAATTTTTTTGATTAATCTCAAATTTAAAAAAGAAAATCTAAATTATTTTAAATATAGTTAAGTTATTAATTAAATAAATTATATAAAAAAGAAATATTATTCTCTATAATTCAATACCAATGATAATAAATAAATATAATTTTCAATTTTATAACTCGTTTTTTGAAATTTCAATTACGAGTATATTCATTCACATGCAATTATATTTATAAATATAATTGATAAAATACTTCATAAAAACTGATAACCGTTTGCTTTCTTAAAACCACACAAATTTATAAAATAAATTCGAGTTACAAGTAATAGAGATATATTGTGTTGCATTATTCGTATACACTTCTAATACTATATAAAAACATACATCTTGAATTTCAAGCATACTTTTCTATCACATCAGAAAACTAATAAAATTCATATAAAAATCAAGTTTTATTATAGCAACTTAAAAAAAAAAATCTCAAATTTATTTGCAAAAACAAAACCCAAAAAGAAAATCATAACCGAAATCATACTTAAAATTGCAATCGTATTTCTCGCATCAAAATATGTTTTAAGAGTACGCGTTGTTTTAATATCATGAAAAACGAGAAGTATTGTTTTTAAAAGGAATAGTTAAATGCATTTCTATCTATTAATTTTCTTCTTACACTTATTAACATCAAAACGTATTTTTTATATATATTTAATACATTATTTAATTTAATTTTAATATTAAAGAAAGTAAACGTAGCCACGAATAAGAACAGACCCATAATTGTAGAATGAGACATATATCATGAGTTGAACTGGCAGAATGGTTGTTAGTTTATTTTTATTTGGCAGTCTCAACCAAAATTATGTGTTTGCTTTATTACTTGTCTTTTTGCGCAACTTGTATCATACTTTTGTTACTTTGTGTCATTTTGCCATTGAAATTATGATCTCATGTCATCATATCATTTATTTATTGATATATGATATCATCACAGGATAATAATATAAAACACAACACAAATAATTTAAATATATATGGTTAAGTTAAGAGGAAAAACTAGGGGTGAGCAGCGGAACCGGGTACCCGGCTATAGAACCGGAATCGTCTTGGAACCGCCGGTTCCAGAACCGGAACCGATGTGAGTGGTTCCGGTTCCGGTTCATAAAATACGGAACCGATTGAGAATGGTTCCGGTTCCGGTTCCGGTTCTCAATTTTTCGGAACCGTTACCCGCCGGGTACCCGGTATTTTTCAATAAAAAAAAAAAAATTTAATACCAAATTTATATTAGGTTTACATCTTAAAAGACGTCGTCATTTTCAATCTTCATCTAAATTCTTCATATAAAATGATTCGTATTTTTTCAAATTGTGTGTTCACTTGGATTCATAGTATGTAATCGTTAAACTTTGAACAATTACCATTATAGTATGTAATCGTTAAACTTTGAACATTTTCTATTAGTCTATTATGGTTTGTAATCGTTAATCAATATTTGTAACCATTATTCTGTATAATTTGTATTCTTGCTTATTTATTTAGTGTTTTGGCAATGTTTTATTTTTTATTTCTAAATAACAAATTTTTAATATTTAAGAAAGCGGGTACCCGGAACCGGAACCGGTTCCCGGCGGTTCCGGTGCCGGTTCCAAAAATTTAAGAACCGCTCTAACCGGTTCCGGTTCCGGTTCCAATATCTCAAGAACCATCGGTTCCGGTTCCGGTTCCGGTTCCTGTCAAAAAGGGCGGGTACACGCCTATGCTCACCCCTAGGAAAAACCATAGAAAAACGAAAATATGAAAGAACATTTCAATGATCATTCATTAATATGGTATACAAACGTGGATACAAGTAATTTGTCTGATATGTATATATGCATACGTTTAAGGAAACCATGAGACATCTTCAATTATTTGTATGTACAAACATATGTCGTACATATGAATGATCATTAGAGTGTTCCTCAGTATTTCTTTTTATTGAAGGTTTTCTCCTGAACCTCACGTATGCACGTACACATACACATGCACACACACTTTCTCTCTCTCTCTCTCTCTCTCTCTTTCACACACACACACATACATACATATAGAGATATATATATATATATATATATATATATACACACACACACATATACATATATGGAGTTTTCTTTTAAGAATTTGGTAATTTGTGAGATCAAATTTAGACCACAAAAAATTAGTTAAACAACAAAATCTAATTTAATTTAAAAAACTCTCTCTTCTTTTTTCTCTTTCCGTAACATACACACAATATAAACATACTGTGAACATTTTTAGACATATTACTATAATTTGTGAATACACTATAAAGCTATGAGATTTGGTATAGTTTATGAACATATTATGAACACCAACTAAATCAACAAAACATGATCTGAACCTACTACTTGTGAACGTTTTAGTACGAATTTCTTTAAGGTTGTTATTATTGTCTTGATAATGTGTTCACCCTGTGTACATATTTAATTGTGCACGTATCTTATAGGAGAGAGGAGAGGACAAGAGAGGCCATGTATATATATATATGCATAGGGGCTTAATCAAATGAGAACTAATTAGTTTGTGGTAACCGTGAGGTCCAATCTCAACCACAAATCAATAGATAAATTAGGAAATTTATAATTTTGGTAATTTTGAATTAAAAATTTAATGCAAGGACATTTTAGGTATTTTAAAACTCTCCTCTCTCCTCTCTTCGTTCCCCTTCCTCCGCCCTCCGGTGATACCACAGTGGTATCACAATGCATCTTATATGTGCTTGAGTATCACACTGAGGTTGTTTGTGCGGTCGATTGGAGATGTAACACAGTGATATCGCAATCCATCTTATAAGTGCTTGAGTATCACACTGTATCTTTTGTTTAACAAAGTCAATAATTTTAGGTATCACAGTGGTATCATCGAAGAATGGTGACCGGAGGACGGGGGACAGAGAAAGAAGAGAGGAGAGAGAAGAAAAAAATATTTAAAATGTCCTTGCATTAAAATTTTAATTCAAAATTACCAAAATTATAAATTTTCTAATTTATCTATTGATTTGTGGTTGAGATTGGATCTCACGGTTACCACAAACTAGTCAGTTCTCCCTTAAATGGGCCCCTATATATATATATATGTATATATATATATATATATATATAAAGAGTTCCATGAGATCTATCTTAAGCCACAAATTTAAAATAATTAATGAGATAATCAATATATTTTTTAGGGAAAATTCAAATTCCACACACACACACATATATATATATATATATATATATGTGTGTGTGTGTGTATGTGTGTGTGTGTCTCTCTCTCTCTCTCTCTCTCATGGAACTCTCAAATTGTGGAGTTCTCAAAGGATTAAGCTCGTATACACACACATGGTCAGATTCATGGAAACCATAAAAAAACAAAAAAAAAATAAGGAACACTTTAGTAATCATTCATTTGCATGATATGACGTGCATAGAAACTAGAAAACATCTCAATTACTTGTATGCACATGTGCATATTGTACAGATGAATGGTTATTAGTAGGCATGCTCATCAATTGACATCCATTTGATGTGAGGGGAACCGAATCAATCCAATCATCTGCTGGATGTTGGATTTTTCCAACCGGTCCAATCCAATTAACATTGAAAAACCGATCCAAGATCTAATCAATTGGATGATTGGATCGGTTCGGTTCCATCCATTGGATATTGTTATTGTATATCCAATGGATCAAATTGGATCTTGCCAATATTAATTGGATCCATCCGACATCCAATGAATGATCAGATCGGGTTCATCTTATGTTCTAAGTCCAGTTTACATTTCCCTACAAATATTCAGAATGATGGCACCTACCATTCATTTTCACCTCCCTATTAAGATTGGAATGACACTTTTATAAATACACTTGATCAATTATGGGAGGGGAATTTTGATTGCTCGTGTGATTTTCAAGGGAACGATCCTCACTATGGATTCACGTCCTTTGTTCCCAACAACCCACTCGAAAATGTTTTCAAACAACCTGAACCATCTCACTCTTTTGAAACATTTTCCACAAGATTAATGGAAAGTTTTATAGTATTTATGGAAATTTCACATCTTCTTTTGAAGCCTTGAACACTAAGAGGGGACAACTTGTTGATGAGTTAAAAAATCAAAGTCAAGGTCCCTTACAAAGTGATGATGAAAAGTTAAAATTTGTTGGTAAGGATGAGAGTGATGCTAAAAAAGAGTTGGAGATTTTTAAGGAAAATTTCGAGCACATGAGCAAACTTTCTTGACTTCCCAATTTGTAAACAATCTCTAGAGTTTAATTTGTAAACAATCTCTAGAGTTTTTTTTTGGTTTCCTATTCGAAGCATAGCCTTGTATCATAGTACCCTAAGTAACTACATTCTCTTCAAGCATTTGATCAATCTTCAAGCATTTGATCAAACGTCGCAAGATGGGTTGTCAAGATTTAAGTCAATTGGGGAGTGGATGAACATTATTTGGTGTTTGAATACATGGGATATAAGACATAATGACATATTGTTCTTAATTCCTTACATGTGCAGCTACATTTTGCAGATTACATGTGGGCAACATGTGCAATTATAGTTGAATCTTTTACCCATGGCCACTATTTTAACGTGTTATATGTGTTAGATGTACATATATGTAATTGATGGAACACATTATTTCGCATTTCAACATGTTGTGTTTTAGCTCACATTTTAGAAACTTATTCTACAAAGCTCAAATTTGGGAAACACATTATGTAGTTTATGCAATTGATGGAACATATTATTTCTTTTAATCAATTAAGGGAACATATTATATCTTGGTAAAAAGATAGTAACATAAGTTTCTAAACAAAAGAAATTATTTTAAAAGAACTACTATCATAAGGTTCAACCATGCTTACAAGTAAAATCAATAATTACAGCGAAATTCTAAATGAACTGAAATATCAATAATAATTGTCTAAATTATCTAGCTTTTGAACTGTACTAGACAACCTGACAAACTGATTTTAAAAATGAAATTACTTTATTGAAATTCATGTTTAGGGAACATACATTCAAATAAATTATTGGTCCCAAACGGATCTATAAAAGTTGTAAAGGTAACATTTTGTAGAAGGGGGAAGAAAACAAACACACAATTTTCATTTTTTAAATTTGTTTATTGATAAAAGAAGATCAATATGGAATTTACAGATTGTTGTAGAAGAAGATAAAGTTAAAATCTAATCTAAACAATCTAAGAAACATACAGTTTGCAAAGTAGGAGATAAGAACACGAGAAAAGAGAGTTAGAAGGAGAATAAGATGCTTTCTGAGAAGAGGAGTCATCTAAACTATTTATACCCGTTGCATTTAATGCAAGTCAGAGGGTACAATCCATGTGGCAAACTTCAAGTGGAGGGTTTGTCCTTTGTCTTCAGATATGCTAGCTTTTGGCCGCATATGAGCAGTTGTCTTTCACAAAATTGGTAAGCACGTTTGGAGGCAAAAAAATAACTCCGTACATATATATTTTTTTTGTGAGGTATGGGGTTGTCCTTTTTGTACAAGAGGATAAAACAAAAGATAATCTTCTAGACCAAGATTCATTTGATCGATGAAACTGATTCATTTCAAAATATTTTTTAGTTTTCGCTGGTCTTGGTCAGATTTTCGACTTTGATTTAGACATTCTTGTTATCATTGAATCCACTTCAAATCATGAACTGTTATGTCTGTGTCTTCAGCTACTTCTTTGATATCGCTGAAGGTATGTTTGGCGTGAGTTTTGTCCTTTGAGAAATACTTGTTCTTTGAGAAGTTTACAATACATGTTCAACATTCACTGAACAGACTTAGAGATAATCGCTGAAACTGAACAAAAGTAGAACACACATATTTTCACTAACTATGAAGGGTCATCATCAAATCACTGAGAGAGTTTAGATCAACAATCTCTCCTTATTTGATGAGGACAAAGCAACAAAATAAAATTGCTATCTATTACAGTGAAGGAATGGAACTTGTAAGATATATATCCCATTTATTATTTTGTGGGATCTTTTTCAGTGTCAGGGAGTATTATGTAGAAATTTATTTAATTGAAAAAGATTGTAGTAGAGAAAATGATGTTACATAACAAAAATAAAGTAACAATGAAAGCATATTAGCTGATAAATGATTGAGTGATATATCAATGAATGAAAGAGAAGATATGACTTATAAGTACTTTTCCCAGTTGCTATTTTCAGGGATCTTTTTCAATGAACAAAAGGATAAATCTTGAATTTTCATTAAGTGAGAATGAAACATTACAAGTGATATTACAATTGGTTTGAGGACTAGATAACAAGTCTATACACTGAAAAAAGTAGAAAAGTAAATTTTTTTTACAAGATTGAAAGCTTCATTCAAGATATTCGAAAGAGATGGAGTTAAGGACATCTTCTCCTTGGTTCTTTCTTTTCAGCATTCTCTTTCAAATCTTGCAGTCCATCATCTTGCCAAAAAAATCTTCATTCAGCCAGTTCCAAAGATATTTTAGATGTTCCATTGGGTAGAGATGAAGTTTAGACACTCGCTGAAACCTATATTGACCATCATAGTCAATGAACATAAGTCCATACTCAAGTTTCATATACACTATGCTAGGAGTGAAGGATCCCTTCTCAGGCATCATTAGGTTCAACATTGAGATGTCTGGCTTCTTCATATTCTTGAGGAGTTCATACACCGAGAACTTTGTCTCGTGCTCGTTCTTGTGGGATAATCCTTCTTCAAAATCAGAAAAGGTCTTTCTTCTTCAAGAGGTCTTTAGTGGTAAAGGAGGAACCTTGATGATCTTCGACATTTTGTTGAATAAGTCGTTCAATACTTCTTCAATGTAAGCGTTGTGCTTTGATTTTGACTTTTGAATTACGTGTCAGATCTTGAACCACTCATAGAAGTTGTATCTGCTAAAAAAGGAGGGATGCTCTGTTAGAACATCATTGTTCTTTCTGAAGATGACCATGGAGACAAGAAGACCACCATTCTTCATCCATCTATTGATGGTGACGTTTGAAATCCTGTGCGAGTTCATCCTTGTCTCGATTTTTTCCTTGCATTAGTTCAGCTCATGATCTTTCAGTTTCAACTCTCTTTAATTTTTTCTTTTAGCTTCTCTTAACAGTAGAGCCTAGGCACCTATAGAGTCATTTTTCTTGAACCTTCATTCGATAGAAGCTTCATCAGCTAGAGTTTTGGCCAACTCTAGACCGTCTCTTAATTGTTGTTGATGACATTCTAGCTCTAGTTCTGTATTCAAGGATTCTTCTTTCTCGACTTTAGAGAGGAAGTCAAACTCACCACATCTAGAGGTATGAAGATGAATTTTTATTCTGGCTTGGTCGAGTTGATTTATTAGTCGAGCCATCCTTTTTGTTTCTTTAGCCTTAGAGCAACAAGAAGTCTAGAGGATTTCCTAGTGATGAGTTCAGAGGCTTCATCTTCTTCAGCGTCTGACTCGAACATGAAGACTAGTAAGTCTTCAGCTGTAGAAGGTTTAGTTGAGAGGTTTGGATAGATTTGAGAGGTGAGACTTTGAGAAAGAAAAGATAGAGGTAAAGGGTCGAGGCATTCACTTTCTGAGGAAGCGGGAAAAAAGAGCGTTAACGCGTTTGTTACCTCTAGAAAGCTGAACACCCGCTCAACAAAGGCTAGGTTTTCTTCAGCAACTTATTTTTCCTTTGCCTGAATAGGAATGATGGTTATGAGAATATCTCTCCCCTAGGCTGACGGCTCCTGGATTGAAATTCCCTTTGACTGATATTTGGAGATAAGTTAGATGCAAAAGTCATCGTCGTTATCATCATCTTCATCTTCAGCTCCAAGATCGGCTCCAATGTCAGGGATCCTGGGATCCCCAGCTTCCTCATCATCTTACTCTTCTTCATTAAAAACATTAGTTAATGCAGAGGTGGAAGGCTTGCGGGTCTTCACAATCAGCAACCTCGATGCTCGATCGCTGAAGAAGGGCTTCTAGTTGAGATAATGGTTATTCTTCTTGAATCAGGGAAACTTCTATCGTGATTGGAGCTTCAGCAGTAACTTAAGCCTTATCCCCCTCTTTGTCATCATCAATTGAGAGAGGTACCCGAGAAGACAAATCGTCCAACTTCTGCTCAATGGAGAGGAGAGCCTCTCCTTGATGGAAGTTGAGCTCAATAACCATATCTAGCTGTTGATGGTCATCCTTGATGAATGAGGGTTCACGGACTGGTGTTGGCCGATGAAGGAGTGCAATTATTTGTTCAAGTAGCTCACCGGTGAGCTTGAACCTCCTCAGCCTTCTTGGAAAGATCAGCGATGGCTTTGGAGTTCTGCTGGCATTCCGTCTTCATGTTAGTCAGCTCGCCCTTAGCTTCAAGAACCTTAGCTATGACAACAGAGAGGTCTTGAGTTCAATCTTCCTTCACGGGCATTGACTGCTTGACTTCGTCCATCCTATTAAGGATGGTAGCCACAACAGGTAGGAGCAACTTGATATCCCCAGGCATGTCATATTCTTCAGCCTTAGTGACGAGATTTTACTCTTCTTAAGACCTGAAAAGTCAACGTTAGGAGAATAAATTGGAGCATTAGAAGGCTCTAGGTTAGTAACTAAGAAAGAAAGGGGAGGAATATGTATTATACCTGAGGGTTCCTTAGCAGTATCTAGGGGTGAGCAGCGGAACCGGGTACCCGGCTATGAAACAGAACCGACTTGGAACCGCCGGTTCCGGTTCCTAAAATACGGAACCGATTGAGAATGGTTCCGGTTCTCAATTTTTCGGAACCATGACCCGCTGGGTACCCGGTATTTTTCAATAAAAAAATAATAATTATTTTTTAATACCAAATTTATATTAGGTTTACATCTTGAAAGCACGCCGTCATCTTCGTTCTTCATCTAAATTCTTTATATAGAATGATTYGTATTTTTTCAAATTGTGTGTTCACTTGGATTCATAGTATGTAATCGTTAAACTTTGAACATTTACCATTATAGTATGTAATCGTTAAACTTTGAATATTTTCTATTAGTCTATTATGGTTTGTAATCGTTAAACAATATTTGTAACTATTATTCTGTATAATTTGTATTCTTGCTTATTTATTTAGTGTTTTGACAATGTTTTATTTTTTATTTCTAAATAACAAAATTTTAATATTTTAGGAAGCGGGTATCCGAAACAGGAACCAGTTCCCGGCGGTTCCGGTTCCAAAAATTTAAGAACTGCTTTAACCAGTTCCGGTTCCAATATTTCAAGAACCGCCAGTTCCGGTTCCGGTTCCTATCAAAAAGGGCGGGTACCCGCCTATGCTCACCCCTAGCAGTATCCAAATGATCACCACTGAGGCCAAACGTCTCAAATGCTTTGTCAAGAGGATCAGTCGCATGTTGCTGAGGGATCTGAAGAAAATCTCCATCAGGTCCTGTGCTGGTGATGGCTTCTCTAATAGTAGGGATAACTACTATTGGATCATCAACACGTGCTATCGAGACCAATAAAGGAGTAAAAAAGACAACATGTGTTGGGTTCAAGTATGTGCGTTAATGTTGTATTCAAGTTCTCCTTTATTATGCTTTGTAATAGTTAGACTTTAATGTTTTTCTTAGTATAAATAGTGCTTACTCTTTGTAATTGTAATTAGTTCTGCAATTAATTTGATTAGTGCTGTAATCTTTTCTCTCAAGAAATACATTGAAGATTGTTGGTGAAAATTCTCTCTATTCATATTTTTGATCTTCATCTCGAAGATTAATTATAATCTTGTATGATTTTGGGCATTTCAATTGGTATCAGAGCAAACTGCAGCAATTTGTTTAGAGGATTTAACAATTTTATCGAGGATTTTGCAAGAATTTTAGGGGATTTATCGAACTGTTCATCATGTTATTCAACTATTCTCGATGTTCTTCGGTCCAGAATCGTAATTTTTGGCTTGAATCACTTAGATTTTGATTGTTAATTGATATAATTCATACTACTGAATTCGCAATCACATTTTGAACAACTTTGATTCACATTATTTTAGATTTTAATCAAGATTTAAACCATTTTTGATCGATTTTTTGACTTTTCGGAATCTGTTCGTGTTCTTCAAAAACTCATATTTTTTCAAGTTTTGAACCATTTTTTGGTGAAAAAGCGTTAAACATTGTGTTTTTGATTGAATCATAATCCGTATAACTCTTGATCGTATTAAGTGTAAATCGCTTAAAGCTTGTTCGATTTAAATCTTGTATATTTCTGTGAATTGTATGTTTGTGCGATTTAGGTTAAACCGGGTAAGTCTTGATCGATTTAGAGGTAAATCGCTTGTTTCTTATATGATTTAGTAACCGATTTAGCTTAATCCGTTTGATAAATCGTTGAAGTGTTGTACTATTTGTTGAGCGATTTAGTCTATTTGGTGTGCAATTTATTTATAATCCGGTTGTGACCTGAACGATATTGTTGTGCGGTTTAGCTTGTGTATTGTGCGATTTAGCTATTTAAATGGTTGATCGTATTTTGACTTTGACTTTTTGAACAGTTAGTTGAACGGAGTTTGACTTTCTTTGTGAGCGATTTAATTCATAGAGTGAGCGATATAGAATTGTTTGAATATTTGAGCGATTTGATTTTGAGCGGATTTGTACGTAGTTTGACTTGTTGACTTTGACTTGTTGACTTTTTACGTCCGTATTTCATTTTCGCAAAATTGTCTAAGTATTTGAATCATCCGATTTGAGATTTCTTAATTGTGTGTTTTTGACTAAGTGTTGAAATTCACCGGAATTCTCATCCGGATTTGGTGTTAATTGTGCGATTTAAATTCCTTTGTTGTCCGGATATCTAATCCGGATAACTTGTTTTTGTTAGAAATTCAAGATTATCTGTTTTGTCCGGACTTCTAATCCGGATAAGCTTGACCGAATTTCTAATCCAGATAAGTTTGTGTGCTTATTTTTTTTTTCTAAGTCTTTGAATATGTGCAAATCCTTGTTTGAGATTTAATTGAAATAATTTTTGAATCCTAATCCTTTAATACAAATTTTGAACTGCAGTTGATCCTATATCATACATAACTGAGAAAATGAGTTCAAGAGAAATAATGGCTATTGGTACTGACACCAAGCCACCTGTGCTGTTTAGAGGGGACTATAACCAATGGAGAGATAGATTCCTCAACTTCATTGAGAGAATGAAAGAAGGTGATATGATTATGGAATCTTTGATGGAAGGTCCTGCTGTTTTCTACAGAGAGACACCTGCTGTTCCAGACGAAGGCAGACCTGCACAAAGAGTCATTAAGGAAAAATTTAGATACACTGCGGAAGAGAAGGAGAGATCCCATGCTGATGTGCTATGCAAATCTTACATGATGCAAGCACTGACCAACGATATCTACACCAGTATTGACAACCATAAATCATCTGGTCACAGCATGTGGGTTCAAATTGAAAAGATGATGATGGGTTCTAAAGTCGGAACTCAGTTAAAGATCACAAATTGTATATCTGCATATGAAGAATTCAAGGCTAAAGACGGAGAGAGCCTTGACGATGTTTATGATAGGCTTACCAGACTGCTTAATGAGCTGACTAAGAACAGAATCTCTAAAACTGTCATAGAGATAAATGTTAAATTCCTCAGCAACCTACAACCAGAGTGGAAACCTTATGCTAATCATATCAGATTCAACAAATCGTTATCTGACATTGACATACATGAGGTTTATGAAACTCTAAAACAGAACGAGGAAGAAGTTTTGGAGGTCCGGGATTCTAAAAAGAAGAAGGAAAAGGAAGTTGCTGATCCTTTAGCCTTTGTGTTTGAAAAGAAAGGAAAAAGCAGATATGGGAAGCAAGTTAAGGAGATCAGCCAGTCAAGCGAATCAGCAAATGAAGAAAGTAACAGCTCGGATTCAGACTCTGAAATGTCTGAAATCAAACGTGCCATGGCGATGCTAACGAAGGCATTTCAAAAGAAGTTTCAGAAAAGACCGCACTCCAACAATCAAAGATTCTCGTTCGGTTCAAAATACGAATTTAAAGACAAATTCGGTGAGAAGAAGAAATATGAAGAAAAGAGGTTTGAGAAGAAATATGAGAAGAAGCCAGAAGAGAAGAAGAAATTTGTAAAAGGCGTAGCTGATGATCATACAAAGTGTTATAACTGTGGCAAGCCAGACCATTTTGCTGTAAACTGCAGAAAGCCGGTAACAAGAAATATCGACTACTACAAAAACAAAATTTCTTTTCTCCAAACAAAGAGATGCGGGTAAAGCACTCATGACAGAAGATGATCATTGGTTGAATTTAACCAATGAGGAGGAAGAATCTGAAGCTGTTGCACACATATGCTTGATGGCTAGAACTGAAAATTGTTCTTCAGATGAAGGAGAAGAACAGAGTGCTGAAGTGGAAAAAGAGGTATTGGAGAAATCATGCATAAAACAGATGCAAAAGATGATGCATAAACTCCAATCTTTCCAGCAACAATTAAAAACAGAAAAAAACGTTCAAATAATTTTGAAAAAGAATTACAAACGCAAAAAGAACAATACATCAAATTATTTGATGAAAATGCTGGAAACTTGGACTGGGCTAAATCTTTGTTATTTGAATCTAAAATATTTAATGAAAAATCCAATATCTTAAAAGCCGAATTATCTGATTCTAAGGAACGATATAAACCGTTAGAATTAGTTAATGAATAACTAGTGGTTAAAATAAGTAAGCTTGATTTACAAATAATTCAATTAAATGAAAAACTAAAGTCTAAGGAAGAAATTTTATATAAGAGAGGGCAGACTGATCAAACAATTTTTCTGAACAAACCCTCTAAAACAAGATTTTTTAACCCTTTGCTTTTCAACCCTCGGGAAGGGTTGGGGTACGAAAATCCAAATTTTTTAGGAAAAGCTTTATATTATATACCCCGACTCTATATAAATTTGAATATCTTGATTGTGGACCCGAGTTTTCAATTAAATTTACAAAATCTTCTAATGAGGTAGAACAACAAGAAGATTTTAACCGTCAAAGAAAAGACAAAATGTAGGTTCCGTTTAATTATAAAAACTTAAATGATAGCTACAAAAATCAAGACTCTGTACTTTCAACTGATTATTTTCACAGCTATTCTAAAGCAGAGCTTGAATCAAAACCCGCTGAACCAAAGTTTTATACTCCAACATTAATTTTAGAAAAACAAGTGGTTCAGCTGGAAAAGATTTTAAATAAAAAACGACTTTCATTTAATCAACAAAAACAAGAATTTTTAAATAAAATTGAAGATTTACAAAATTCTAAGGTAAAAACGGAACATGTTGAGTCTGAGTATTTTTCATGTAATAAATCTTTAAGTGAAGCTTCTGATTTAGAAGAAATAAATATTTTAAATGAAGAAATTAATTTTTCAGATATCTTGAATTCAGAAGTCTGTTTGGACAATGAAATTGATCAGTTTGACTTTTCTAAGAAATTACCCAGTCATCAAGATTTTCTTGTTAAAAGTGATTTGACTGAGGATTCTGATTTAGCTTCAGATTTAGAAAAGAATTTTAATGATAAACCTGTTTCCGAGGATTTGTATTATAAAAAGATTAAAACTAAAAAGAATTCGAGAAAACAGAAGAAGCTTACTAAGAAAATTAAACAAAAAGTTCATCATTAATTTAAATCTGATGATTTTATTTTTCCTGTTTCAGATAACGCGTTGAAGTTGAAGAAGGTTTGGAGAGGAAAAAAAGAAGAAAAATCTTCAACTCGACAGAAGAAGAATAATTTTACTAAGTCTGTATTAAATGATTATACATTGAATAATTCTGTGAAAAGATATTCAGTTGATGAATTGTTTGATATTAGAAATGGTAAAAATAATTGTTCTCCGTGTGGATTGAATGAGTTACTCAAGTCTTTTACTTCTTTTAAGCCTTATCATTTCATGCATTCTGCTTTAACTGCTTTATCTAAGAAATTTCATTTTAAAGAATGTTGGTTTGGTACTTACAGTATACCACCAACGACAACTGAACTTAAAGGACCCAAACTAAAATGGGTATCAAAACCCAATTGATTCACTTTTACAGGTTAACAAACATGTGTGGTTCTTAGACTCCGGATGTTCTAAGCATATGACTGGTAAAAAAATTTATTATCTAACTATGTTGAATCTTTTGGAGGTACGGTAAGGTTTGGAAACGATCAGTACGCACCTATCCTTGGATATGGTGACGTAATTTCTGGGAATTTAATGATAAAGAAAGTGTCGTATGTCGAAGGACTTGGACATAATCTTTTTAGTATAGGTCAATTTTGTGATAAGAATTTAAAAGTCTGTTTTAAAGCTAACCAGTGCAGCATCCGAACTATTAATGGTAAGGAGCTTCTTGCTGGAATCAGAAGATCAAATCTCTACACTATTGACCTATCCAATACACAAGTAGATACTGATGTCTGCTTGATATCCAAGGCATCCTTGAAGTAGAATCTGCTATGGCATCGACGTCTTTCTCATTTAAACTTCAAACATATGAATAAGTTGGTTTGTGACAACTTGGTTAAAGGCATCCCAGACCTAAAGTTTCATAAAGACCATGTATGCGGTGCATGTGAAATGAGCAAACTTAAGAAAGCTTCACATAAGCTGAAGACAAATTTCAACACCGAACGTCCTTTACAGTTACTCCATATGGATCTCTGTGGTCCTATGCGAGTCCAAAGCATTAATGAAAAGAAGTATGTGTTGGTCATAGTCGATGACTATTCGAGATAATACCTGGGTTCATTTTCTGCGGTCAAAAGATGAAGTGGCCGAGACAATAATCTCATTCTTGAAGACAGTCCAAAATAATCTGCAACTGTCAGTTCAGAAAATCAGAACTGACAACGGAACTGAATTCAAGAACAATACACTCGGCTCATTCCTCGAATCTATCGGTATTACACATACGTTTTTGGCAGCCCAGACACCGCAACAGAATGGTGTAGTTGAGCGAAAGAATAGAACATTGGTGGAAGCGGCGCGGACATTACTTACCTGTTCAAAGCTTCCATTATTCCTATGGGTTGAAGCAGTAGCGACTGCTTGTTTTACCCAGAACCGATCCCTTATTCACAAAAGGTTTGGTAAAACTCCGTATAAAATAATAAACAAAAGAATACCTAATATCAAATTTTTTCGAGTTTTTGGTTGCATGTGCTTTATTTTAAATGACAAAGATTACAGAGGGAAGTTCGCTGCTAAAGCTGATGAAGCGGTCTTCGTTGGTTATTCCAAAACATCTACTGCATATAGGGTCTACAATAAGAGAACCAAAATCATCAATGAGAGCATGAACGTCTCCTTTGATGAAGTCATTGATGTGGCTTTTGAACAATTCAGTTCAGGACCCGGGCTGATAATTAATACTACGCGGAAAGCTGATCAACCTGAATCTTCAAATTCTAATAATGCTGATTTAGATTCATTGTTTGAGAACTTTTATGAAGAATATTTTGAAAATAAATCTAATCAGTCTAATGGTTTGTCCAGGAATATTCAGACCGAACAACATTTATCTGGTCCATCTCCTGATGTGCCAGTAACTGAAACAGAAGAAGAAACGAAAGTTGTTGATGAAGAAATAGAGATGGAAACTTCTGACGGTCCAGTTCAGCGTGAAGAGGGTGAAAATTCTGAAGTGCAAGAGGTATCGGTCGTACAAGACGAAAATATCCTACCTCAACCAGATATTCAGCCTATTCCAGTTCCAAATATTGAACCTTCACCTGAACCTGTTCCGATAAACTCCCCAAATACTTATACTGATCAAAACTTAGATCAAAGCTCCTATGTTCCCTTACCTCATAGCAAGAAGTGGACCATAAATCACCCAATACATCAAGTTATTGGTGATCCATTAGCACCTATTCGTACACGGTCTACGACAGCCAATGAGTGTTTATACTCCACGTTCTTGAGTAATATTGAACTAACTAAGGTATCTGAAGCCTCAGCTGATCCAGTTTGGATACTCGCGATGCAAGAGAAGCTGAACCAGTTTGAAGCACTCAAAGTCTGGAGATTGGTACCACGTCCCAACAATAAGACGATTATCGATACAAAATGGGTATTCAAGAACAAAAGGATGAAGACGGTGTTGTTGTCAAAAATAAGGCCCGACTCGTCGCTAAAGAATACAATCAACAAGAAGGCATTGACTACGACAAAACTTTTGCCCCGGTAGCAAGGATCGAAGCAATACGGATGTTTCTGGCGTACGCGGCACACAAGAATTTCACAGTGTACCAGATGGACGTCAAGACAACATTCCTGTATGGTCTTCTCAAGAAAGAAGTCTACGTTGCTCAATCGGAGGGTTTTGTGGATCAGTCAAAGCCGGATCATGTTTACATCCTTGACCGAGCTCTTTATGGTCTTAAACAAGCTCCGAGAGCCTGGTATGACATCTTATCAGAGTTTCTGGTAAAGTCAGGTTTCTCTAAAGGTAATATTGACACAACCCTATTCATTAAAAAGGAAAAGTTGGATATAATTCTGATACAAATTTATGTAGACGACATAATATTTGGATCTACGAACCCAAAATACTGCAAAAACTTTTCTGCCTTAATGGTTTCACGTTTTAAAATGAGCATGATGGGTGAGATGAACTTCTTTTTAGGTCTTCAAGTAAAACAATTATATTCGGGTATCTTTATCTGTCAAACAAAATATATTTTTAATATCCTGAAGAAATTTAATTTAGAAAATTGTTCATCTATAAAAACACCTATGGCTTATGGAACGAAAATACATGCTGATCCGTCTGGAAAAGCCGTAGATCAGAAAACATATCGAGGCATGATTGGTTCTTTAATGTATTTGACATCTTGTAGACCTGATATTATGTTTTCAACACATCTTTGTGCCAGATATCAGGCTAATCCAAAGGAGTCCCATTTAAGTGCCGTTAAACGCATTTTCCATTATCTCAAAGGGACTGCTAATCTTGGACTCTGGTATCCCAAAGATACTAGTTTTGAACTGACAGCTTACTCAGATACAGACTATGCAGGCTGTATGTTGGACAGGAAAAGCACTTCGGGACATCTACAATTTTGGGAAGACAAGTTAGTTAGCTGGACATCAAAGAAACAGAACTGCGTGTCCATATCTACTGCTGAAGCAGAATATGTAGCTGCTGCAAGTTGCTGTTCTCAAGTTTTATTGATGCAGACACAACTCAGAAGCTACGGGTTTTATTTTAACAAAGTTTCCATTTATTGTGATTCTAAAAGTGCTATTGCTATTTCCTGTAATTCTGTTCAACACACAAAGACCAAACATATAGATATCCGGTATCATTTCATTAAAGATCATGTAGAAAAAGGAACTATTGAACTGTATTTTGTAAATACAGAATTTCATTAGCTGACTTATTTACGAAAGCTTTAGATGAAAAACACTTTAACTTTCTTGTATCTAAGTTAGATATGCTTAATTTGAAAATTTGAATTTTTATTAAAAATAGTTCAATTTATTGAATTGTATTTAATTCAAATTCATTTTGTCAAATATCTGTATTTTTTAAATACAAGTCAGTGTTTCAATTTTGCTATATGATTTTAAATTTCTTGATCGTGGAAATCTATATTTGAAGGGGAGTGTGGATCTTTATCTGTATTTTGTTTATCTAATCATATTTTGAGGGGAGTGACTTTATCTGTTTTGGGACTAACAGTTTAAAATTTTCTTACAGGTTTTTAAACATTATCTAATTTTTGAAAGATGTAAATTTTAAAAATATAAGTTTACAAGGAGTTGAGGGATTTCTTAATCGCTTGGTTGATTTGAGCAGATTGCTAAATCGCTTATGTTCTTTGTGCTTTTCAAGTCTTTAAATCGCTTATTTGTTGAGCGATTTAACTCTTTCGTTGAGCGATTTAGTTCCGTCTTTGAGCGATTTATTTCTAAATCGATGGTCTCTTGAGTGATTTATTCTTAAACCGGATGACTCTTGACCGGTGTTCTTCTAAATCGTCTATGCCTTGAGCAATTTATTGTCCGGATTATCACTTAGTTGTTTCATATTCTCTAAATCAGACACCTCTTGTCCGATTTATCCTAATCCAGATAAGCTTTGAACGGTTTAGAATCTGAACGGTTTTTGACTTTGATTATATATACTCGATTCATTTTTACTTCTCATTTTTTACATTCACCTTAAATCGCTTGTCACTGTTCAATCTTCGTCTCTGCTTATCCTCTGTTAAATCGCTCAAGATCATCGAACTTCAATCTGTTTCTTCTCTATTCTTCTTCAAAGGTTTACATTTGTTTTATTTGAACTCGAATATTATTCCTTGACTTCATAATCCTGGACTATGCTTCATATTGGAATGTGACTAATTGAATCTAATATACTTTGAATCTGAATCGAACAAATTTAGACTGGTAAATCGATTGCATCTTAAAAGAAGTTAAAACCTTTATAATCGACTATAATAAAGATGGTTTAGTGTTAATGTGTTGTTTAGTTTTAGTTTTAGGATTAATTTAGGTTCTTTTTTTTGTTGTTTTGATCGATTTAGGGTTTTTTACAGCTTTCATGTTTTGACCGGATTTCTCACCGGAGAAGGTGACCGGAGTTTACTCCGATCAACCTTAATCCGGTTGATACTTGTCCGGTTTAGGTTTAGAGTTAGATTTTTTTTGGTTATTTGTTGTTGACTGGATTTCTAATCCGGTTAATAATTTTTTTTTTGATTGTTTTTGTTTTATTAGTTTTTTACATTTTTTTAACGTTGAATTTTTTTTAGGATTTTTTTTAGAATTTATTTAGGTAAATTTTGTTTTTTAAAGTTTTTTTTAAGTTTTAGTTTCTTTTTGGTTTTTTTAGTGTTATTTTTTTTAGATTTGATTTTTTTTTAAGTTTTAAATTTCTTTTCAATTTTTTTTAAATTAGCGTTGTTCGATTAATTCGGGATCTAATATTTTAGATATTTTACAGGTAAATGGCGGATTTTTAACATCAGTCTGACGAGGAATCTCACATTCCTTCTGTCAGGTCTGACAATTTACCTAACCCTCCTCAGCCATTAAACCAAATTATACCCGATGAAACCTTATTTCCTCATTGTCAATATCTTAAAATCAAACCAAACAACCATTCTTTCAGCTTCGATATGCCTGCCGAGTACCAAATAATCCCAGAAATCCTGCACGGACACCCAATTGCCTAATCCCTTTCTGCCCACACACCAGTTCTATGGTATATTTACATCAGTTCTAGAGTACACTTACTTTGGCAAAAGACGGAGAAACCTTTTATTTCAAATGAAGCGTAGATGAGTATGTCAGTCGATTGACATTAAAAAGACTTAGAAGAATACTACGTCTTCCTGGACCGGGCTCCACAGGGTTTGAAACTCTTGTAACTGACGACCAACTCTGCCGTGACATCAAACGGTTAGGATACTCGCAAGAGTTGACTAACCCGTCTCAATTCAAACGGCGTTTCCTACCGTTGATCAGGCATCTACTATTTTAAATCCTGAACAGATGCCTGACTTCAAAAACTGCGGGAATCGACACGTGTAGTAGTTCATTTATGAAGTTCTTCCATGGGATAGTCTTTACATGCAAATATGATTATGCCCTCATCATATGGAATGAACTGGTCAAGCTCGTTAATGCTAAGAGATTTCCGTCAAAAGCCAGAAAGTTCGTGCCTTTTCAACGGTTTCTGCAACTGTTCATAAAATCCATGATGAACTCAAATGAAGACATCCCGACCAGAGCTAACAGTGAAATGGGGCCGACGTTCGTCATGACTAGAATTCAACAACATACCGAGGTTGAAGATCAGGACTCAATCATGGAGATTCCACCCGAGCTATTTGCCTTCGCTAATCAGTGGCCTCAGTGTGTTATAGATTATAGACGAGTGATAGATCCTATAGTTCATCCAGAACTGGTTGAACTTACCCCGGGATCACCCCATGCCTCAGCTGAGAGAGAGGGTTTAGCTGTAGGTGAGAGAGTTCAGGAATACGGGTTACCTGAACAGGGCTATGAGTTGAGGGAAAATGTAAATGAGAAGGGTGAAGAGGAGCGGGGAGCCTCTAATTAGCATAGTACTTCATCTGATAGTACTTCCTCCACTTCATCAAGTTCGAAAGATACAATATCCGACAATCAGGCAGCTCTGGGTGATGACGATGACAATGACAATGATGATGATGATGATGCTGACAACCATGTTCAACCGATTCCTTCACAGAATATTCAAATAGGAGCAGTGGTCGATAATATTGATGAGATCTTTCCAGAGTTTGAGGCTCCACATACTTGTCAAAGTCTGCATTCTCTATCATTTAATGTTGATGATTTTGGAGCCAGACCTGATGACTATGATCGAATGGTGGAAGACTTGCCATATATTCCAGTAGAAGGAGGAGATGAGGGAGCTGAAGTTGAAAATGCTGAAAGGTTGTGTGAAAAGGAAGCAAAAAAATATGGTGAGTGTGAGAGCGGAGCACAAAATCAAGATCAAGCTCCTTTCCTAGCTGAAACATTTAGCCGGGCACCAACATCTGCTATTGACATTCATTTGTTGAATGTTGATATTGAAGAAGACATAGCTAGCCCAACTATGCACTTGCACACCCAACCCGATCACTCAACTGGTTCTCAACAACCAACTGTTTCATTTCAACACGGGGACTTAGCACATATGCTATCTACTTCTCACTTGGAGAATGTAGATATTGAAACAAGTAGGCCGCTACCCCAGCCTATGACTTCGATTCTGTGCACCTCGAGTCTAGAGCCGATACACTTAGGTACACAAGAGTCTCGAGCATCTGTTGCTCCAATTGCGGTTCTTAGTGAACTCGCCGGAATGACCAGAGTGGTGTCAGTTGACCTCCTACAAGGACTGATCTGAAGTCCTACCAGTGCTACAACTTTGCCAACACTGAACATAGGAACAACAGTTTATTCAACTGGTAATCTAAGTGATCCAGGAGTTATTTTACTAGACTTCGTGTCAAGGGAATATTTGGAAGACGCCCTAAAGGCTGTTCAAGACAATATGGATGCTCAGATTGCTAGTTTGAAAAGACTGTTGAAGGGGAATGAGCAAGTAGAAGAAGAACAACCATCTGCGCCATCACCACCGCCTGTACCTGAGCCTTCGACGGTACAAGAGCAATCGGTGGACGAACTTAAATCTTTTTTATATGCTAAGCTGATGTCATCCCAAAATCCTGATGCAGAAGATGCAAATTTGGTTGGGCTCCTGAGATAACAAATTGATGAAAATCCCATTGTTCGAGCCTCAGAGTTTTTGGCCTTTCAGGATGTGGTTACTTCTAGCTTCACCAAAGTTAGTAAGTTAATCACATCAAACATCCAAGTTCTTAAAAGTTCAATTGATGCCCTTTCTGAACGGGTATCTATCCTAGAAGAGACTCGCCGAGCTCAGGCCACCTCACTCAAAAGAAGGCATAATGACCCGGAAGATCCTGATGATCATGAGGGGGAGAGGAAAAGACAAAGGGTGGCTGAGTCGTCTGCTCGTGCTCTAAGTGCTGAAAGAGAGCCATCTACTCAAGAAGTTAATGTCGAAGGTTCTGCCCCGGAATCTACAAGAGAAAGAATTATTGAGGCAATAGTTGTGGAAGATGATGATGTATTGGAGACAAGTCCAGCGATCGAGCCAATGGTTGAAAAATCGGCGGACTCCACAGTAGGAACACGGTTGTTACTGGACTTGTCGGCCAATGTCGGATTTAATGATGTTTTTGCTATAGAGCTGGGTGGAGAACAGGATTTCAGAGAAGATATATATAATATTGACGAATCATCTGGGTTATATTTTGACTTTGAAGCTGACATTAATGATGAAGACCCAGTATTCCCATTTCAGGGTGATCGTCAGACATTGCCAAAACCCTCCACTACAGTTGAAGTTGGTGCATCTGATACTCCCAGAGAGCCATTTGATCCAACCGAGATTTTTACGAAGAATTATGTGCCATTTGCAATTCGAGCTAACGTTCCAGACTATGACAGGGCTAGAATCAGAGAGCCTTATCTTGAAGATATCTATTTTGGCATCTTCCTCCGGCATCACAAAGCTCTAAGTGCTGATAAGATTCTTGGTATCCACAAGAAAACCAAAGAATATCGGTTGGAATACAAGCACTTCCTCAAAGTTAGTGAAGTAAGGACCAAACATCGAGTTGTGTCAATTAAACAAATTGATGCTCAAAGACTTCTCAGAGTCTGGTATCCAGTATTCACGGTGACACGACAAGATGGTAAGGTCTGGAGATTTAGTGAAGCTGACTTCTCAAACTTATATTCCTAGAGTATATATACCACGAAATCCGAAATATGACAAACAGAAAAGATGGAGCTCTTGTGGCTTTTAGTGCGATCAAAAGATTTATGCGCAGTCACGTCAAAGTTTCTATGGTTATTGATGTCCAAATGGGACTTGAAGATAATCAGAGAATCATCAATTTGAAGATACCTGATTAAGAGCTGGAAGACATTGAAGCTTATCCGCTCTACATGATTCTTGAACAACCGGAGTTTGGGGTGATATATGATGCTGCGGGTCGAATAAAGAAGTTCATGAGGTTTAGTGAACTGAACAAATTCTCTGATGGGACTATTCGAATGGTGAGACGGGCGCTGGATACGAGGAGAGTTAATAATGATAAAGCTGCGGAGTCGGAGAGGATGAGTCCGAAAGAAAGGTACTTGCTGATAAATGCCTTGAATTTGCTTGAAGAAAAATTGCAATATCGGAATGCACTGAGGAGGCTGGAGTAACTGCCCGGACTTAGAAAGTCAAGAATTACAAGAGTTCGAACTTGAATCCAAAGGGGGAGATTGTTGGGTTCAAGTATGTGCGTTAATATTGTATTCAAGTTCTCTTTTATTATGCTTTGTAATAGTTAGACTTTAATGCTTTCCTTAGTATAAATAATGCTTACTTTTTGTAATTGTAATTAGTTCTGCAATTAATCTGATTAGTGTTGTAATCTTTTCTCTCAAGAAATACATTGAAGATTGTTGGTGAAAATTCTCTCTACTTATATTCTTGATCTTCATCTTGAAGATTAATTCTAATCTTGTATGATTTTGGGCATTTCAACATGTGTTGAGAATTTGGCTGATGATATGAGTCGAAGCAGCAGTGGCGGTGCTGAAAGTCATACACTAAGTGAGTTGAATCACTAAGGTGGTTTGGGCATGTACCACTGGTATGACAGCAACAGAAGAACTTGCTGAAGAGAAAGATACGGTTAGTTCATATGCCCCAAGGAGGGGACGAAATTCAATAGATGAGACCTGTTATGAGGACTCACCTAGCTGAGATGTCTTCCCTTATTTTATTTTCTTAGTCCTATTTGAAGGACTAAGAGGGGCTGCTGAGTGTCCTCTTTAGAGAGGATGAGGAGGGAGCAACTTGGGTAGACTTTGGTGGCTTAACCAAAGTCGTTGCCATTAAAGAAGAAAAAGGAACAGAGGTGTTGACTATCCTCATCATGATGAGGAATAAACTAACATCTCTAGGCTTGGGCTTGTGATCAAGAATCCTTGATCCAAGCTTGCAGAGAGGAAATCACTCTGAGCGGAGTATTGTTTATGTAGCATCCTCAACATGATGTTGCTCAGGAATCTTGTGTAAGGGACAACCTTTTGCTTTTGTCTTTTGGTCAAATTCACCACCAGGTCGTTGAATTTCAACTGAGCGTAGTCAATGTTTCTATTCTTGATCATCGAGTAGCCGATGTTCAGTATTACTCGACTGGCTTGGTCTGGACCGCTAGTTTTCCCACCCATGCACTGAATGAAGTGGGAGAAGAGATATTGCCAAACGACATACATCTTATTCTTCTTGATCTTCGTTAACGACTTGGTCAACTCAGACTTAGAGTCCTTCAGAGTCCAGTCGTAATGGATATCATCGAAAAAGTTGACGATAGCTTCACTGTCAGGTTCCTTGGCGATGTGAGAAACTTTGGGAAGCTGCAATGCTGAGCAAATGGTTGCAGGGCCAAAGTTCACTAATAGATTGTTGATCTGGCAAGTAACATTTGTTGTAGTGTTTTCTAGTGAGTCTTTGATCATTTGAGCTTTAGCAGTGAACTAGAACTACTTAAGTACATATTTTACCATGATTGGTTGAAACGTAAGTGCATGCCCTAGAACACTGTTCTTTCGTAAGCGAGCAGAACTGCTGCTTGTCTACAAGAATGTACAAGAGAGCAAGAGGGTTGTTGGTTTGAAGCTGAATTCCTCGATGTCAAAATGTACATTCTTGGCGGGTTCCATTTCTAGTCAAGAAGTATCCATAGAAAAAGGAAAAATACACAAATATTTAGAATGAAGGATAAAAATAAATTAATCAATCATTCGAAAACCAAAAGAATGAATTTTCGAGTTTTATGTTGTATATTCGAGTATACAACAAATGCATTTTCAACTTTTATGGTAATAAAATACCATAAACAAGAAGAATGAAGGTTTTTAGAAGAATTTTCATTTTTTGAATCAAGAAGACCCAATAATTAGGGGTTTCTTGAAACCTAGAAGAAGAAGATATTTAAAGGTGTTTTTGTTTGTTAAATAAGCATACAAAATTTTCTTAAAAAAATAAACAACTAAAAGTGTATTAGAACAAACCTGCATTAGGTTTAAGAAGACAAGAGAACACGGTGCGTGTTCTTGGTGTTTTTGCCTTTAGAAGAGAAAGCTTGAGATGATTTTGAGAGCGTAAAGAGTTAAATGACGAATGTGAGTGATATTTATAATTGAGATGAGAGAAAAAGAGGAGAGAGAAAAAATGACGGTTCATGACACAATTTTTCATCATGATTTTAACACATCATGAGATGTTGAATGGATGAGGAATGGCAATGGACATCGTGTCAGAGACATGCAGGAAAACTATCCTTTATTAAAAAAATATTAATGACGTATAAAAATATGATTGTTCATAAAATTTTAATCTTTTGAAAACATTTTGATCTCTAAATATTGAAGGTGTTTAGTGATGGTTTTAAGTTTTTAGAATAAAAATCACTTATAGAAAGAGACATACCATAAGAGAAGAGGTACATTTTTAGAGGAGTTCAGTGATAAATTGAGAAACACTGAAACATTCACATATAGTACTGAGTAATGCTTATCACTGAGAAAATTAATCCTCAACATTCAGCATTCCAAGTTTGCTGATTAAAATATTAAACCTTGTTTCATCACGGGGTTTTGTAAAAAGATCAGGTAGTGATACTGAGTATGTATAAAATGAAGTTCAATATCACCATTTGTAGCATGAGATCTGATCTCAATATGTTTGGTCTTTGAATGAAGTACAATATTGTTTGCTATACAACAACACTTGTGTTATCACAATAAATAGAGATTTTTGATAGCTAAAGGTCATAGTCGTTGAGTCGATTTTTCATCCAAAGGATTTGAGCACAACAAATTCCAGCGGCTACGTATTCAACTTCAGCAGTTGATGGGGACACTGAGTTTTGTTTCTTTGTTATCCAGCTTACCAACTTACTACCAATAAATTGACAACCTCCAATGTTGCTCTTCCTATCTATCTTGCATCTCGCAAAATCACTATCTGATTATCCGATTTGATTAAACCATGAGTCTTCGGGATACCAAATACCTAGATTTGGTGTACCCTTAAGATATATGAATATTCAATTTTTAGTGATAAGATGAGATTCTTTGAGTTCAGCTTGATATCATGTACATAAGCACGTGGAATACATGATATCAGGTCGATTAGTTGTTAGATACAACAAGGAGCCTATCATTCCTCTGTAAGCAGTAACATTCATAGATTTCCCATTTAGGTCCTTGTTCAGCATTAAGGAAGGTGTCATGGGAGTCTTCACAGCTGAGCTTTGGGTTAAATCGAATTTCTTTAACATATCATTATCATACTTCTTTGGCTAATGAATATTCCTTTTTCAGATTGCTTAATCTGAAGACCCAAAAAACATGTTAGTTCACCCATCATACTCATTTTATATTCTTTCTTCATGCGTTTAGAGAATCAAACATATAAAGAGGCATTCATGGATCCAAATATAACGTCATAAACACATATCTAAACGAGAATGATGTGACCCTTAATTTTTTTAAGAAATAGGGTTTGATCAATCTTTTTACGTTCAAATTTCTCAGTGATGAGAAATGAATAAAGGGTGTCATACTAGGCATGAGGGACTTGTTTTAACCCATAGAGAGCTTTATCTAGTCGATAGACATGACCTGGATACTTGGGGTCTAGGAAACCTGGAAGTTGTTTGACATATACTTACTCAAGAAGTTTTCCATTCAAAAAGGCACTATTTACATCCATTTAATAGACTCTAAAGTCCTTATGAGCAGCATATGCTAAGAATAGTCGAATTGCTTCGAGTCTAGCCACAAGGGCAAAGGTTTCATCATAGTCTATGACTTCTTATTATTTGTACCATGAGTAACAAGTCTAGTGTTGTTTCGGGTTATAGTTCCATGTTCATCCAACTTGTTTCGATACATCCATTTGGTTCATATAATAGTTTTGTTGGATGGATGAGAGACAAGGTGCTAGACCTTGTTTCTTTCAAACTCAGTGAGTTCTTCTTGCATAGCACTGATACAGCTTGGGTCATTGATGGCTTCATTGATTTTCATAGGCTCTAGAGAAGAAATAAAGTTGACAAAAAGACAGATATTACATGGACCATGTCAAGTCTGAAACCTGAATTTGGATCACCAAGAATTTGATCGATGAGATGATTCTTTGTCCATTGTTGAGTTGGTAGATTAGTTGAGTCAATTTATTTAGAGATATGTGGCTCTGACATGGAATATGAAGCTTCAACATAGGATTCTTCAACATTCATCAGAGTTGCCAAAGGAGCCTCAGGTAAGGAATCATCTACCAAGAGAGGTTCATTTATAGATGGAGATTCAACTGAAGGATCAACATTTGAGGTGTCAGATGATGGTAAATGATTAATTGGAACATCAAAGACCCCTGAAGAGGATTCAACTCTATGATTGTTCATCTCGGGGATAATATCTGGATCATTATCAGCTTCTTGTTGATCATCATTTGATTTATTACTAAATGAAGCTTTAGGTTCTCCAAAGTCAGATATCATCCATTTATTTAGTTTTTCTTTATCGTCAGGGATAGGTTTAAAGTTAGCTTAACATGATTCATCAAAGTGACATGAATAGTTTCTTCAATAGTTTGTCTGCTTTTGTTGAAAACTCTAAAGGCTTTGGATATTGAAGAATATCCAAGAAAGATGCCATTATCCGCTTTAGGATCAAACTTTCCAAGATTATCTCTATTGTTTAGAATGTAAAATTAATAACCAAAGATTTGTAGAAAGCTGAGAGTGGGCCTTTTTCCATGAAAAAATTCATAAGTCGTCTTCTTGAACTGCTTAACGATCAGCGATCAATTTTGATTAAAGCATGCAATGTTGACAGCTTTGGCCCAAAATTGATTAGGAAGATAAGATTCGTTGAGCATCGATCGAGCAGCTTCAATGATCATTTGATTCTTTTTTCAGCGACTCCGTTTTAATGAGGAGTTTTCACAACTGAGAAATTATGAGATTCCATTGTTCTTATAAAAGTCTTCTATAATACTGTTTTTGAAGTCGATACCATGATCACTTCTTATTGAAAGGACAATTCGGTTATTTAGTACTTTCATCTTCCTCACAAAAGAAATTATTTCATCAGGCTTGTCACTCTTGGATCTGAGAAAGAATATCCAAGTGTACCTGAAGAACTCATTAAAATGACTAGAGTGCATTTCCTTCCAGCAATGAATTAAATGTTGATAGGGCCAAACAAATCCATATGAAGTAGTTGAAGGGGAGTGGTCACTGAGAACACTTGTTTTGCTTTGAAACTAGCTTTTGTTTGCTTTCCTTTTTTACATGTTGAACAAAGAGATTCCTTTATAAAAGAGCGCGAAGGAAAGCGAGTGACTTGTTATTTTCTTGACAATATTGAAGTTAAGATGAGAAAGCCTTTTATGCCATAGAAGTTGACATTTGAGGAGGTTTTAGAGAGAAAACAAATATTCTTAGTGAGAGGAGAATCCATGTTGCTGATGTATACGTTCTCTAGGCGAGTGCCAGTTAATGCAAGTTTGTTATCCTTGTCATTGACTGAACATATCTTCTTTGAGAATTTCACTGTGAAGTCTTTATCACATAGTTGACTGATACTGAGAAGATTATGCTTCAGTCCTTCAACATAAGCAACTCATTTAAACGTGGTTACTCCATTGGTTAATACACCAAAACCTTTGGTGTATCCTTTTCCATCATCACCAAAGGTTATTGAGGGAACTTTTTCTTCCTCATATTCAGTTAGCATGCTAGTCATGTGTCTTGATTATCCACAATCAAGATATAATATGCCTTTGACTCCTTGCAATATAAAGGATATTAATTTTGCTTTTGTACCCATTTTACATTGGGTCCAGCTGAGTTAGTGGTTGTGGAGATTTCAACATTCTTCAGTGAGTCTGATGGCTCAGCTTCAGTGGTTCTCTTCACTTTAACTGGTTTACCAACTTTTGTAGTGGTTTTCACTTTTGCTGGTTTTTCAGCTTTTGTGATTTTTTTACCCTAACTGATTTTTCTGCTTTGGTAGAAATAGAACACTTGCTGGCTATGTGATTAGTTTTATCATAGTGATAATATTTGCTATAGCTAAAAGAAGCTTTGGGGATAGAAGCCTGAGAGGTAGAAAGCTTAAGATGAGAAGGGCCTGCTCCAAGAATACCTATTTCAGAAGTTCTAGGGGGAACAACTAGTTTCTCAAACTTCTTGGGTGTAAAATCAACTTTCAGCTTTGGAGTTGATGCTGAATGGGTCCAAAGATCCTTTTACTAGAGGTTGAAGATTGACAAGCTGAAGGTTTAAAAGAAACATTCTTCGGCTTTTATTTTTTCTTGGCCTTTTAAGGAATGTTAGCAATGGATTTACCGTTATCTAAGCATTTTGAACTCTAGAGAGTTTTCTCAAGAATAGTTTTAGACTCATATGTAGAGGAACACTGAGTAGAAGAAGTGTCAAGGATGGAGGAGACAAAAACTTCCAAATTTTAACATGGAGTTGTCACTGACATGGTCTTCCTAGTCTGAAGAGTATCCGACACCACTCTTAACCTTGGAAGGTATCTAAGATTTTATGATCTTATTAGCCTTAATGGAGGCTTTACACCATCCTTCAGTGGTAGCTTGCTCTCGTTCAATACTGATTGCTTGGTTTACAATGACTTCATTCTTAAGGTTTTCTTCAATCTTAGTAAGTTCTTTGATTTTTGAATGACATTTTTCAAGTTGTTCTTGTAAATCAAGATTTAGCTTTTCATCTTTTGATTTGTCATTCAATGCATTGTAAAGATCTATAACCAGTGTTCCAACACAGAGAGACTATCAATACTAGAAATAGAATGATTATTCATATTTAATACCTGAGTTGAGGTTTTAGAATCATTTGAGGATGAAGTCTCAGATTGTTCATCTTTGACACCCTTGATCTTAGGTGTTGATCTCAGATCTCTCAATAACACGAAGATTTAAGTTATGAAGAACCTAAATCTGTTGTGTGGATGGATAATAGTGAAGAACAACTTAAGAATATTCAAGAGAATAATGAAGCGTAAAATGATTCATTATTATTGAGGAGAAGGAACGACATTATTACAAGGAATGTAAATGCTATTTATATTGGTAATTTATTTTAGGAGCAAACTATCTAGGGAAAAGATATCTATAAGATATGCTAAGAAAATATATCAAACTAGAAATATGGAAGTTATCTCGATCTATTTGGAGCAATAGAAATCTAGCTGTCGATTTGTCATTCCAGCTGTCTTCTAGGAGGTGTGTTCAATCAAGAGTCTTTATGAATCTTCTTGCTTGGATATCTCTGATTGAACCATTGTTGAATACTCTAAGTGTTGATGACCAGAGGGGTGATGGAGATGCATTATTCATCGCATTTATGGATCCTTCATCGCATCTCTAGTTGGCCTGGACACTTAAGATTTCTTCCTGTTTTTCTTCGATCGGCCCTCTGCACTTCCACACTTGTATATTTTTCATTACTTTTACAATAAGAATGATGGGGACTAACAATCACCCCCTAAGTAATGAAAAATTAAACAATGACTAGTCTATGAAACATGAATGAATTATAAAGAACAAAGACTAGTCTAGTAGAAACATTCTTTTGCCAGAAAAATTTAATTGGTCGAAAAGCTGGATTATTTCTTACAATATGGAAGTAAAAAAGATACAATATTTACATTAATCATGGTCTCCATTATACATCATCCAAAAGCGCAACATCAGCCCTCTAAAGCGGATGACTGTAGAGATACCATGAATCAATTCTTGACCCTCCTTCATCGGCACGTGCTCTCTGCCCAGTCTTTCCCGTATGACCTTCTGAAACCATTCAAGTGTATCGGTTGAATACTTGAAGTCCTCAGTTAGTCTGAAGAACTTCTTCGCCTTGTACTCGTTCTTGAAGACCAAGCCAAGCTCTGGTTAAGTCAAGATAGAAGCAGATCGCGTCTCCTATAGTCCTAGAAAGTCTTCATTTGTAGGTATGCAGGATAATTTTTCGATGCCTAGTTCCAGAGCTATTTGGAAGTCATTCTTAGCTCTGAAATTCACCAGGGTCCCCATTGTCACTATAATCGCTCGATTAGCCATCCCGTACCTTATCCCTTGGTCATGCCTCTAAGTTGTGTAGCCATACAAATCAATCAAGTCCCATGGATTGATTGATGAGATCAATGTCGTTGAAGACGCAGATCATCCCATATGTGCGTTCCATGGTGTACTTGTTGTATTTGATGGCTTTGTTTGCGAAGGTTCGCAGCTTGATGTCGAGGACTGTCTTGATTCCATCGTTTGAGAAGACGGCTTGTGGTGGATAGGTCGTCTGTCTCACGAATCTGTGACGAAGTAGGTTCATCAACTCGGGTGAAAGGTTGGGAGGATTGAAAACTAGCTATTTATCGCGATCGTGATAGAGATATTGATGGATATTCTCCATCATAACAGGTTCCTTTGGTGGCACCAACGGACGTCTCCTCAACGTTTCCATCTGGGCGACAATTTCCTCTATTCGCTCGATTATTGGAGCTTGCCTAGATGAGGAGGGTATGTCTGTGAGCACCTTCTGGGTAGGTTTGGTGATGGGTGGTTGTGTTTGGGTAAGGGTAGGTTTTGGTTGTATGGTAGAGGGTTCTGGTTGGGTTGAGGTTTCTGGTTGTATAGGTTCTATTTGAGTGGGCTCTGGTTGAGTGGGTTCTGGTTGAGTAATGGAGGGTTCTGGTTAAGTGGTGGTTTTTGGTTGTATGGTGGGTTCTGGTTGTGGTGGTGATGGAGGAGGTGTTGGTGATGGGGTAAAGTGAGTAACAGGTTCTGGTGGGGTAGATGGTTGGTGTTCAGAGGAAGATGAAGAACTCACCAAAATTGGTGAGAACTCATTGGTTGTTGGTGGTGGGTTTTGGGTGTAAGCAAAGGGAACATGTACATTATGTACATCATTAGAGGGCTGAGCCTCTGGTTCCCTTGCCTCGGTTCCATGGGTTGGTTGGTTGTTGATGTTGTGGTGGTGGTGGTGGTGCTGCTGCAGTCTCCATTGCGGCGCTGGATAGGTTCTCCCCCTCATGAGGACCTCGACCATGATCATCCTGGTCCGGGCCGTCATGTCTCGGCCTTTTGAGGGGGTGGCTGGAGGAGCAAGAGGCTCTGCTCCTCTTCTTCTTGGAGCGTAGTTGGTCGAGGTACTTCCTCATGGCGTCTCTTTGTCGTGCTACTTCCATCGAGAGGAGGAGGGAGTGTGTACGCTCTTGTTGGCGATCAAGGCTCTTTTGATGGCCTTGGTGGGCTCCACGGCTCTGGATGCAAAGCGGGAACTTATCTCATTGAAGTTTAAGATTATGGCCTTAGTGAGGTTGCAGAGCTCTACTCATGTGACCATATTTGTAGGGGTGGAGGTGGAGGTTGAGGTGGGTGGAGGTATGGTGAAGGAAGAAATGAGGGTACGTACCTCTGCAGCAAAGGCATTGAAGGCTTCATTGATTGAGGGTGCTGCAGAGGGGGTGGAGGAGGGGCTGTTTGTGGTATATTGGCAATAATGGTAGTGGGTAGGGTGGCGATGGAATTGGTGAGGTTGTTTACTTGGGTAGTGAGGGTGGCAATGGATTCATCGGTTGCTGTAATTTATGCCAATAGGGCTGCTAGGGTGGTGGTGATGGATTCATTTATGGTGGTCAAAATGTTGGTGAGGAAGTTGTGTTGCCCGACCACCAGTTGTTGGAAGATTTGGAATTTGGTTGTATAGTCCCTCGATTGAGCTTTGAGGGACGCAAGAGATTGCTGAATCGATGAAAGATCGATTGTGGGGATGAATTCAACAACCCTCGCCAAGTTGAGTTTAAGGTCATCCAAGGACCACTAAATCGAGTCAGCAAAGGCTTGGAACTCAGCCTTTGTGACTAATTCTGTAAGGGTGGTAACCCTTACAGCAACGGATGCTGTAGGTTGGGCCTCTGTTCCAGAGGCACCTCCATAGATGCCTTGTGGAGAGGGAAGCATGGGAGGACTTCCATCATGTCCTTGATAGCCCTTAAGAGAAGAGCTATCTCGTGATGTTGCTACATGTACTTCTTCCTCATCAGATTCAGAGTCCGATGAAGGGAAGTAGATGTGTGTACCCGTCGCTACACCAAGTATAAACGGGGTTTGTGCTTGAAGAGGCGACCGCTCTGAACGATCGATGGGTACATCAAAGTCAGAAGCAACGAATGCTTTTGTGTGTGAGGGAAGTGGCGAGCCATGAGGAGAAGTGGCTCATATGTCTTAATCACCCCCCTGTTGGGAGAGAGAGGTGATGGATGATAGGGTTCTTCAGCAATGTCATCTCCAAAGGCCCGAAGAATGGCCTCTGGATGGCTAGGTTGGGTAAGGATTGGACTGGCGGTCCTTGTTCAATACCCCTTTGGCCTTGGTCACCAGGGGTAGATGATGTGGTTGCTCGGGGTTGTGGTTGGGGAGTTGAAGTGGGCATAGGGCCGAGGGAGGTGGGAGGAGTGTCATCATCATCGGATTAATTATCCGATGAACTCCTCTCCCCTTGTGATCCCTCGCTAGTGTCAGGGGAGGGCTCTATGTGCTCTGGGGTAGCTTGCCGTAGTTGTTGGGCCAACAAAGAGTTCTCGTAAGTCCTACGACAAGCGGAGGTGTCTAGAATGACGTTAAGCATGCCCTTGACAAGGGCCTCTCCGCAGGGTAACCATCTTTAGAGATGGTTGGGCGATGACCATTCATGACAAACTGTGGGGTGAATGGTTCATCGCTGGGCAGCTTGTGCGCCTTCATCTCGTCCTTGATGAAGAGAACAAGGAAGCGAGGGAAGAGCACCGATGTAACTAGCTTCCTTGCTGCCATAAGCTTGTTCTTCTTCACCATTGTAGCATGGATCTCGTTGTAGATGAGGAGAGCACAGTCCAGAGGCAAGTTGAAGAAGAGACAATACATGATGGTCATGATGTTAATGTTTCCTTGGTCCATGCTCCCAAGTTTGCATGTGTGGGCTCTGTTGAACACGCTGAAGAAGACATTCCACATGGGTGGAAGAAACTGCCTCTTGAAGTCAGAGGCGTTGCGGAGTTCCCTGTTGTAGCCCAACCTTCTAATGAAACATATAATGTCGTGGCTAGTTTTGTGGTTCCGCATATTAGGCTATCCCGAGCTCTTGTCGGGTGGGGATGAATAGTACCTTGGAGATTTTGGCGCGGGAGATCTTGATAGAGTAAACCATGTCGTTGGGGACGTCGATGTCACCCATGATCCCACGGTTCTCTGGTAGAAATCACAAGTTTGCCAGTATTATTGCACATACTTTACTGGCACCTCATTGTCGGAGAGAGTGAGAGCAGGCTGGAGAATGAAATTTTAACAGAATTCGATTAAGATGGCAAACCTGTCTTCCAACAGTTGGGGGCGGAGATCGATTGCGTGGTTGTTTGGCTTGATAGGGTGGAAGACGATCGCACGGCTGTCTGCGCCGGTTGATTGAACGTGGCTGTCATTGTTGTTTGATTCATGTGAGGCGGAGGACACCATTGTTGCAGGTCACAAGTTACAGGTTTTTTTCTTGTTGTTTGTTCTTGAGAGAGTTTAGTGAGAGTAAAAGGTGAATGGGTTGGGGACGACGGATATTTATAGCGAGAGGGAGAGGAGAGGTTGGTTTAAAAAAAATAACATTGTGGTAAGGATGGTTGGAGACGTTTGGGAAAAAGGTGGATTGATGTGTGATCGTGAGTCGTAAAGACTGCTCACAATCATGATGGTGCAAGTGGGGTAGGACACGTGTCAACGTGGGGTGGGATGTGGGGTAATATGAAAAGGTGTCTAGGGAACATACTTTTGGTGGGTGTCAGGTGCGTGAGGTTAAAAGAGGGATGACGGTTGGTTTATTTAGGGAAAATTATTAAAAATTAATAATAGTCCAAAGGATAATTCTAAAAAAAATTAAATTTAAAATTCCATCTTTATTGGAAGATAAATATAAATTATGAAGTTTTGATCTTCTAAAAACCCATGTTGTATGGTTTTTAGTCACAAAAGCTGCAATATTGTATAAACTTAATAAATGTTTTCAGTCAAAGATGGGTTTTATTGGAAAAAAATTGATTTGTCATTGAACCAGAGGTGCTCTGGTTGGTCATGACATTTGGGTGGGGAACAAGAGGGTCACTGTGTGTGAATGATGAACAAGTTCATCATGGAATGTTGGGTTTTGATGAAACAGAGGCTCTGGATAGACGAACCAGAGGCTCTGGTTTATCATTTTAAACATTTGGAATAAAAATATACCCTTTAAAAAGGACCAGAGAGGCTCTGGTTGAATGCAAGTGATGAAATACTCCATTAATGTAACATTTTTGGGATCCAGAGGCTCTGGGTGGAAAAATGCAAAATTAAAGAACCAAGATATTGAACCAGAGGGTCTCTGGTTGAATTAGGATGTATAACCAGAGGGATGATAGGTTCAATTTGGATCCTTAAGGGTGAAAGGTAAATGTATGACTCACCCTCAAATGATGCAAGGGGATGTGCAATGAGTAAAAAACCCCCCTAGAACCAATAAGGGAGATAAATGAGATGACTAGAAGCTCTGGTCTATACAACAAGAAGCTCTGATTGTGAATGATGGTTTAAATGAATATGAATGATGATGAAAAGGGAGGGTAGATGGGACCAGAGGGTCTATGGTTCCAAAGACTTAGAATCCAGAGGCTCTAGTCTTTAGAACCAGAGGCTCTGGTTGCATGAATGATATAAAGTGTAATGAGAATGCAAGGAAAAAGAACTTATGAGGACCAATTTGGACCAGAGGGTATCTGGTCCCAAAGAACTTGGAATTCAGAGGCTCTGGTCTTTGGAACCAGAGGCTTTGGTTGCAAAATGAATGGAAAAACTAAGTTAAATGTATGGAAAAACGAATGAAGGGAGACCAAGGTGGACCAGAGGGGCTTTGGTCTCAAGAACTTGGAATCTAGAGGCTCTGGTTGGGAAGGGGAGTACTAAGTGAAAAACACAAAGTACTTCTTTGGACCAGAGGGGCTCTGGTTCCAAAGGAAATGAATTTTGGCCAAATATAAACAGGTATTTCCAATTGTCCAGAGGCTCTGGTCTTTAAAACCAGAAGCTCTGGTTTAGAGTACTTGGTTATGATAACCATTTGAATATATCACTTTAGGCATAACCTAGAGATATTGAGAATCTCTGGTTTGAAAAAATAATTTGCCTCTAAGTGGTGATATTCAGCATGCCCATCTTGCTGACAAGAAACAAAACTCTTTTCTCATCTAGTGCTTTTGTGAAAATGTCAACAAGTTGAATCTCTGTAGGAACAAAATACATCTCAATTGTTCCATTTTCTACATGATCTTTAAGAAAATGGTAACTGACATCAATGTGCTTGGTCTTAGAATGCTGCACAGGATTTGCAGAGATCGCTATGGCACTTTTGGAGTCATAGAGGATAGGGATCTTTTCATATTGAAACCCATAATCTTTCAGCTGGGTCTTCATCCAGAGCACTTGTGAACAACAACTAGCAACAGCAATATATCCTGCTTCTGCTGTAGAGGTTGAGACACAGTTCTGTTTTCTGGATGTCCAACACACCAGCTTGTCCCCCAAAAGTTGACAGCTTCCAGATGTACTCTTTCTATCAAGCTTACAACCTACATGATCTACATCTGTATAGGCTATTAGATCAAAGTCAGAGTTCTTTGGATACCAGAGACCCAATGAAGGGGTTCCCTTAAGGTATCTAAAGATCCTCTTGATTGCAGAGAGATGAGATTCTTTAGGGTTAGCTTGATACCTTGCACAAAGACATGTAGCAAACATAATATCTGGCCTTCTAGATGCTAGATACAGGATCACTCTTTAGGTTGTTACATCTACAGCTTTGTCTAATAGATCAGCAAACAACTTAGCTCTTGTAGCCATTGGAGTTCTTATCGATGATGAATTTAAGAGAGTATTTCTTTAGAAGGTCAGTCACATACTTGGACTGATTGATGAAAATTCCTTCTAAAGTTTGTTTTATTTGAAGATCAAGAAAGAAACTGAGTTCTCCTATTATACTCATCTCAAACTTGCTTTTCATCAACTCTGAGAATTTTTCGCAAAATTTAGAGTTGGTAGAACCAAATATGATGTCGTTCACATATATTTGTACAAGTAAAATATCACCTTTGTGCTTCTTAAGAAAGAGAGTTGTGTTGATAGTACCTTTTTCGAATCCATCAATGAGAAAGGTAGATAGTGTATCATACCAGGCCCAGGGTGCTTGCTCAGCCCATAGAGAGCTTTGTCCAGAAAATACATATAGTCTGGATGCTTTAGATTCTCGAACCCAGAGGGATGCAACATGTAGACTTCCTCTTGGAGTTTGCCATTGAGGAAGGCAGACTTTACATCCATCTAATAGACATTGAAACCTTTATGTGCCGCATAGGCAAGGAATATTCTGATGTCTTCAAACCTAGCAACGGGAGGAAAGGTTTCATCGTAGTCTATCCCTTCTTCTTGGCAATAGCCCTTGGCAACAAGCCTGGCTTTGTTTCTTACTACAATGCCATCTTCATCCTTCTTGTTTCTGAAGACCCATTTGGTCCCAATGGCCGTTTTCCCTTTGGGTAGAGGCATAAGGGACCATACTTTGTTCCGTTCAAACTGGAGTAGCTTCTCTTGCATGGTGTCTATCCAGTTTGGATCTTGTAGAGCTTCAAAAATCTTCTTTGGTTCGATCATACTTAGAAGGTTGGCGAAGAGGCATTCATTGGCAATTGCGGATCTCGTCTTGACACCGGATGATGGATCACCAATGATCTGGTGATGAGGATGGTCTTTTGTCCACTTGGTGTAAGATTGAGGTTGTGGAGCAACATGATGCAGTTCTTCATTGGTTGATGCAACTGCTTGCTCCCCCTCAAAGAGATCATCTCTAAAGTGATGCTCTGGTTTTGAAGACACAGAGGAAGTACATGGTAAAGTAACATGCGTTTTAGAAAGAGTTATACCTTCAGCATTGGAAATCTCATGTGTTTCATGGCTCTGGAAGGAAGTTCTTTATTAGGCGCTTGTCTAGAGATTGCTTCTTCTTCAAAGATGTCTTCAAATAAATGAGCCAACTCTGATTCATTGGGTTTGCAAAATGATGAATCAGAGGCTCCTTGTGATAGCCCGAGTTCTGAACTGCTGTGTCTAGAAGTCATTGGTGATGAATCATCAAAGGACACGTTGATGCTTTCTATGACGATCTTTGTCCTTCTGATGAATACTCTGTAGGCCTTAGCGGTTTGTGAATAACCCAGGAATATGCCTTCATCAGCCTTCTTGTCGTACTTTCCAAGATATTTCCTGTCGTTGAGTACAAAGCATTTGCACCCAAAGACATAGAAATATTTGACATTTGGACGTTGTTGGTTGATGAGTTCATATGGGGTCTTCTGGTGCCTCTTGTTGATGATTGAACGGTTCTGGGTGAAGCATGCAGTAGAAATTGCTTCGGCCCAGAAGGATATTGGTAGCTTAGATGAAACAAGCATGGTCCTTGCTGCTTCCACAAGGGTTCTGTTCCTTATTTCAACAACTCCATTTTGCTGTGGAGTTCTAGATGCTGAAAAATTCTGAGAGATACCTTCACTAATGAGATATTCATCAATTTTGGTATTCTTGAATTTTGTTACATTATCACTTCTAAATTTGATGAGTTTGCCTTGTAGAAGCACTTGGAGCCTTTTCATCACCGCGATGAGAAGGTCAGGAACATCTGATTTCTTCTTGACAAATTCAACCCATGTGTATCTTGAAAATTCATCAACAAGTACAAGGATGTACTTGTTTCCCGAAAGGCTTTGTGTAGAGATTGGCCCACAGATGTTGATGTGAATCATTACTAGGGGCTTGGAGCAGGAGGTTTCTGACTTGGTTCTGTGAGAAGCTCGTTTTAGCTTCCCCATCTCACAGGCTGAGCAGAGGTGGTCTTTTTCGAAGTTGAGATCAGAAATCCCCTTGACCAGCTTCTGTTTGGCTAACTTCTTTAGGACATCAAAGTTTAGATGTGGAATTTTTTGATGCCATAGCCAATTTTCATCACTCCTATGGGAGACAAGATAGAGAGTGTCTTGACCTACAGAAGATTGAAAATCTAGAAGATAGAGATTTCTTTCTCTCTTTGCCTTGATGATGGTTTGGCCGGGTTTTGTTTCGATGATGCAGAAACCTTTGCGAAATCTAAATTCAAGACCCTTGTCGCGGAACTGGCTTATGCTTAGTAAATTGTGCTTCAAGCCTTCAACATAAGTCACTTTAGCGATTGAAATGTTTCCTTTGATGAGGGTGCCATATCCCTTGATGGTTCCCTTGCTGTTGTCTCCAAAAGTAACAGAGCCTCCAGATTTTTCGATAAAGGATGACATCTGACTTTTATCACCAGTCATGGGCTGATTTCTATTACCCTTAGCCTTTGTAGGCTTGGGCTTTTTCATATTTTCATGATTTCCATCGCAGCACTTGTTGATGAATTTGTGGAATTGATAATCAGAGGCTTTGGTTTAACCATAGGGTTTCCATCGGTCTCTGGTTTTGAGGCATCATCTTTTTCATCAGAGTTCTTACTTGTGCTGCACTCATAAACCACATTTTCAAAATTTTGCCTCAAGAGAATGGTTTTTCCATCGACTTTTACCCTTTTGAAATTAGCTTTAGGCTTTGGATAAAAGTCGGGTTTTTGAACACATCCAAGTTTGAAAGTGGATTCAAGGGTGGATTTCTTGCTTTCGATGAAAGAGTCAAGATCATTGAATCCGATTCCTTGGTAATCCTTTTGTCCATTTAATTTTTCATAAACATCTTGGGCATCTTTGTATTTCTTCATCAAGAGTTCATTGGTCTGAAACTTCTGATGAAGAATCTCCCTTTTCTTTTGGAAGAAATCTTTAAGAGCCACTGAATTTAGTCATTCTGCCTCAGATTCTTTCAAGGCTTTTACGTTCTTCTCTAAATCTTTACAGAGTCTCTTGTTCAATTCCATCATTTTTTCTTCTTCTGATTTTTTCAGTGATGCAATGCGAGTTTTTTCTTTAACAAGTTCAACCTTTTATTCAGTAAGAAGATCAGTATCTCTTTCATAGAAACTAACTTCTTTTTCAGCTTTTAGTCTTTCAGATTTTTCAAAGTTTAATTTTTCTTTTAGTTTAAGAAAATCTTCTGAAAGTTTTATGACCCTTAACTCTAACTCTGATGGAGCAGAGTCGGTTTCATCGAGGGAAGAATCACATACCTGGTCATCGAAATCGGAAGTGGATTCTGCATTGGACTTGGCCATAAGGCATATGATTGCCTTATGCTCTTCATCAGACAAAGAATCGGACAATCAGTTTTCTTTTTCAGCCATCAAGATTCTCTCTTTAGAATTGTTCTTGTATTTGTTCTTATAGTAGTCTGCATCCTTGACCAGTCGTCCTTGCACTCCTTGGAGAAATGGCCCACCTTCCCGCATCGGTAGCAACGAAGGCCATCTTTCATTCTGTCTCCTCCTTCTCTTTTGTCTTCTCTCATTTCTTCTTTGTCTTCTCTTCCTTCTTTCCTTTCATCCCTCTAATGAAATTTCACAGACTTCTGTTCATAGGATGGATGATATTTCTCCCTTCTGGAGTCCTTTCTGCTGTCTCTTTCTTAGGGCTTTTTGATGAACTTTATATGGAACTGCTTGGTTATCAAGGCCAGAGGTTTGGCAAATGCCTTGAGGTCATCATCAGAGTCGGATGCTTCTTCTTCAGATTCTGACTCAACTACCAAAGAATTCTAGCTCTTTTTCTTGTGATCTTTGGAAGAGCTCCTCGTAACCTCTTTTTCTTCAGCTGCAAAGGCAAGAGGTCCACCGGTGGACACCTTCCTTTGCAAAATGTCTTTTTCTTGAGCATCAAGTGTTCCATAGACGTCATGAAGTGACCAAATGTCTAAGTCTTGCTTGGAGAGACATCGAAGGTTGTGTCCACTTATCATCGAGACTTTTAAGGAAAAGGACATTATTTTCTTCTTTGGTCCTAGCAATATCGTTTCTGCGGCATTGATTAATCAATGTGCTGAACTGATCATATGTATTGTGTATCGGTCCATTGGGCAAATCCTTGAAATTTGTGTGTTCATTCAAGCATTGCGCCCTACGATTCTTCTTAGTCTTAGCGCCTCCCTCCAGTTGACTAGCCAGTTCATCCCATATCTCCTTTGCTGTTGTACAAGCATTGAGAGATTGGATATGTTGTTTGGAATGGCCATGATAATCAGCCTCTTAGCCTTCCTGTCTGCCTCTACCCTTTCAATGTCATCTTCATCCCAGTTGCTCTCATCCTTTACCATGTAATAAGCAACAACTTCAGCAGTGGTAGTTGTTCCAGGAACTCTTGGAACAAGAGTTTGAGAAACATATGGGCCTTCCATAACAGACCTGAGGAGATTTCTATCTATCCCCTCTAGGAAGTTCACCATACGAATCCTCCATTGTGGATACTCTTCACATTGAAGAGTTGGAGGTTTGGTGATGGAACCCACACTATAGGCAGAATTCCAGTTGGCCAACTAAACGATTTCGAAGAGAAGAAGACGATTTTATGAATGGAGAAAATTGCGAGATTTTTGAATATTCAGATTCAAATTGATCGTTTTGATTGGAAAATCAATCAATTTGCTCTGATACCAATTGTTGATCCCAGATCTCTTAATAACACGAAGATTTAAGTTATGAAGAACCTAAATATGTCGTAATGGATGGATAATAGTGAAGAACATCTTAAGAATATTCAAGAGAATAATGAAGCGTCTAATGATTCACTATTATTGATGAGAAAGAACGACATTATTACAAGGAATGTAAAAGCTATTTATACTGGTAATCTATTTTAGGAGAAAACTATCTAGGGAAAAGATATCTATAAGATATTCTAAGAAAATATATCAAACTAGAAATATGGAAGTTATCTCGATCTATTTGGAGCTATAGAAATCCAGCTGTTGATTTGTCATCTCCATCTGTCTTCTAGGAGGTGTGTTCAATCAAGAGTCATTATGAATCTTCTTGCTTGAATATCTCTGATTGAACCATTGTTGAACACTCTAAGTGTTGATGACAAGAGGGGGTGATGGAGATGCAATGTTCATCGCACCTATGTATCCTTCATTGCATCTCTGGTTGGCCTGGACACTTAAGATTTCTTCTTGCTTTTCTTCCATCGGCCCTCTGCACTTCCACACTTGTATTTTTTTCATTACTTTTACAATAAGAATGATAGGGTCTAACATTCTCCCCCCAAGTAATGAAAAATTAAACAATGACTAGTCTATGAAACATGAAAGAATTATAAAGAACAAAGACTAGTCAAGTAGAAACATCATTTTGCTAAAAACAATTCATTGGTCGAAAAGCTGGATGATTTCTTACAATATGAAGTAAAAAAGATAGAATATTTACATTTATCATGATCTCCATTATAAATTCGGAAAGCGCATCATAAGTCCTCTAAAGCGGATGACTGTGGAGATAAATCATGGTCTTCATTATAGGTCGTGTCTTCCTCATCTAAAGATGATTCATCAGATGAATCGACCCAATCATGTTCTTCAATGATGAGTCCCTTGACTTTACGATGGTCGTTATTCATCTTCTTGTACTTCTCCTTTACTTTTTCAGATATTTATCATATTTAAGTTTGGAGGAGGATGAAGTGGAATATGACTTTGTAGCTCTTTCAGACCTGGATTCACTTGCAAAGTATCCTTTGCGTTCACAGTTATAACAAATCGCTGAAGCCTTGTCAATCAGAGTTGATTTTGGGTTGTCAATGAATAGTTAGAGTAGGAAGTCTATGAAAGTTGTTTTTTTTGAAAAATCTTCTACATAAATTTGTAAGAAGAGCCAGTGACTCACCAAACTCTGAAAGATCAACATTTGTTAAGTCCTCGGAGTTAGATAGATCTAACTCAGTGATTTTGATAGAGGAAGTAGACACTGAAGGATTCTCAGAGAGTAAAGCTACAGGAGAGATTTTTGACTCCTTTAAATCTAATATGAGATTCTTCTTCAGCTGACGAGATTGCTCATGATTGAGTAAAATCCCATATAGAGTGCTGAGATAGATAAAGAATATGTCTTTTGACCTTTTAAAACACATGGTATAACTGTCCCATGATTCTAGTAAACATTCCAAGAATTTTATCAGATCCTGAGGTCTATGAGTAGGCAGTTAAAGCGCTGATATACTTTAGACAAAGATTCATTTTTGCCACAAATGAAACTTTCATATTGTCTTACCAGGTTTATCTTTCTTGTTTCTTGTACCTCATTGGTACCTTCACATGAATATACAATATGTCCCACATGGTTTTAGAGGTTTTAAGCTTCATTATAGAATGTTATACCTGATCAAGAAGAGAATAACTATGATAGATCTATCTTTAGTATCAAGAGCCATTTTCTTCTTGTCTTCATCGCTCCATTGATGAGGGAGCTTTGAAATCTGCCTTTCAGGTATGGCAGCAGCGGCAGGAACTACTGGAGATATTACAAATGGAACATATGGTTCAATTTACAACATAATAAGGGATCTCAGGATTCACACTTTCTAGAAATAAGGACATTCGATTTTTCCAGAGATTGAGCTTGTCGCTACTAAACTTGGGAGGTTTGACAAGAGAGCCATTATCATGATAGTTCGTGTTTGTGTTTTACTAAGTCGTTAAAAATGGTGAGTAGATTATCTTAAAGAAGAGATAATAAACACTGCTCTAATACCATTTGTTGGTCTCAAACGGATCTACAAGAGTTTTAAAGGTAATAGTTTGTAGAAGGGGGGAGGGGAGATGAACACAAACATACAATTTTCACCTTTTAAATTCGTTTATTGAGAAAAGAAGATCAATATGGAATTTACATATTTTTGCGAAAGAAGATAAGATTAAGACCTAATCTTAACAATCTAAGAAACACACAATTTCAATACAAGGAGATTGAAACAAGAGAAAAGAGAGTTAAAAGGAGAAGAAGGTGTTTGCTGAGAAGATGAGTCTTCTTAGCTATTTATACCATTGCATTTAATGCAACTAAGATGGTACAAGCCATGTGACAAACTTCTAGTCGAGAGCTTGTCCTTTGTTTTCAGATATGTAGGCTTTTGGCTACATATGAACAATTGTCTTTCACAAAGTTGGTAAATACATTTGGAGACAATATAGTAACTTCGTGCATGTACTTTTCTCTGTGAGGTATATGGTTATCCTTTTGTGCAAGAGGATAGGAACAAACCTAATTTTCAAGAGAAAGATTCATTTGATCGCTGACACTGATTCATCTCAAAAGATTCTTCAGTGTTCGTTGAGTCTTGTTCAGATTTCACACTTTGATTTAGACATTTTTGTTATCATTGAATCCACTTCAGATCACGAACTATTATGTCTCTGTGTTTAGCTACTTCTTTGACATCGCTGAAGGTTCCTTTTGTGTGAGCTTTGTCCTTTGAGAAATACTTGTTCTTTGCGAAGTTTACAGTACATGTTCAATGATCACTGAACAGACTCAGAGATGATCACTAAAACTGAATAGAAGTAGAACAAGCATATTTCACTAAGTATGGAGGGTCATCATCAAATTACCGAGAGAGTTTGGATCAATAGTACCACATGTTAGGATCATAGAGCCTACCATTACGCCAAAAGCAATTGCTGATGGAGAAGGCACAACTTATTTCCTTATAGCATAGCAGTCAACGCCACGTTTCGATTTAGGAAGATGCTGGTCAATGACCCAACAACCCCCCGCCCCAACATCTGTCAGCACTTACAAGATCTTCACTAGAAGACAATGGCTGCACAACATGCCTTTGATATTATTATGCACCTTATGGATTTGAACTTGTGATCTGCTCTGACACCACATGTTAGGATCCAAACGCTTGCCATTATGCCAAAACAATTGCCGATAAAGAAGGCGCATCTTATTTCCTTATAACATAGTAATCAGTGCCACTTTTCGATGTAAGGAAGATGATGATCAATAACCCAACATAATTCATTTAGGGTCTGTCATAGACTTTATAAATAAAAAAAGGACCCGATTACTTCTAATTTCTAAATATGATAAAAGTTGATGTAACACATATACAGTGTGACATGCCCATAAACAAATTATATGTTGACTTTGGCTTATTGATGATGTGCCAAACATGTTATTTTTTTAATTTTTTAATTTTTTCAACATAGCTAACCCATAGTTCCACCATTAACCATTTCCACCCTTAGTTCAATCAGTGACCACCCCCACCTTCAGTTCAACCGTCGAAACACCACCACAAATCGAATCAATATATACCTAAACAACTTTCAAAATTCCAAAACCATCGCCACTAGGCACTAGCCACCAACAAATTGCTCCAAATCCATACATTGCACCCAAACTCCAAAAGCATAAGGAAATGAGTATCCAAAGTAGATCAATAAAAGTAAATAAAAACCTAAAATTGATCAAAATAATACCCAATATGGAAATGCTCATATGCAATGAGCTTTTATGGTATGTATTACCTTTACACTTGCCTCTCTACAGATCATAAGTGGTTAGAGCTGCAATTCGTCTATACTTGTAAATAACTTAAACATGAAAACCGTATGGTGACAATGTTGCGATTGTGATTAATCAATGAGGAAATCTAAAAGGAACTCGAGTTTTTGGTACGATTGCCTAAGAATAAGGAGAAAACATGGCTTGACTTGGTACTTTAAAACATGGTAGAGGGGAGCCGGAGTTTGAAAGATGTTTAGAGCATCTCTAGTGCCAAGTTCATAAACCTCTAAGGACCGTTTTTGGAAAAAAAATTCCATCAGGAAACCCAGGTTTATTGCCACTTAGAATGATCGGTCCCTTTACAAGGACAGATTCTTCTCAACAAATTATGTGCGTCAATAATAAATTAATAATAAAAATTTTGAATTTAGGTTTTCTTTACTTTATCAAACCAATAATAATTAGTTAGTTTAAAATAATAAAAGAATTCTCTGGAAAATTGATTCTTCTCAAAATCATTAGTTTAATTTAATAAAAATTTAAAAATTATATAAAATATATATATTCTTTCATCGTCAACAGTTATTCTTAGTAAATGTAATTTTATATTATCTTTGTCTAAATTATTGTCATTAGAAATTATTATAATTTTAAAACTTTATTGTTATTTTAAACTTATTGTAACTTTCAATTATTGTAATTTTTAATTATCTTAATTTAATTAAATAAATAATTTTTAATCATTATAATTTTTGTTATTGTAGTTTTAATTATATAAACCAAGAGCTCTTCAATGATTGAGGATGAAAGGTTTATAAAATATGCAGAAAAAAGAAAATTAATGTGACTGAGTCAGAAACCTCTTAAGATGTTCATGATTGTGGATGCTCTTAGATCGCCGGAGAAAATGAAGCCAAGAATGGAAGTAACCTAAGAAACAAGGTCTCTACAATCATAATATGGTGGAGTCGTGGAGGGAGCCGGAGTTTGAGAAACAATGTAGCCGTCGGATAGATCTATTTTGTAACATCCTGAATTTTATAAATATGAATAATACGTGGTTTGTTAAAATCGAGCGGGTTTACTAAGTAAAACATGTGGGTTTAGCATGTCTAATCATGTTGGTTTATGCACGAATACTCGGTAGGTTTTACGTATGAGTTGTATACCCGGATGGGTTTATGCGCGAGTTGTATACCCTGGCGGGTTTACGCATGAGTTGTATAATTGGGCAGGTCACACACGAGTTTATCCGCGCGAATAGTCAAGTTTAGACACAGGTGACTTAACACGCGACTTAGGTCGTTGAAAGAAGTTGTCGAAAGCCATCTGGGCGACTTTTAAGCCGATTTTCAACAATTTTCTCCCTATTTCTCCACCTTTTCGTTCCTCCGATTTGGGCAATTTTGGATTCTTAAGGGCCGATTGGAGGCGTTTTAGAGCAAATGAAAGGTTATCATGAAGATTGAAGATTCTTGATGGTTGATTTCAAGTTCTTGAAAAGGTAAGATTTTTGGGTATGTTGAGATCTCGTTTGCGTTTTATTGTGGATCTGATCTTCTAGTTCATTTTGGTGCTATGTTAGGTTTAGGTGCATTTGAGTAATTTCTTGGAGGTTTCTACTTATGGATCTCAAACCTTCTTCAATGTAAACTAGAGTTCATATTTAGGGAACTAGGTTTAACATAACCTATCAAGTTGAGTTGAAGTTGCTTTGTGAAAATTATACACATGTAAAAAATGTCCGTTTTGGAGTCTTAAGATGTTTTGTTGATATTTATCATGTGTTGATTATCTGAAATATTTACATATTTTGTACATTTGATTTTATAAATTTTGTAAAATGCCTATATTTGGGGTTTTGGAAATATTGAGAAATAAATCATAAGAGTATGTTCATTTGACGATTCCATGTATAAATAAAGAATATTCTACGTTAATGCACTTTCAATGGATTTGGTTTTATAAACCGTTTGGAAAATGTACCGTGTTGTGTTACGGGGTATTTTGGAAATATAAAAGGTATTGTTTCATTTGGAAAATGATTTGTCTCAACCAAGGATGGGTTTTTGAGTTAATCATACTTTTGTAGTATATGTTTGCAAAACGTTGGTTAAATGCGATGTTATTTCTTATGTTAACTTTTATTTTAGTAGTCAAATAAGCGAGGAGTTATTTACTTGACTTTCCCAATATGAGTTTTAGGGACAGTTATCCAGTTTAAATTGTTTAATATTAAGCATGGGCATGATTTGCATCTTTATTTGAGAAATACATGTTTTTGAGTCCGTTGGTCATTTAATTGGAACCATATAATTTAGAGTTATTGCAACAGGTTCGTAGGCATATGAGTCGGTCATTTTATTAAGTGATGAGTTTTGATATTCTCACTTGAAGACTAGTGCTTGAGTATACGTGGTCGTTTCAGTATTGTAGAGAGGAACTCTTATGAGTTGGACTCCTAGACCATAGGTATTACAGAGAGGAACTTGTGTAGGGTTGGACTCAAGGACGTTTGGTCATACAGAGAGGGACTCGTATGGGTCGGACAGGACCTTGGGTATTGTGGAGGTGATCTTTTGCCGAGTCGGACTTCGAGACCATGGGTATTTACCGTGATGAACTCGTGAGGAGTCGAACATCAGGATCTTGTTTGACGATTTGGCCTTGTAGAGTTAATACTACGTTATCGGGGTTATTTCTGGGATGAACTCGTGTGGAGTCAGACTCCAAGACCATTGACTTGTAGGTGTTACTCTATACTTGTGTAAGTAGGCACTAAGGCCGGAGGTATTGAGTAGATGAACTCGTGTGCGGTCGGGCTTAGGGACTTAGATATTGTAGTGGAAACTTGAGAGGCAATATGACACCCGGACTGTGACCTTAGGGTACTACTTGATAACGATGATGAATGGATTATTTAATGCTTTGTCATGATCGATGGAAACCGAAACAAAAAGGTGTTGTTTTGGATATAAAGTTTATCCATGTTTTCAGTGTCGTTTTAGGGTAGGGAGTGTTATCCATAATTTGTGGTTTTGGATATTGAACCTTATTCGTGTATTGGTGTTCTAGATAATGGAGTTTTATCCATGTTTCAGTATTTGGTGATCTGGTCTTATGTTAAAATGTGTGCGTTGGTCACCAAGTTTTCATTATGAAAATGGTGGGGTTTTGGAAATATGTTTTACATTAGTTTGGAAATTTGTGATTTAAATTGCATGCTTTCACTTTTACCTTTTTTATTATTATTAACGATGAATATTAACTGAAACCACTAGACATTAAGTCTAAGACTTTTTTCTTGTCGGAATGTGCATCAGGTTCTTGTGCGGTTTGGCACTAGTGACACTATGAAAAATTGAGTGCTAGTTAGAGACATGGGAAGGATTTAGCTATTCAGAGACATTTCTCTTATTTTGGAGATAACAACTGTTATTGGGTTTTAGTAACACTTGTTCCTAACCTAGGGGCTGTTTGATAGTTGCTGAATGATTTGGTACAGAATAATTAAGTGCATAATGATTAAGAGGCACTCATAATATAGTGCAAAATGAAATATAATTGTTTGATAATTGTTTACAATGAACTTAGGGCATTGAATGGTTAAAAGAGGCCCATGATACGAAATTATTCAGAGGTTTTACAACCATTAAGAGACGGATTTTTTTTTTTTGTCAAACAAGATTCAACTCTTAACGATTTAAAAACTACCCTCTTAATGGAACTATTAAGAGTTAAACAAACAATCCCCTAGACTTGTGTAAGGTTTGTGTATTAGTTGTTGATGATAAATATTGGATTTTCATTATAGATAATCAAGTATTGACCTTTAGAAAAGAATATACTCAGTATTTGATGTGTTAAATTTTTTTCGTCGTTCTTTTATAGATTGTGGAGTGTTACATATTTCCATGTAAAAGTCAAATGATGCCTTCTGAAAAATGTTTAGTTCAATGCTTCTTTGGGTTATTAAATAATAGTAATATATATATATGGGCTGGTTCAAATACTAACCAAAACTATTGTGCAAACTATGTTAACCCGATCTTGATCGTTCATTTTCTCATCAAACGGTCCTTATTAAACGTGACTATAAAAATAATCATTTAATTAATATATTAATTGAGATGCCTATGAACAACGGTTCAGAGGGTACTTTTGTAAAAACATCGCATGAACACTGTGAACATTTATATGAACACGGTGAACATTTATATGAACACGGTGAATGTTCATGGACATTACATGGATATGAACACCATGAACATCGGAATTACCTCATGATCAATTAGAGAGATCTTAAAAGATTTGTAACTCCGAAATAATTATTAGGGAGTTACATAAAGGTCAAATTACAAAATGACCCTTGTATTCAATTTATAAGTTACATTTGAACATAAAGTAAAAAAAGAATGTTATTGGTTGATGTTGGTTAGGAGAGTTAACACAAAAAAATGGGTTAGTATTTGAACCACCCTATATATATATAGGGTCAAGTTCAAATGTTAACCAAAGTTTTTGTGTTAACTTTGTTAACCGATCTTGGCCATTCAATCTTTCAATAAATGATTGTGATTAATCATGATAAAAACTTATTTTTTTAATTTTAAAATTTCATAAAGATAAGTGAACAAAGTTGAAAAAGATATTTAGGTAATTTTTTTATGTAACTCCCATATCATTAATTGGGAGTTACAAAATCAAAAAATTATATGATTTTTGTTAATGTAACACCATATGAACACAACTATATACATATGAACCATTGTGTCAAATACGAACAAAAAATCGACATATATATGAACTTTGGCTGCATATCATTTATAAACACAATATGAACATAATAAAAATAACTGCTATACGAAAGGAAATAACATGTATGAACACGATATGAACAGCTTGTGAACAATAGTTTCTTCATCATAAACATATTCAGGAGCGATCATTTGTCAATTGGAGTTTTATACATGCATTGCATCCATGCCGTTTAAGGTTTACCCCTTGTTCATATATGTTTCTGGTCTTATGTGGTTGTTCACCCCTTGTTCATATCATGTTCACCCTTGTTCATATCATATAAAATATATGAACACAAAACCCCGACGCTATGAACACCGGGTGCAAACACTTACAGAAATATAAAGATTTGGTATCAACTTAAAGAATAACACTTGTGTTCATATGATAGAAGTAACATGAAAACGATGGTTTATGATTCATACAAGTCGGTAATATGACAATATGAAAATGAGTCGTGCATGTACTTCATTTGAACATGTGAATTAGATATGTATTAATAATTAAAGAAAAAAGTTATCTACACAATATGACCTACAAGAAACACAACACATCATGATAAACATAATTTCGATTAAAAAAAGTTTAATAAAATATTAATCCATTACCAAGACATTCGCATTGGTTAATTTCTTCACTTCCCGAACTCGAACTCTGATTGTCACCATAAACCATTTTAATCTTCTCAATGTTGTCGATTTTTTTCAATGTGTTTATCCATAATAGCTTGAACGATACCGAATATTTTACTACCGTGTTTCCTCCACGAATCAAAAACTCATAAAACAATAAAAATGGAAGMTYAAGAATAMAAAAATAAATAAAAATATCAATATTATAAATGTATATTTTTAGGATTTTTATGATTTTGTAACTCCTCTTTAATGGTATGGGAGTTAGATAGCAAATGAAATGACTCAATTACCCTTGACATTAAATTGTGAACATGATAGA
>NC_037540.1:16710739-16715715 GCF_001531365.2 Cynara cardunculus var. scolymus | reverse complement strand
CTATATATATATATATATATATATATATATATAGAGAGAGAGAGAGAGAGAGAGAGAGAGAGAGGAGCGATTAAATGTAAATCATCCATATTTGTACAAACTTTGCAAACTACTCTCATCCGTCGATTTTATTGTTTAATCTTATAAATTTTTTTTATGAAATTGTTTAATCTTACTAAATTGTTTCATATAATATTATTTTTGATGAAGTTGTTTCATATACATAAATTATGTAGGTGCTAATTTTCAAAATAGATTGACACATCAACATTATTATAACCGGCCTCACATTTTATGTTTAGAATATTTGTGACAAACCCTTATTAATTTATCATTTAAAAGTACATCCCCGAAGTAAGAATTTTAACAAAGTGTGTTCATTTTTAGTGCAATTTGCAAACTAAAGGTAATTGATGGACTAAAAATGCAACTAATCTTTGCCCTTTCCTCCGCTAATCCTTGCTCTCTCACCCCTTGATGTGCGTGTCATTAGTCAACTAGAAAGTCCAATAAATTCGTAGTTAACATTTGAAAATACCTGATAAAATATTAAATATACCAGTATCATATGCATCATAATGTTATCCTTAACAACATATACAGAGTAACATATATGTTTTCTATGTTGTTAAACCTTATACACAACCATGTATTGATATACATCTGGTTCAAAAAATCCTACCACTTTTTTGAATGACAAGGACGCACGTTAACCAACCCTGAATATTGTTATAATCATTGGTGCTTATTCAAGTACATATTAAACCAATATTATTAAAACATCTAACACAATTTATACTGATATTTAACATGGTGATAACATGCATTCACATATTGTAAACACTTTGGGTGTGATGAGAGTTTTCCAAATGCTTCTTGCTCTTTCTCTTCTATATTGTGAAACACAATGGTGGAGAGAGATTTATCGATTTCTTGTGAAAACTCCAAATGGGAGAACTTGTCTCTGCAAATTTCTTGGATTGTGGGGTTTATGTTTATCTCATAAATCTGATTTTGATTAAATCCACCCACTAATCCCTCATCTTTCACATTTTTTCACTTTAAGCCCCTTGACTACAACTTGTCATCTTTAGTACCGTAATCTTACACAATTTATAGTTAAGCCTTAAAATTGGGATGGTTACATATGATATGTAATTAATTAAAAATACCATATTAAATATCACATAGTATGATTAGAAATTAAATATTAATAATTTTTTAACCACGATATAATTGTTTGATATTATAAAAAAATATAAATATAATCGCAAGAATATGTTATTAAATCATCAAATGTGTTTTTTAAGTATATATTTTGAGTTTAAAAGGTTTTACACGTTAAAAACACATTTATTATGTTATGGTTGCAGTTGGACCACATGCAAAAACATCACAATTGTATTTTTATTTTAGAATCGGTTTTCGAAAATAAAGATCAAACTAACACGTTTTATGGTTAGTCAGTTTGTCTCACACATGTATGTAAGGTTCAATATAGAGACAAAAGGATATATCTATACTTCTAATAAATAAGTAATTTGGGTGTTACGTGTCTGTTTCTGGTGAGACGGTTATATTGTTTTCTCGCCTAAACATGTAAGTAGACACTATTTACATTAGTGGTTCAAAGAGGCCTATCTGGTTCCAAAGGCCAAATCTCAAGTGGTCATATTTATCAAGCCTATCTTGCTATCTAAGAAATTGAATCTCTTTTCATCTAAAGCCTTAGTGAAAATGTCAGCAAGTTGGTGATCTATAGAAATAAAATACATTTCAATGGTGCCTTTCTCAACATGATCTTTAATGAAGTGATACCTGACATCAATATGCTTGATTTTGGAGTGTTGTACCAAATTTGTAGAGATAGCTATTGCACTTTTTGAGTCACACAATATTGTAATCATGTTGTCTTGAAATCCATAGTCTCTTAGTTGAGTTTTCATCCAGAGCACTTGTGAACAACAACTAGCAGCAACAACATATTTTGCTTCTGCTGTAGAGGTTCAGACACTATTATGTTTTCTAGATTTCCAACTCATTAACTTATCTCCAAGAAGTTGACAACTTCCAGACATACTTTTATGTCAAGCTTACACCCTATAAGATCTGAGTCTATATATGTAGTTAATTCAAAGGTAGAGTTCTTAGCATACTAGAGACCCCGATATGATGTCCCTTTGGTTATCTAAAGATCCTCTTGACTGCAGAAAAATGAAACTCTTTAGGATTAGCTTGATATATAGCACAAAGACATGTTGCAAACATTATATCTGGTCTATTTGTTTTTAAGTACAGAATTGATCCAATCATGCCTCTATAGACTTTAACATCTACAACCTTTCTAGAAGGGCCAAAATCTAACTTGGATCCTATGGCCATTGATGTTTTTATATATGTTGAGTCATAGAGCTTATATTTTTCAAGAAGGTCAAGCACATATTGGTGTTGATTAAGGATAATTCTTTCAGAAAATTCTTTCATTTGTAAGCCAAGGAAGAAACTAAGTTCTCCCATCATGCTCATCTCAAAGTTACTCGTCATCAATTCTGAAAACTTGTCATAGTATATTGGATTAGTATAGCCAAAAATAATATCATCAACATATATTTTGTACTAGAAGTAGCTCATCTTTGTATCTTTTGATGAATAGGGTAGTGTCAGTGGTACCTTTTTCAAAGTTATTGTCAAGTAAGAATTTTGAGATAGTAGCATACCATGATATGGGTGCTTGTTTTAAGTCATACAGAGCCTTAACTAGATGAAGTTGACTTGATGTCCATCTGGTATACATTGAATCCTTTATGTGCAACAAGCGCTAGAAAGGTTCTAATTGCTTCAAGTCTTGCTACAGGAGCAAAAGTTTCATGATAATCAATACTTTCTTCTTGGAAACCAATCTTTCTTTGTTTTTTATCACTATTCCATCCTCGTATTTATTGTTTCTAAACACCTATTTCGTTCCTATTAATGTCTTCCCTTTAGGAATAGGAATAAGAGACCATACTTTGTTTCTCTCAAATTGGAGTAGCTCTTCTTGCATAGCATCAATCCAATTTGGATCTTATAGGGCTTCAGCAACCTTTTTAGGTTCTACCATAGTTTACAAATTTTACTAACAAACATTCATTTGCGGTGGATGATCTGGTTTTGACACCAAAGGTAGGATCACCAATGATTTGATGTGGATGATGATCTTTTGTCTGTTTCCGAGGTTGAGCTTTTGGAATAACTTCAGATACTTCTTCTTGTTGTGTTGATGTGGAAGGATCTATTTTCCCCCTTTCAGACTGATCTTTTCTAGAATTTAGAATTGGAACCTGTTCCGGACAAACAAAAGAGATAGAAGGTGAAATAGCATTAGATGCTGAAGGAATTGTACCTTCTGTATGTGAATCTTTTGGAATCTCAACAAGTTTGGTTGGTAAGGCATTCTAATTAGCTTGACCAGATATATCCTCACAATCATCAAAGAAGTCTTCAAACAATGAATTAATTTATGATTCTCTGGACTCAATATATGAGGAATCAAAAGTCTTTTGTTTTGGTCCGAGTTTTGGACTGAGGTATCCATAAATCATTTGTGCCTTATCATCAAAGTTTACATTTATGATTTATGTGTCCACTTCAGTACTGGTATTAAATGCTCCGTAGACTTTTGAAGTCAAGGAATATCCCAAGAATATACCTTGATCAGCCTTCTTGTCAAACTTTCCCAAATGGTTTATGTCATTTAATACGAAGCATCTGCAATCAAATACATGAAAATACTTCACATTAGACTTTATGTGGTTGATAATTTCATAAGGAGTCTTATTAAATCTTTTGTTAATGATGGATCTGTTTTGAGTAAAACAAGTTGTAAAGACAACTTCTGCCCAAAAAGAGACAGGTTAAACAAAAGAAGCAAGCATAGTTTTGGTTGCTTCAACAATTTCTTCTTTCTACAACACCATTATGTTGAGGTGTCCTTGTTGTAGATAAATTCTGAGATATGCCTTCATTGATAAATATTCATCAATTTTGGCATTTTTGAATTCTGCACCATTATCACTTCTCGGTTTCTGGACTTTAAGTTGTAGCATAACTTGAATCTTCTTGATCAAGTGAATTAATATCTCTGGGACATCAAATTTTTTCCTTATGAATTCAAACTAAGTATATCTTGAGTATGCATCAATTAGCACCATGATATACTTCTTTTGAGAGAGCATGTGTAGTGGTTGAAGATAAGGTATTGCCTAGAGAAGTTGAGCGGAAATGATGTACAAGCCAGAGAAGATGATCAAAATAAGCCGGTGAATAATTAAAAGATTAAATTACATTCTTGATCCCTATAATTTTAATAGAAAATAAAAAATAATACAAGTGACTAAAATACTGCTCTAAACTAACTGGGTTAATAGAATAATTTGGATGAAGTTAGATTTAGAGACCCACTACATTATAAAATGTAAACCACAGGAATGTAATTCATAGATATTTCAAAATAAGGACCCAAAGTATAGGGATGGGATTTGCCACAACCTAGTGGGGAACCTGGTTCACCCGACCTGAACAACAGGATGAGGGATCCTTCACCTTAACAACAGGATCAGGGATAAGGTCTGAAATGGGGAAATGGGGTTTGATCGAGGGTTGACCGGGGTTGACTAGAAAAGAAACCGAAGATGGGATGCTAATTGATTTACCCATTGGGGACTGGGACGAGGGCCGTTAATAGAAACTGGGGTCGGGGCTGTGGATTGTAAAACACATCTCATCTCCGCCCTGTTGCCATGCCTACTTAAGTGTTAAAACACATAAACCATAGGACAAAGAATGTAATTTACTCTTTAAAAGAATTTCAAATTGATTATTATATATTCTAAATTTTGGATTTCTTAAACAAATTCTAGAAAAAAAAATCTACATTAATATTCTAATTAATTAATAATTAAAAAAATATAATTAATAATTAAATTAAATATTTTATT
>NC_037540.1:16704447-16710594 GCF_001531365.2 Cynara cardunculus var. scolymus | reverse complement strand
TATATTTATTTTTCTATTAATATATATTAATAGTTAATATTTATTTATAATTAACAATGAATATCAATTAAATAATAATCAGGGTTATTATTGAAAAATGTGATAAAAAATTCTTAAAATGCTAATTTAAGTAGTTTTTCAATAAGGTAGCTTATGTCCATACAAACTTGTACTCAAAAAATAAACTAGCTTATGTTTGTCAAATAATGACTGAATAATATCTTAAATAAAAAATAAATAAATAAATAAATAAGGGCATAAAATTCATTTATTTATATAATAGTGATTTAAGGCATTTATTTAAGATTTCTTTACCTTTTATTTTTTGTGATTTTAGTGTGATTTAATTTTTTATTTAATTTTTTTCTTATTTAATGCATTTTAAATAAGTGTAATTTAATTTTTCATGTAAAGAGTTACTTTTTATTTAAGATATTATTTAAGTTATTTAAATTTTTTGTTAAGATTGCATGTGATTCACAATTAAATGACATTTTTTCCAAAACCATTCCTAATCACATGTGATTTAAGCGTGAAACATAATGATTCAAATTAAACACTGGAAAAGAAAAATAATGGAAATAGAATCACATATGATGTGTAGCATAACACACGGGGGGCCTTCATTTGAGAACCCACATTGTGATAAACCTTAAGAATAAGTGCATAATGTACTATTTTACATAAATTTTTTTCCATTACGGCATGGATTTACTGTATTGATTAACATATATTTGTTTAATAATGTGAACATTTTTAATGTGTTTGTGAAAAAAAAAATATAACTATAACGTTTCACATTGTGAATTGAATACATATGTGTAACATACACACCTTTATATATTAACTTAAATAACCTATAAATGGTGTGTTTCATGCAAAGTATTGTTTAATGGTTTGAATAATGAAGTAAAGGTTGGAACACCTTAGAATAAGTTAATGTAAGGTGTTAAAGTTGGTAGATGTCAAAAAAACAAAGTGTTGTTCTCTATGGGCATATATGTGCAAAGTATAATGGCTATATAAGGAAGAATTTACACAAATGTTTTTTCTGAGATGAATTTTGTAAATTTGAGAGTTTTAGGTGAAAATAGACTCAATAAGGAACGCATAAGAGAAAACCTCATCGAAAACGGAGGTCCGAGCGAAAAATTACAATGTTTAAGTGTTTGGTGGTCAAAGTAGGTACCCAACCGGGTCAAACCCGACCCAACTCGGGTTTTAGCAACCTTAAGTTAAAATAAAACAATTTTGGCCCTATTTTTCTTCCCAATTTCGTTTCTAACTTTTGGAGATTTCAAGAGCATCAATCTTGGGTGTTTTTACAAGAAATTGGTGATATTTTGCAAGATTATTGAATATTTCAAAGGTATATTTCAATTCTTGACTATGTGTTCAATTTAAGTTTAAGAAACCATGAGGTTAGAGTTGCATGTTGAGGATTATAAGTTGAAATCTTGATATTAAGTAGGATATATGATAGATAACTTATTATCATGTTGAAATCATGATATAGTTCGAAAAAGTTTGACTTTTGATAGTCAATATTGTATGATGATGAAACAGGTGGATGTTTGGTAAAATAATGGTGGATACATGATGATTTCGTTTAAGTTGTGGTAATATAAGACTAATATATTAATTTGTCACAAAATGGTTTGGGATTTAACATGAAATTGTGAAAAAAATAGTTATTTTCGAGTTAAAAAGTCATGATACAGCTCTATTTAGAAAATCATAGAAAAATCACAAAAATATGAGGTCAGAAGCATTAGAAAGCTAGGAAAGAGTAATACAAATTTTATTTTGATGCTATTTTGTTATTAATAGGTTTTATAGGGTAAAACTGGGCTTAAAACAGAGTTGTGCAAGGGAATTTTAAAGTGCAACTGTCAATTGAAAATAGTTTACATGGTGTAAATGGTAATGTTTGTTTATGATACTTGGTGTGTATACTCCAGGGGGTTATATAGATCACATTGGGATCTTGTGACATGTGTTTTCTCTATGGAAACTCGGAGTTGGATCGAGGCTTTAAGTTTAATCAACCGAATAGATTAAGCAAGAATGTGAGTTTATGTGGGCATATGGGTGTGTTTATGATTATGGATGCTTATTTGTTTTCTTGTTCATCTATGAAGGAGGATTACGGATGTTGGAGAAAACGTTCAACCTAAATGAGGATGATACACCCTTGTCTCCTCCTGGTGAACGATTACTGAAACGATTTACTACATTCATTCAACAAACTTTTGAACAGCATAAGAAAGACACATGAAAGGGTAAAGAGAAAGAGTTGGGTGATCCCTCAAAACCTGAACCTGAACAGGTCCCGTTCAAAAGCTTTCGGAGTAGTGGCTCTATTAAATTCACCGGACTCTCTAATCTGGTAAACGCAGTGCAATTGATCCAAAACACTGAAAAGGTGTTTCGAATATCCTGGGGGTTGAATGAAGATAAAACAAATTATGTCAGTGCAATGTTGACAGAGCGCGCACTCACTTGGTGGGATGCAACTTTTGAATCCCTGACTAAAAATGGACGGAAAAGCTTAACCTATAAATCTTTCAAGATTTATTTCTTTGAGCAATTTTGTCTGATCGACTTGTTGCGGAGGCTTGAGAAATAATTATTGGAACTCAATCAAGGGAACATGTATGCGATTGAGTATGAGACTCAGTTCAACCAAAAGGCACGTTTTAACTTACGATTCTTATCTTCCGAACATGATCGAATAGAACATTTTGTTGATGGTTTGAGGCGAGAAATACGGGAGTTTGTTGCTAATCGTGATATTCCAAGTTTCAATAAAGTTGTGGAATATGCTCGTTGCCATGAGCACGATTTAACTTAACTTGATGAACCAACTTCTGAACCGAAAAGCAACAGACTGAAAGAACCTTTCTATACCTACTCAGTAACAATCTCAATCTTTCACTCCGAGACAAACTCAATCTCAAAATATTTCGCGTGCCCAATCACAAACCTATTCACTTCAATCGAATGTGTCACATCCTTGTCAAAGAGGTGGCAAACTCACCAAGGGAGATGCCTTACTGAATCGACAAGCTTGAAATGTTTCTGTAGTGGCAAAATAGGCCACGTTCGTGTAAACTGCCCAACAAAGATATTGAGCATGTTATTTTTCTGGAGCATTTGGCCACCGACAATTTGAATGCCCTGTATGAGACGTGAAGAAAGTAAGGCATCGGTGCAACGACCGGTGGTGGCTGGTGCCTCAAGTCAAAATGAGGAGATACCCAAAGCAAGAGCTCGAGCTTTTCAAATTACTGCAGAAGAAGCTTGCAATGAGCCGGACATCATTACAGGTATTTTCTTTGTTAACTCCTGATCCGCTTCTATTTTATTCGATTGTGGAGCTACAAATTCTTTTATGTTACATGTCTATGTTTGCTATTTGGAATATGTACCACTTATGCTTCATGTACCGTTTACCATTGATATTGCTAATGGAGTCACTTTGGTAGTTGATAGGGTGTTTAGAGACTGCACTTTAGTGTTAAATGATCATGATTTTTCGGTAGACTTGATTCCTATGGATATCCGTAGCTTCGATGTCGTGGCTGGTGTGGATTGCTTAGTGAAGAACCGTGCGAATATCATTTGTTCTCAGAGGATGATTTAGGTACCAATTGATGATGGAGACTACTTGTACATTTATGGGGAAAGATGTATCGGCGACGTGAAGGTAATATCTATGCTTAAAGCACGGTATTATATTACTAAGGGTTGCTCTTCTTTCATGGCATATGTTTTGGATGCAACCAAAGAAGTGAAGAAAACTGCTAAAGATATATTAATAGTATGTAAATTCCAAGATGTTTTCCCTGATGACTTGCCTGGTCTGCCGTCGTACAGACAAGTAGAATTTCGTATTGATTTAGTGTCAGGTGCTGCACCTATTGCAAAGACACGATATTGTCTTGCAGCAGTCGAGATGAAAGAGATGATGAGTTAGTTGCGAGAGTTGTTAGATAAGGGCTTTATTCAACCGTGCACTTCACCCTAGGGTGCTCCGGTATTGTTTGTGAAAAAGAAGGATGGATCGTTTCGTATGTGTATTGATTACCGCGAATTGAATAAACTAACGATAAAGAACAAGTATCCATTACCATGTATAGATGACTTGTTTGATCAGTTGCAGGGAAAAAAGAAAATTTTCAAAGATTGATTTGAGGTCGAGTTATCATCAACTTAAGTACGTGAAGAGGATGTACCATAGACAACTTTTTGTACCTGGTACGAAGATTATGAATTCCTTGTTATGTCGTTTGGATTGACTAATGCCCCCGCAGCCTTTATGGATATGATGAAACGAGTATGTCGTCCTATGCTCGATAAGTCTGTTATCGTCTTCATCGATGACATTCTGGTATATTCTAAGTCTGAGATTGATCATGCTACACATCTTCGAGATATGTTGAATTTGTTGTGGAAGGAAAAACTATATGCTAAATTCTCAAAATGTGAATTTTGGCTACGTGAGGTGCAATTCTTGAGGCATGTGATTCCTCATGATGGATTTTATATGAAACCATCCAAGATTGAAGCTATACAGAAGTGGGAGCAACCCAAGAATGCTTCTGAAGCTCGTTGTTTCCTTGGTCTAACAGGTTATTACCGATGATTCATATGAGATTTCTCAAAGACCGATGTACCTCTTACTTCACTTACCCAAAAAGATGTGAAGTTTGTATGGATTGAGGTTTAAGAGAATGCATTTTAGACTTTGAAGGATTGTTTGACTTATGCACTGATACTTACATTACCTATGGGCAATGATGACTTCATGGTATATAGTGATGCTTCTAAATTAGGTTTGGGATGTGTGTTGATGCAGTGGGGCAAAGTAATTGCATACGCCTCTCGACAGTTGAAAGAATATGAGAAGAATTACCACACTCATGCTCTTGAGTTGGCAGCCGTTGTGTTTTCTCTTAAGCTTTGAACACATTATCTCTATGGCATGAAATGCTAGTTGTTCACTGATCATAAGAGCTTAAAATATATCTTCGACCAACAGACCCTGAATATCCATCAACAAAGAGCTATGGAATTGATCAAAGATTATGATTGTAAACTTCTATACCATTCAGGTAAAGCCAATCTAGTGGCGGATGCGTTGAGTCGGAAGGCACATGTGGCCAGTATTTGCTATGTTATTGTTGGTCCCGTAAGGGTCTACAAGAAAAGAAACAGTTTGTAGAAGGGGGGGGATGAATACAAACACAGTATTTTCAAATTTAAAATATATATTGATAGAGAAGATCAATATAGATTTTACAAGATTGTTTGCGAAGAGATAAGGTAATAAAAACCTATCTAAACAATCTTTGGTTACACACAAAGCTTTAGCAATTACAAGAAAAGAAGTTGCTAAAAGAAAGATCCTTTACTTAAGCTAGAAGATGTTTGAAGTAAGAATAAGGTTAGAGAGAGATGCGCGCTCTCTGCATGGAGAAGAAACACTTCTATTTATACCCAATGCATTAAATGTCCATTTAATGCAATATGGTAGGTTTAGAGTGCATGTCAAACCTTAAGAGGAAGGCTTGTTCTTTGCTACAGTAAATAGTACAAAAGCACTATTTATGAGCAGACATCCTTACCTAAAGTTGGTGGACAAAGAGTCAACTAATCGGCTCCGTACCGTACTAACTTTTGTAAGGGTATGGGCTTTGTCCTTTGTGTGCATAAGGACAAGACAACAACAATCGTGCTAAGCAAGCTTCCTTTGATCGCTGAATGCTGGAATGACCGGAAGGTCTCATCATCATTCGCTGAAGATTGAGCAGTCTTCACACATATGTAGACAGACTTGTAATCACTGAATACCGCTTCAGATCATGTACTCGCTGGTCTCTAATCTTCAGTTTCAGTCTTCGACGTTTACTGAAGGTTCTTTGGTGTGAGTGTTGTCTTCTTGAAATATTGCTTTCTCTGATAGATTTACAATGCAAGTTCTTCAGCGATCACTGAACATACTCAGTGAAGATCGTTGGAACTGAAAATACAGAAACACAAATACAACGTGAAAGAAAAAAGGGATTATCATCAAATCACTGAGAGAGAGGATCAACAATCTCCCCCTATTTGATGATAACAAGATAACATAAAGAAGGTTAT
>NC_037540.1:16699591-16703932 GCF_001531365.2 Cynara cardunculus var. scolymus | reverse complement strand
ATAGATGTAGCTCTGACATTCTCTGAAATCTGACTTCACCTTCAAAGTCAAAGAATATAACTCCTAACTCAGGTTTAAAATGCACAGAGTTGGGTGTATAGGGACCCTTATCTGGCAAGTCAAGATTCAGCATAGAAATGTATATACTCTTATGACCCTTCAGGACTTCATCTAAGGAGAACCTTGTTTTATGTTCATTCCTTAGGAATGTCCATCATTAGGATCAGAGAGCTTGAGTTTCTTCTTCCCACCTTTCTTCAGAGTTGGCCGGTCAAGGACCTTGACATACCTGGACATTCTTTTGATGAGCTCGTTGATGGTGTCCTCGATAAGTGTCTTGTGTCTCGACTTGGATTGATGAATGGCTTGTCAGATCTCCATCCATTTGCTGTATCCATAGCGGCCGAGGTAGGAAGGGTACTCGGTAACGGCTTCAAGATTGCCCCTGGTGATGAGCATTGAGACCAGTGTTCCACCGTCTTTAGAACGTCCGCTGATGCTGACGCTGATGATTGGGCAGGGACTAAGTCTCTTTTTCAGTTTTGCTTCGATCCATTGCTTATCCTTATCCTCCAGCTTTAGCTTCTTCTTGCGTTCAGCTTCAGCAATCGAAAGAAGTCTAGGTTGGGCTTGGACAGGATTCACCGTTTTCTTGGACTTCTTCTTGGGAAGGACTTTAGCAGCTAGTGACTTCGCCAGCTTTAAGCTGTCTTCATTCTGCTTCTTTTGAAGCTCTAGCTCTTCTTCAGCCCTTAATGCCTCGAGTCTTTCAGCTTTAGATAAGAAGTCAAACTCACCACCACTAGAGGTACGAAGAGGAACTTTTACTCTAGTCTGGTCGAGTGACTCCTTCAGCTGAGACATCTGCTGGTCTGTTGGAGCACAAGAGATGGGTTGATCAGATACCCGCTCCAGTCAACCGCAGGTTGTTGATGGGATATGAAGTTGATATTCTGAAGTAATCACTACCTGAGAGGTAGAGTCTTCAAATAAGGTTTTTTGAGGGATTTTGAAAAGTACCTTCAAGTTACTTTCTTCAGCGACCGCCTTGCCTTTCGACTTCGGGTACTGGTTCCCTGATGGAGTCGATTCACCTTGCCTTTGCTCCCCCTATGATGCAGAGCCCCCGAGAGCAACACCTTTGGTGACGGTTGATGGCTTCTGGAACTTGATGGTAAAGTCATCTTTATCATCATCGTCGTCGTCACCATCTAGATCATCTCCGGTGTCTGAAATGATAGGTTCATCATCGTCTTCATCATCATCTTCTTCATCATCATCAACATCATCATCATCACCACCAGCAATGATGGTATGGACATCATCCCTAGGGATGGCTTCGTCAACCTCGACTAGAGTAGCTTCGATGGACGTGATTACAGGAGCAGCAACTGCTTCAGCTCCGAGAGCCTCAACTTCAACTGCAACTGAAGCTGATACTGGACCAACAGCCTGAGAAGCTGTAGGAGCAGCATCAGATGATTCACCTGCATTGGACCTCATCTCCCTCTCTCTGGCTAAGACTCGAGAGAATTGGCCATAGAGTTCGTCCAAGCACTGACGCTGGAGAACCATGGATTCCTCCAGCCTTTGCAAAGCATTGGCTAGAGTTGTCGTTGCCTCACGCATCTCATGGAGCTGGGCGTGATCATCGGCCAAGAAGGAAGGTGCAATCACTAGAGCTGGTTGACGGACAGCATCCAGGATTTGTTGAAGAAGACTAGTCTGCTGATCAGCTATCGCCTAAGCATCGTCAGCCCTGCTGTGAAGAACATCAATGGCGTCGTTGTTGGCATGAACAACTTCTTAGAGAGTATGGAGCTGACTCTGAACTTCTTGAACATCCTCCTGGAGGGCAAGGAAGCTCGCATCAAGATCGCCTTGGCGGGGCATCTCTTGGTCAACTTCGTTGACCCTGTAGAGGACGGTATCAACGGCTGGAAGGAGAAGCTTGATATCCGATGACATATCATAGTCATCATTGACATCTTCATATTCTCCATCATTTTTCTCTCTTTCTCCCTATTCCACTTCTTAAACATCAGACTGATGCATCAAAGAAGGACCTACAAAAGAAGAAGTGTGAGCTGAAGGCTCAGGGTTAGAAGAAATGAAGAGGTAGGAAGATGGAATACCTGAGGGGCCTTCAGTGACATCAAAAGGATTGTCACAGGCAGGAGCAAAGATGTCCTCGAGAGGATGGACATCTGTATGCTGAGGAGCATCAAGAGGAGCAGCCTCAGGTCCAGTGGTGCGTGCTCAGTATCAGGAAGGACAGTCGCCGATACATCATCGACATGTGTAAAGACCAAGGAGGGATAACAGAAGACGCCTCGGGGGTAAGGCTAGTTTCAATAACTGAAGCCTTTTGAGAGGCCCCAGCTAGTGACATGGCTGTCCCCTTTTTGGCTTTCTTGGCTCTCTAACGAGAACCAAGAGTTGGTTGAGAGGGTTGTTTTGAAGGGGTTTTGGTGGCTTGGCTAGACTCAGGGGGGGTTTGCCCATGTCGTGACTACCTGAGAAGAAGTAGTGATGGACACAATGGAAGAGAGTGCCACATCACTGTCCCTCAGCTTATGATCCAGAATCCTGGATCCAAGCCTAAAAGCTGGAAGGTTTCCTTCTTTGGGGTAAAGACTTTTGAAGATCTTAGTCAATACCATAGAAAGAAACCTGGTGTATGGCATCATCTTTTCTCGCTGGCGCTTGTTCAGCTTCAGCACCAGGTCGTCGAAAATGACCGCCGCATAATTTATATTGCGACGCTGAATCGCAGAGACGCCTATGATCAAGGCAATCCTAGAGGCCTGGTCCTGACCGCCAGTTTTTCCACCCATGCACTAGATGAAATGAGAAAACAGGTATTGCCAGACGGCTGACATCCTGTTTTTCTCAATCTTCGTGAGGGATTTGAGAGAAGCGCTGGAGTCCTTCTTCATTGGCCACTGGTAGCCAATGGCATCGAGGAAGGAAATGATCTCGGTGGTGGAGGGTTCGATGTCGAAGGGACCCCTGGGAAGACGGAGAGCTGATCGGAGTGTAGAAACCCCAAAGTTTACTTCCATGCGGTTGAAAGTGAAATGGATTTGCTCCATAGTGCGTCCAGCTTCGTCTTGAACCTCGATCACCTCAGTAGTGTACCAGAACTGCTGGAGAAGTTCCTTGACCATGAGAGGCTCATGGTTGAGAGCATATCCAAGGGATGACTGTTTGAGGAAGTCCGCCGCCTCTTGGTAAAAAGCTCTGGTGGAAGGTATCTCTAGCAAGGCAATGTGGTTGTTGGCCATGATAGAGATCTCATCAATGGTGAAGTTGACGTTCTTGGCAGCCATCTGTATATTGTTAAAGAAGTAACATAAACAGGAAGAAACAGATTGGTTAGAAATATACCAAGAGTATATGGTCAAAGAATATAGAAAAAGTTTTTAAACAAGGAAAAACTTCATTTGAAAATTCCTTAAAGAAATTAGGGTTTTTCAAGTAGAATGTGTATAAAGAACCATATTTTTTAATCAAGGAGATGATTAAAAATCTTTACAGTTTAATGCATTAAGAGAACAAAGTTCTTAATAAGATTAAACATATTTCTTATAACGTAGAAGAAAAAAAGATTCTGACCTTTGAAAGTGAAGAGGAAAGGTCGAAAAAGAGGTTTGAAGAGAGTGTTCTTGCTTTGGAGTAATCTTAGCAGAGGTTCGTCTAAAGATTTTGAAAGCGTAAAGAGAAAAGTGAAAAAGAAATCTCATATTTATAGGTAAGAGGAGAGAGAAGAAATATGAGAGAGAAAAAGACGACGGTTCGGGAAAGTGGTCATGATGAAAAACATGTCACGTTCTCATCCACGATTGGATGGCATTTAATGAGGTAGCGCAATGACAGGTCATTTTGAGCGTCTCAAAGTGTCGCTCATAGTAAACAGAAAATGTCGTCATAAAAACGATGCATTAACTATTTTCTTTTAAAAACAAAAAGGTTTTTAAGAATATGAAGAGTCATTCAGTTAAAAGGTACTGAAAGACTTTATTTAAAACATTTTATCACTGAAAACGAGAAAGTATTCAGTGATGGTTTTAAGACGTCATGTTTTAGTGAAAAGAGTCACTAAACTGGCATTTAAAAAACTTTTTGATCACTGAAGAAAAGAGTCAGGGATTTTTTAGATTTCTAAGTTAAGTATAAAGATATATACTTTAAGATGTGGTGTGTTGAGAATCACTGAGACCACCTTTTAAAACATTTTATCACTGAAAAGAAATATTCAGTAAAAGTTTTAAGTTTGGAAAAGAGAAGAGTAATCATACCTTAGAGAGTAGATATATTTACTCAAGAGTTCAGTGTTAA
>NC_037540.1:16697551-16698503 GCF_001531365.2 Cynara cardunculus var. scolymus | reverse complement strand
AGAATGATGTGACCTTTAATTTTTCTAAGAAATAAGGTCTGGTCAATCTTTCCACGAGAGAATTTCTCAGAGATGAGAAAAGAAGAAAGTGTATCATACCAGGCACGAGGAGCCTGCTTTAACCCATAAAGAGCTTTATCCAACGTATAGACATGGCTAGGATACTTAGGGTCAAGAAACCCTGGAGGTTGTTCAACATAAAATTCCTTGAAGTTTTCCATTAAGGAAAGCGCTCTTTACATCCATYTRAAAGACCTTGAAGTCTCTATGGGCAGCAAAGGCTAGAAAGAGTCGAATTGCTTCGAGTGTAGCCACTGGTGCGAAGGTTTCGTCATAGTCGATTCCTTCTTCTTGTCTATAACCCTGAGCAAAAAGCCGAGCCTTATTGCGGGTTACCACACCATCTTCATCCAACTTGTTGTGGTAGACCCATTTGGTGCCTATCACTGATTAGTCTGACGGACGTGAGACAATGTACCAGACTTTGTTCCTATCAAACTTAATGAGCTCTTCTTGCATAGCAAGAACCCAACTAGGGTCGGAGATAGCTTCATTGATTTTCTTGGGTTCAACTAAAGAAAGAAAGTTGACAAAGAGACAGATATTACCTAGACCTCGACGTGTCTTGATATCTGCATCTATATCACCAAGAATTTGATGAATTGGATGGCTTTTAGTCCATCACTGAGCCGATAAAGGAGCTTAATCTGAATAGGAGAGTTCAGGTATGGAAGATGAGACTTCAGCAACAGTTTCTTCAGCAATAGGAACTATTGCCAAAGGAGTCTCAGATTCAGCAACCGAAAGAGGTTCAGAAACTGAAGGTATTTCATTTACTGAGTGATCAGTGTTTGAAGTAGAAGGAGGTACACAGCTAATGGGCACTACAGCGATCTCTGAAGAAGATACATTGGAGTGACTAGCTGCAACTGGAATGATGAGTGGATCATCT
>NC_037540.1:16694565-16697234 GCF_001531365.2 Cynara cardunculus var. scolymus | reverse complement strand
AAAGAATACCCAAGTATACCTGGCATACTCATCAACAATGACAAGTGTGAACTTCTCTCCAGCTAAGGATTGCACGTTGACTGGACCAAAGAGATCCATGTGCAATAGCTGAAGAAGCACGGTCACTGAAGATATTTGTTTCAACTTGAAACTAGCTCTTGTATGTTTTCCTTTTTCACAGGTTGAGCAAAGAGATTCCTTTGCAAACGAGTGTTGAGGAAGACCTGTGACAAGATCATTTCTTGACAGCTCACTGAGTGTCTTGAAGTTGAGATGAGATAGCCGTTTGTGCCATAACCAGTTAATATCTGATGAGGCCTTAGAAAAGAAGCAATTATTCTCAGTGAGAGGAGAATTCATGTTGATGATATAAACATTCTCGAGACGAGAACCGGTTAGAGCAACCTTATCATCTTTATCGAGAACATGACAAGAATTCTTGAAGAATTTAACTGTATAATCTTTATCTCACAGTTAGCTGATGCTAAGAAGATTGTGCTTCAGTCCTTCAACGCATGCAACGCGTTTGTAAGTTGTTGTACCGTTAGATAATATACCAAATCCTTTAGTATATCCTTTTCCATTTCCACCGAAGGTTACGAAAGGTCCTCTTTCTTCCTTGAAGTGAAACAGAAGAGATATATCTCCAGTCATATGTCTTGAACATCCACTGTCCAAATACCATATGCCTTTGACATCCTGAACAAGGAAACAAAATAAGAAATGCTATTGGTACTCAGCTAATTGGGTCCAGCTTTGTTAGAGGCTTCATCATTTGATATTGACGAATCATTATCAGAAGATGGCATCATTAAACTTGAAGAGCTTTGAATGGAAAGAGGAACAACCCTTCATACTACCAAGGTAGTTTAAGCGGAAGTCTTCACTGAGTCTGTCGAAGAGACTTCAGTGGTAGGGATTACAACGTCTGATGCTGAAGATATTTCAGCAAGAGTTGTCTTCACTGAGCCTGAAGAAAAGGCTTCAACGGTTTTCTTCACCTTGACTGCAGGTGCAACCTTTGTGGACGATTTCACTTTAGTTGATTTCTCAGCTTTGGTTACTTTCTTGCTCAAAACTGGTGAACCAGCTTTGACGATAAAAGGACACTTACTAGCAACATGTGTTCTTTCACCACAGTGTTTACACTTCCTAAAACTAGGAGTAGCTTTAGGGCCAGGAAGTATCAGACTAGAAGTGGGACCAGCTCCAAGGATTCCCTTCTCATTGGTTCTTGGAGAAACCTTTGAGGGAATGGATTCCTTAGGTGAAAAGTTCACCTTAAGCTGTGACTTAGATTTCTGATGCGATTCAGATTTCCTAGTCCCTGAAGAAGAAGAAGAAGAAGAAGAAGAAGAAGAAGAAGAAGTTTTACAAGTTGAAGGAATAGATTTAGATCTATTAGACTTGTTAGGCTTCTTAGAAAGGGATGTTATGAGCCTGTGACAGTGGATTTATCTTTGTTTTTGCACCCAGAACTCAAAGAAGTTCCTTCAAGATGACTCTAAGTAAAAGAAGAGGACTGAGAGGAAGAAGTGTTAGGAATAGACGAGACAAAGGTACCAAATTTAAGCATGGACCTGTCTTTAACACATTCTTCCTGATCATAGAAGAATTCTAGACCAGTCGTATTCTTGGTCGAGATCTGAGCGTTAATGATCTCAGAGGCCTTGAGGGAAGCTTTGCACCAACCTTTAATGGTAGCTTTCTCAGCCTTGAGTTTAGCGATTGCTCGCTCGCGCTCAGCAACAGCTTTCTCACGTTCAACAGTGATGGCTTGGTTTACAATAACCTGATCTTTAAGATTTCATCAAAAGAGGTCAGTTCTTTGATCTTAAAATGACAAATCTTCAATTGCTCTTGAAGATCAACATTAAGCATCTCAGCTTTTGATTTGCCATTGAGGGCATTGTAAAGGTCAACCGTCAGCGTATCTAGTGAAGAAAGACTAGAAGAAGGTTCATTCAGAATACATACTTGAGTAAAAGAAGATGGCTCATAGGAGGTAGATGCTTTAGAAGATCCTTCATCAGCATCAATGGCCATCAAGCAGACATAGGCTTTATCCTCTTCATCTGAAGATGATTCATTAGATGATTCAGCCCAGTCATGCTCTTCAGCAATAAGGCCTTTAGCCTTTCGCTGGTTGTTCTTCATCTTCTTGTATTTCTCCTACAGTTTTAAGTATTTTTCATCTTTGGTTCTGAAGGAGGAGAAAGCTTTAGAAGATGGAGTCGCAGTCTTCTTTGATTTGCATTCACCTGCAAAATGTCTGGGCCGGTGACAGTTGTAGCAGACATCTGAAGCGTTGTCTATTCTTTCATACTTTGGCTTCTCCCTTAAGGATAGCTGAGGAGATCTATGGAAGTTGCTTTTGTTGGCGAACCTTCTAAATGACTTAGTCAGGAGTGTTAGGGACTCATCAAAATCTGTTAAATCAGATTCTGGAATGTCCTCAGAAGAATCTATCTCCGTGATGACCACGGGAGGTAGAGAAGAAACAAAAGGAGTAGAAGTTTCAACTGAAGAAGCTTCAGAGATCAAAACTAAAGGAGAGCTTTTCATTTCCCTGGATTTTTTTACAAGATTTATTTTCAGTTGACGAGATTGCTCATGGTTAAGCAGAATCCCGTATAAGGTAGAAAGAGAAAGAGTGGACATGTCATTTG
>NC_037540.1:16687188-16694300 GCF_001531365.2 Cynara cardunculus var. scolymus | reverse complement strand
GATTTAGAAGTTTTGAGTTTCATCACTGAGTGATAGATCTCATCAGGAAGAGACATAACTATTATAGACCGAGCACGCATGTCTATAGCTATTTTCTTTTTATCCTCATCGCTCCACTGATGTGGAAGCTTTGGAATCTGCCGTTCAGGAATCGCAGCAGTCGTAGTTGTTGCTGGAACAGCCGGAACAATAGCAAATGGAATATATGGTCCATTTTCTATGTAATGTGGAATTTCAGGATCCACACCTTCCAGAAAAAGGGACATCCAGTTCTTCTAGAGACTAAAGTTGTCATGGACAAACCGCAGAAGTTTGGCAAGAGAGCCATTATCTTGTGTGTGTGTGTTTGCAATTCGAAAAGCCATTTGTAAGCAGTAAATTATCTAAGAAGATATAAATTAATACAGAAAATTAGCCAAACACAAGAAAAGAAAGAAAACACTGCTCTGATAGCACTTGTTGGTCCCGTAAGGGTCTACAAAAAGAGAAACAGTTTGTAGAAGGGAGGGGGAAGAATACAAACATAGTATTTTCAAATTTAAAATATATATTGATAGAGAACAACAATCGTGCTAAGGACTAATCAGCTCCGTACCATACTAACTTTTGTAAGGGTTTGGACTTTGTCCTTTGTGTGCATAAGGACAAGACAACAACAATCGTGCTAAGCAAGCTTCCTTTGATCGCTGAATGCTGGAATGAGCTAAAGATCTCATCATCATTTGTTGAAGCTTGAGCAGTCTTCACACATATGTAGACAGGCTTGTAATCACTGAATACCGCTTCAGATCACGTACTCGCCGGTCTCTAATCTTCAGTTTCAGTCTTCGACGTTTGTTGAAGGTTCTTTGGTGTGAGTGTTATCTTCTTGAAGTATTGCCGTCTCTGATAGATTTACAATGCAAGTTCTTCAACGATCACTGAACATACTCATTGAAGATCACTGGAACTGAAAATACAGAAACACAAATACAACGTGAAAGAGAAAAGGGATTATCATCAAATCACTGAGAGAGAGGATCAACAGTTATCACTCATGTGGCAATGAAGTCTACTCTTATCCTCTTCATAGGTGGCAAATTGAGGCTTTAAAGCCAGAACACGTGAAGTTCAAACGTATGGTTGGTTATTTAGACTCCTTATCTGAAGACAATTGTGGTCTCAAAGTCTTTAAAACCTGAATTTGGGTGCTGAGACTTCGGGGTCTTCGAGAGGTTATTCTAAAGGAAGTGCACAAATCGCGATAATCTATTCATCTTGGAGGTATGAAGATGTATCACGACCTACGTACCAAATATTGGTGGCCTCTTGGCTGGGTATGGAAGTTGATATTGGCTGATATGTTAAAAAGTGTGTCACTTGTCTACAAGTGAAAGCCGAACACCAGAAACCATATGGAAATTTACAACCTCTTGAAGTGCCAGTATGGAGGTGGAATGAGCTGACGATGGACCTTGTGACGAAATTTCTAAAGACGTTTAGACAACACGACAATATTTGGGCTATTGTTGACCAATTGACAAAAAGTGTTCATTTTCTTCCTGTTCTTGAGTCTTTTCCGATGGATCAATGGCCACAATTGTACATTGACGAGATTATTGTAAGACATGTGTAATGGTGAAAATAATCTATGATCGTGATTCTCGGTTCACTTCCAAGTTTTGGACGAGTATGCAACGAGAGTTGGAAACGCAGGTTGCCCTTAGTACCGCGTATCATCCCCAAACTGATGGCTAGTTAGAGTGTATCATTCAAACATTAGAAGATATGTTGAGGGAATGTATACTTGAGTTTGGTGGAAGTTGGGATGTCCACTTGCAATTAGTGCAGTTTTCTTATAATAATAGTTATCATTCATCGATTAGAATGGCCCCGATTGAGGCTTTGTACGGACGTAAGTGTGTACGCCTCTTTGTTGGCGAGAAATGGGTGAAAAGATTTTGGCGGGTCCAGAGTTGATCAAAATTACTCATGACAAGATCCGAGTTATACGAGAAAGAATGAAAGCGGCACAAGATTGGCAAAAGTCAGATGCGGATAAACAGAAGCGACCAATTGAGTTCTCCGTAGGAGATATGGTCATGTTGAAAGTATCGCCTTGGAAGGGAGTTCTGATATTTGGTAAGCAAGGTAAACTAAGTCCTCGTTTTGCCTTCAAGATACTTGAGCGAGTGGGAAACCAAGCTTATCTATTGGAGCTACCGGAAGAACTCATCGGAATTCATGATGTCTTTCATGTAGGTTATCTACGAAAGTGCCTTGGTAAACATAATGAGACGGTTCCCTTGGCAGAGGTAAAACTTGATAAACGGTTGAGATACATTGAGGAACCGAAAGCTATCTTGAATGAAAGAACGATGAACCTTCAAAATAAGATTGTAGACTTGGTGTTGGTCAAATGGAATCATCACTGAGGTCCATAAGAACAAAGAAGAAATGGAATCCAAGAATCCGGAACTCTTCGAACGACAATGATTTCGAGGACGAAATCTTCAAAAGGAGGAGGTAATTGTAACATACACACATTTATATATCAACTTAAATAACCTATAAATGATGTGTTTCATGCTTAGTATTGTTTAATGGTTGGAATAATGAATTAAAGGTTGGAACACCTTAGAATAAGTTAATATAAGATGTTAGAGTTGGTAGATGTCAATAAAATAAAGTGTTGTTCTCTATGGGCATAGATGTGCAAAGTATAGTGGCTATATAAGAAAGAATTTGCACAAATGTTTTTCTGAGATGAATTTTGAAAATATGAGAGCTTTGGGTGAAAGTAGACTTAATAAGGAACACATAGGCAAAAACCTCATCAAAAACGGAGGTCCAAGCGAAAAGTTATGAATGGTTAAGTGTTTGGTGGTCAAAGTGGGTACCCAACCGGGTCGAACCCGATCCAACTCGGGTTTTAGCAACCTTAAGTTAAAAGAAAATGATTTTGGCCCTATTTTTCTTCCACATTTCATTTCTAACTTCTGGACACTTCAAGAGCATCAATCTTGGGTGTTTTTACAAGAAATTGATGAGATTTTGCCAGATTATTGAAGATGTCAAAGGTATATTTCCAATCTTCACTATGTGTTCAATTTGAGTTCAAGAAACCATGAAGTTAGGGTTGCATGTTGAGGATTATAAGTTGAAATCTTGATATTATGTAGGATAGATGATAGATAACTTATTATCTTGTTGAAATCATGATATAGTTTGAAAAAATGTGACTTTTGATAGTCAATATTGTATATGATGATGAAATAGTTAGATGTTTGGTAAAATAATAGTGGATTCATGATGATTTCGTATAAGTTATGATAATATAAGACTAATATGCGAATTTGGTACAAAATGGTTTGGGATTTAACATGTAATTGTGAAAAAATAGCTATTTTCGAGTTAAAAAGTCATGATACATCTCTATTTTATAAAAATCATATAAAATCATATAAAAATCACAAAGATATGAGGTCAGAGGCATTGGAAAGATAGGAAAGGGTAATACAAATTGTCTTTTGATGCTATTATGTGATTATGAGGTTTTATAGGGTAAAACCAGGCTTGAAAACAGAGTTGTGCAAGGAAATTTTAAAGTGTAATTGTCAATTAAAAAGAGTTTAGATGGCGTAAATGGTAATGTTTGCTTATGATACTAGGTATGTATACTCCAGGTATTATATATATATCACATTCGGATCTTGAAACAAATGTTTTCACTATGGAAGCTCGGAGTTGAATCGAGGCTTTCGGTTTGATCAACCGGATAGATTAAGCAACATTATAAGTTTATGTGGACATATGGGTGTATTTTTTATTATGGATGCGTATTTATTTTCTTGTTCATCCATGATTCATTTTATTTCTTGAGCATCCCCTCGAATTTTCTTATTGCTTATGGTAACACCCCATTCCACACATTGCATGTAACATAACTTCATATACAAGAAATACATGTTTAAACACCACATAGGTCCCTTAGTACAAGAATTTATCTTTACATGATACAAGATCCAAAAATTCAAAATACAACTCTTGTACTAATCAAGTTTCATTTACAAAACTATACATATCATCAGCAAATCTTCATGCAGATATACATATAGGGAATTCTCATATTTTCCATTTTCCCTTACCATCTGCACTTCCTGCAATACATATTTAAAATCATAAAACGAGGGTTAGACCGAAAGGTCTAGTGAGTTACCCTATTTATGATATTGCAGGGTAAAAATCACCAAAAACTTTATGTAAAGCAACTTTTCATATACGAACGAGTATGAACATAATACCAGTACATTCCACTTTTCAAGCCCAATACTCTGCTTGCAAATAATGCATCAAAACCCCAAATAGATTTGTGCTAAACAAGTATATCATAGTGCCACTTTTAAACCTTTTAAATCAGATAAAGTTTATTCAAAGTTTCAGGCCAAACCTGTTATTTCTTTTTCAATAACATTCAGACTATGATTTCCACTAAGAACCCTGATCCTAAACTTTTAAATCACAAAGAAATAAATATTCCAGACCACGGTAATCTTAAAGGATATAATAGTAAGAGTTATATTACACAACACACATACAAAAGCCACCCTTATATTCAAATGTACACTCTCCTTGATATGCCACCCTTATCCATGGTACACCTCTCCTTGATATGTCACCCTTATCCCATGGTACAGCTCTCCTTGATATGCCACCCTTATATCATCATCAAAATATTTCGTAAAATAATTTCGTATTGAACAGACCGTAGTCATACATGTTCCAATGGAATATCATTAGCTCAAAATCATTTTTATCCATATTTCTATTTCTTTTAAAAGAATTAATAAAATAAATAAGTCAACACATAATCCGGTCAAACCTTGACCGGATTACTAATCCGGACAACACCTTTCCTTACGTCTGATTTAACACTAATAATTCTCAACACCTTGTCCGGATTACTAATCTGGACAACACTTATCAAGACTTGTCCGATTTAAATAAACCGGTTACCTTTTTAGCCGTATTCATACTTCTCCGTTAAAATACTTAAACATAATTTTAAATTTTCATAAACCGCTCAACAGATAAACCGGCCAGCACTTGATCGGATTATCTTGAAACCGGGTGAGACCATGTCCGGTTTACATAAACCGGGTGAAAGTTCATATGAATTAGTTTATGCAACTTTAAAATCTTTTAGAATTAAGGTTGGGCACAACTTGAATCCGCTTGATTCAAATCAAAAGCAATCCGGTCAATCCACTCTCCTCTTAAATCGCACACTATTCTCAAATTTGGCAGGGAAAATGCAAATGGAGGTTAGTCCTCCTTTTATACTTTCATTTTTCTGGAAAGTTGGCTATTACAGCCATATGCACATGCATACCTTTTTACTCTCACACTCAATTATTCATATCCAAACATGCATATATATACATATATATACTCATGCATACACCACATGCATGTACTCAATCATATATATATATATATATATATATATATATGCAAAACACATAGTTATTCACACAATTTTGATGCATACCACCTTTTGCATACGCATTTATGCATATAATTTCACATACCGACATGCTCCAATATAACAATTTATCATGGTAACACGTAATCATATAACAATTAATCACGTATTAATTACCTCGGGTGACAACCAGGATCTAGTTATCACACTTATATTGTCTTGTGGTGCGTTTTGGGCATCGTTTGTCGACATCCCATGGATTTGGGTGAGACAATCGGAGGGGCTGCCGTACTCACTGCCCAGTGGAGTCAGGGGGTGAGTATAGGACCTTAGCATAATCTGGGAGATGAAGGGAGGATTTGGTGTCAAGTCTTATGTTTTTGTGTGAACTTAATTGTATTTGACCTTGCATGATCTTGAGGATGATGTTAATTGTAATGATGTCTTTCCATGTTGAAAATTCCTTTGTGATTCCCACATTTAAATTACGATGTTGTAAATTACATTATGTGGTATAACTAAGTTTTTGTTGTGTCGTTATGCAAATTTTCTTTCGAGTCCTTCTCTGTTTCCTTGTATGTTCGTTTATATAACATATTGTAACCATATATTTCCACATGAGTTCACTAAGCTTTATAGCTTAACTTTTCAGGACAAGTTGACAAAAGTAAGAACAAGGTTAGTTGATTGATTAGGGATTGATGTGTGAAGCCTACTTTTGGTATAGGTATATGTTATTCTTTTGGGTTGTATATAGTTTGTATGTTCCGGGTAGACATGTCCCCAATGATTATGTTATGGTTTGTTATGTAAATATTAAGCTTTAAATTATGTATTTTAGGTTGTAAATCATTATCCCATATTTTGAAGTTTTTGAAACTAAATTAATTTAATGATGATTTCATAAGTGTTTGTTATGTAACCGCGGTGTTACAATATTAAACAAATATATGTTAATTAATGTATCAACTTTTAGCCTTAGATAGAAAAATTCATGTAAAATAATAAGTTAATGTAGTAAATCTCACAATTACCACAATATATGGGCCGAGTTCTCAAATGATTAAGTTTCTCATAACACATTTAATATGTATAAGATCACATATGATTCGAAACATAATTCATAATTCACGAATATCACATATGACATTGTGGATAACTTAAATTTATTTTTCCACTTAAATTTACTATGAGCAATGTCACATATGATATTTTGACGAAAATTAGCAATATTTTTAAAGAAAAACTCGTCGATTGATCATAGATATTACATATGATTTTTGATGAAAATTATAAAAATCTTAAATAAACTTCTTCAAGAGAAAATTAATATGTTAAATAAAAAACTAAATCACATTTATTTTATATGACATAAAAAAAATAAAAACAAAATAATAATAATTGAATCATGAAAATTGTAAAAGAAAAAATCTTAAATATGTACCTTAATTAATAGCATTAAATAACTTACATATAAGAATAAATTTTTTTCATATATAATTCATATTTAAATGACACATATGACATTTTCGAGAAGTTTTAAGAAAGTTTTTTTACGATATGATTTTAAAAAAAATGTTTGGTTGATATACATTTCTTTTATCTTCTTATTTAGTTAGTGTTTTTGTTTGATCTTTCTCATATATAT
>NC_037540.1:16686269-16686522 GCF_001531365.2 Cynara cardunculus var. scolymus | reverse complement strand
ATTTCATAAGTATTGTATGAAACAACTTCATAACCATATATGAAACAACATCATCAAAAAAAAGTATTATATGAAACAATTTCATGAAAAAATTTCATAACAATGAAATCGACAGATAAGAGTGGTTTGCACTGTTTGTATAAATAAGGGTGGTTTGCATTTGATCGCTCCTATATATATGCATGCATGCATGTATGTATGTATGTATGCATGTATGTATGCATGTATGTATGTATGCATGTATGTATGTATG
>NC_037540.1:16660100-16685954 GCF_001531365.2 Cynara cardunculus var. scolymus | reverse complement strand
ATGTATGTATGTATGTATGTATGTATGTATGCTTGCATGCATGTATGCATGTATGTATGTATGTATGTATGTATGTATGTATGTATGTATGTATGTATGTATGTATGTATGTATGTATGTATGTATGCATGTGTGTGTATGTGTGAAAGAATAAAAAGCAAATCATAAGAATATTAGAAAGCGTAAAAATTAATATTAACCATTCAATTAGTTTCATTTTATGCATGTTTGTTACATTTATCTATACCACCTTATAAACCAGATTTGAGAAGTCTTAAAAACACCCTTAAATACATAAGGTACTATATTTTGATGCATAAAGTCTTAAAGTCTTACTTATAATACAATAAGCATAGAGTACAACTTCTTAATACACATTGGCAACACTACTCTTAATTACAATATAATCAGCATAGAGTACAACTTCCCCAAGAAACGCCTCCCCTTTGCTTCGTTCAGACTTTGCGCTCCCCAAAGCGACGATTCCCAAAGCAGCCATTTAGAAAATCGATTCCGATACTCGAATACACTCCATCTCTCATCCCAAAGTGACGATTCAAACTCTATTGGATTCCATGATTTAAACTCTGGTTATGATTCAAGGCTCCATTCAAACGCTCCTCTATCCTTCCATCGCTCCTCGATCCAGGTAATTGATTCAAACTTTGATTATGTAAATGGTTAGGGTTCATTCCATCGCTCCTCGATCCAGGTAATCGATTTAAACTATGATTATGTAAATTGTTAGGGTTCACTATCAATTCACTTCTATATGTACATCGATTCAGAGATTCCTTAGTCCTTCCATTACTCCTCAATCCAGGTAATTTATAATTTATTTTTATTTTCCAACAATTTCATCTTGCTTTCATATTTATCTCCTAATTTGATGTTCATTGACATTTCAATCTCCTGATTCGATTCTTCCATTGCTTCTCATTTTTGTTTTGTTTTTCATTTACATGTTTAATCGATGAAATGCAATATGAGCAAGAACTTTGTGGTAGATGTTCAAAATCAACATACTCCAGCACCTAAAGTGAAGTCATCGACATGAATGTTGAGGGCTTAAAGTTTGTTCCCATGTATTTTTTTTATGCAAAATAAGGTGTTTGATAAAATATGCGAGAGAAATTTGGATTCTCTTTTGTGAGTGAGACTTCACCATTTTGTATCTTTCACTAGGTGTTTAACTGATATGGGTTCTCTTTATGCTAAAATTAGTAGTTCTTCTCGGTTAAAATGATGGAAGGTATTGTAGCAACGTCATATGATGCAGGTAGTAAGTTATACATCTGTTGTACTTTCTGATTCGCAAAAGGGAAGATAAATGGTTTATGGACAGGAAAACATCCAAAGAAGCTTGATTCGAGACAAAACCATTGGTGGTATTGAAATCAAAAAAAAAATATAAACAAGAAAAGGAATTATGCACAGTTACACTTGGATTTGGGTCAATATGAGTTTTTGTTACGCACTTGTAGTACTTGTGGATTCAAGTTTGCTCTAGGAGATGAAGGAGATAAGAAGGCCTAAGAAACTTCCGAATACGCACTCGTAAAAATAACAGGTATCACCTTTGATTTTAATGTTTAAAAGAGTTAAGAGTCAAATTAAAGGATTCATGCAGCCAGTTCAAATTAGCCACAAGTGAGAGAGATGTGTGACCAATTAACCAGATTTTCTCCAAATTTTTCTACTTTGCTTCCTTGATTTCTTTTAGTTACTAACTTTATTAATATCTTATTTTAAAAACATTATGTTTTATCTATTTCTTTTTGGATTTGATTCTCACAGGTTCTAAGCAATTCAAAGAAGGCAAGTTACTCATTTCTTGATTTTCACAGGTTCTTGTTTTGGTCGATTTCTTTTACTACTTTACTTCTTTCTCGATTTCTTTATGTTCACACCAACATCATGCTACTTTACTGCTTTCTTGATTTGCATGGCACCATATAAAAAATGATAAAAATGGTTATTTATCATCATAGAAAACAAAAGATAACAACCATAAAAAAGTTGTTTGATGATGGTCCAATAAGAAACCTATAACTTATTTTTGTTTATTTGGTTTCTTTTTCTTTGTAGTTTTATACATTCTTTCTTTGGTTTGAATGTTTAGCGGGTCATAGTGAATGACCAAATTCCAATTCAAATGGAATCTTTCAACGAAAGTAATGAGATGCTTAAATGAAATTCTTTTAGTTCTAATAAATCAGGAGGAATTTAATGACAGGACATGAATTCAAGTTCTGGATTTTAGAATTGAGATAGATCAAGAATTCTCACTATTTCGTAGATTCCTACCTTCAATCCGTTAAGAGTTTCTTCAAATTTTTCTACTTTGTTTTCTGATTTTCTTTTAGTTATTAACTTTATTGATATCTTATTTTGAAAAGATTATGTTTTACCTCTGATTCTAAGGTTTGTTACTAGATTAGATCAACTTTTATTCAGTTTGTTTGGTTTATGATCTCAAATCTTGAAAGCAAATGGACGAAGAAGGAATGATCCTCCAAACTAAAAGAGTGATTGAGTCCGACTCAAGCGAGTGAGTGAAAGGGACTGACAGAGCTTCTTTGGACAACAAAACAGAGGTCTATTCTTGTTTCTAGATCAAAATGAATCGTGTGTCACAAAATGAATGATATTGGCGGGAGAGCTGTTTAAGTATATCTTCACTCCAGGGTATATATAAAATAAAAATCTTATAGTCTATATATGTTGTTTTGAGCATCATCTTATACTATGATAAAAATAACGTACATAGAAATGGCATGTGATCAGGAAGCTTCCTTATCATGTTAAATTGACACAAGCAACTTACTGCTGGAACATTTTTTGAATGTTGGATCATTGTTACTTGATGGAATCTCCATGTTTTGGACTCATTTTTACTTGGGTATACTAGCTTGATTAATTGTCGTTTTCATATGTGTTACCCCTTATTGTTTAATGAACCGTGCGTTTTATTCAGTGATGTTTATTTTGGAAAGGGGATGGATAATAGATAACTTTAGTCCATTACTTTATACATTGAAGTTTATTGGTCTTAGTTTGTATCTTTCCCTCCAAGTTTAGTATAAGTCTTGGTAATCTCATAGTTGGTTTCCCCAAAACGAAGTGATGTGAAAGTTAATGCAGTTTAATGCCCTTACTTTTGCATGAGAACAATCAGTCCAATCCAACAAGAAGTTTGTTCATTCAATTGCTAAAGGTTTGATTGGGCTTGCTGCTGTTGTTTCTGTGTTTTATCATCTTTCTTATATCTTCTTTATTTCGAGCTAATATTTTTAATAGTTTGTTTAGTAAATATGAATATAAGAAGCTTATGAGCATAATAATTTGTTTTGACGAATGCGGTTCACTAAACTTCTGTAGGGACTCGAGTTTTGATCAGGGTAGGATTTGGTTACACGTGTTCCTGCTTTCTTTCCATCATACAACAAATTTGTTAGAACTAGAACATTGGAAGATGATCAAAATGGAAAATAAGTTATTCAATTAGAAGTTCTGATGACTAACTTGGATTTACAATGATGAATTATCTTAGTTTTGATGATTTTACGTAGGTTAATATGATTTTGATAAAGCTCTATTGTTTGCAAGTTTGTTCATCTGTTAACCGACTATCACAGTCTTTTATTGCGCTATTTTAGGTTTTATGTGAGAAGTTCTTCATGTTCTTGATGGATTATCAGAGTTCTATATGCAATAGAAGCTTGTTGCAGCCCTGAGTTTTCTTGTCTCTACGAGTGAGTGGTTTATCTTATGTCGTCTATTTGAATTTTCCTTTCGGCAAGATCGACTTTTGGAAAACGATAGCAATTTATGTTGATTATTGTTTTTATATAAAGAAGCTACAAAGATGGATTTTTATGCTTAATACTCTTTAATGTGTTAACTACGTAAATTCTTTTGTAGGTTGTGGAAGTGTCAACTTCGAAGACCGCAATATCTTAGCAACCTTAGAAAGTATTTATCGATATTTCTTATGCACTATTTTCTAAATATTTTGTTTGTAATTATTGTAAGTTATATTGTTCATAAGTTATGTCTTGTTCTTGTTTGCCAGTGTCGATACAAGGCTTTTTCAAAAAATGCTACTATTAGAACATCACAGAGAGTTGCTTCAAAATTTTCATCCCTCTAAACCAGTCTTGATAATAATGATCATTTTAACACTTTACCTAAAATAACGCTAAAGTGGGTGTATTGAATCTCATCTTCCACGGCTTCCAAACCAGACGTTGTCAAAACCCTTGTTATCATTGTTGTTTACATGTGATGACTTCATGCCATTCATGGTTTCCCGAATGATTAAACCTTGCACAAAGCTGGCTCATATACCAACAGTTACCCAAAAAAAGAAGAGAAAAGTCGTTTCAGTTTGATAGTTATTCTTCTAGTAATTTGGTTTTGAAAGTAGTCCCCTAAGCCTGATGGAGTAGATGAAAATAAAAACAATGCTTCTTTTGGAAAATTTGAATATTAGAATTCCATTGCTTTTCTTTGTAGACATCCCATAAAGATTGTGAAGTCCTTAAGCAATATCCATGGCAATCTTCAACTGTGTGTCCAAATTGTAAGTTTCTTTTATTTGTAGCCTTCCAAGCCATTTTCTGAGAGAAGTCATCATCATATATTCGAAAACAATGAAATGTTACATCCCGTTGCATTGTGCAGGTACACAACTAGTAAAATATATAAATGTATGTTATTTAGCATGTGAAATTAGGGGCGGACCTATTCTATTGAACATGGTGAAACTGGTCATTATCTTGTTTATTCGCTGTAATGTAAAAAATCATAGGGTCCTGAAATGTGCTACCGTATCATTTTGTTCTGTGTAACCATTATATTTTGAAACTACAATGGTTTTCCATTTTCCTTGGTAGAGTTGGTTTTCGTGATTTTTCTCCCATCATGGACTTAGGTTCAAATCTTGTTTGTGTCATGTTTCTTAATTTTGAGCCTTTAATTTTAAATTTATTATGTTTCTAAAAAATTGCAATAAAACACTCGAACATAGAACCTTAAATAAGAAAAACAAGAACTAACCAATATTCCAATGATGATTTGTAAAAAAAATACCCATATCTTTATTTTATTTTTATTATGAAATGATGTCATCACTTAAAAAAATTTAAGTCCACCTTTGTCTGAGAGAACAATATTTGTTTCATAAATTATACCTTTCACATGTGAAACTGATATTTACATTCTTAGTATATACTTTTTTATTTCATTTTATCCTATATATTATTCTTGAATTATATATATATATATATATATATATTAATATTAGGGGCCTAATCAAATGAAAACTAATTAGTTTGTGGTAACTGTGAGATCTAATCTCAACCATAATTCAATAGATAAATTAAGAAATTTATAATTTTGGTAATTTTGAATTAAAATTTTAATTCAAGTACATTTTAGATATTTTCTCTCCTCTCTTCTCTCTCCGTCCCCAGGCCTACGTCCTCTGGCCTCCGGTGATACCACAGTGATATCACAATTCATCTTATATGTGCTTGGGTATCACACTGAGGTCGTTTGTATGGTCGATCGGAGATGTAACACAGTGGTATCACAATACATCTTATATGTGTTTGGGTATCATACTGTGTGTTTTTTTTTAATAGTCAATATTTTTAAGTATCACCGGAGGACGAAGGACGGGGACGGAGAGAGAAGAGAGGAGAAAAAAATACCTTCCTTGCATTAAAATTTTAATTTAAAATTACTAAAATTATAAATTTCTTAGTTTATATATTGATTTGTGATTGAGATTGGATCTCACGGTTATCACAAACTAATCAGTTCTCCTTTTAATAGACTCATATATATATATATATATATATATATATATATATAKAKAGAGAGAGAGAGAGAGAGAGACTTGGGATCATATGAGACCAGCCTGTTTTCGTGAGACCCGTGAGACTACTTTTTTACACTTGAAATTTCACAGCAAAATGCTGTGAAGGTGACTTTTTTTAACCTTCACAGTGTTTTTGCTGTGAAGGTTCGACTTTTTTTAACATTCACAGTGTTTTTGCTATGAAGTTTCAAGTGTAAAAATATGGTCTCACGAAAACAGGTTGGTCTCATGTGAACCCAACCCCTCTCTCTCTATATATATATATGTGTGTGTGTGAGACTTGGTGAAAATGTTTGAGTAATTATTTTCTTTTAGTGTGAGACTTAGTGAAAATTTTGAGTAATTATTTTCTTTTAACTTTTTGCAATTAAAATATCTTGACAATAAAAAATCATAACTTTTTGTCATCTTCCAAACGTGGTGGGGATTATTAAATATTTTGTGTTATCGACTGCCCATAATGGAAATAAAGTGGCTTTATCTCTTTTATTCTTGGCTTTCATGTCTTCTTCCGTATATAAAACAATTAATATTTTATTATAAATGAAAAAAATTCAAAAAAACTCCTACAAATTATTTTATTTTAAATGATTAAGTTTTTAAAATATTTTTTTAAATGATAAAATCATTAAACTTTTTAAAATCGATTCAATACATTCTTGTAACCTATAAAAATAAATTAATGTGATAAAATTTTGAAAAAAGTTTAAAAAAAGCCCAACAAACTATCTGATTTGAATGATTAAATCCATATATTTTTAACAAATAAATCCTAAATTTTTTCTTAATAAATTCTTGATTTTTTTTGAATAAATAAATCCCAAACTTTTTTTTGGAAGAAACACAATCATGTACTCTATTTTAAACAAATAAATTCGAAACGTTTTTGGAGAAAAATATATATATACAATATCTCACCAACAACAAAGTACAATTATACCATTTTTATTACTAATTTTGGAACATACAAAAGTTATTCTTAAGGAAAAAATAGATACATACAAAAATATTTATATACATAAAAAAATTATGTTATTGAACTTAATTTATGCTTTAAACGTAACTTTTTTATACTTTAGAATTAGTAATAGAAATGATATAATTTTTCTTTATTTAATTGGTTCATTGTACTTTATTGTCGATAAGAAGAACTGTATTATATTTTTTTGTTCATGATTTTATTCAAAAAAAAGTTTGAGGTTTATTTATTCAAAATTAAGTTCATGATTTTGTTTCTTAAAAAAGGTTTGAGATTTATTTGTTCAAAAAAAGTTCAAGAATTTATTTGGTAAAAAAAATTTGGAAAAGTTTATAGGTTTATTTGTTAAAAAAATAGGGACTTAATTATTCAAAATCAGGTAGTTTGTTGAGTTTTTTTTAGACTTTTCCCATATTTTTATAATATTAACCTGTTTTTACATATTACAAAAATGTACTTAACTGGTTATAAAAAGTTGAAGGGTTTTATCATTTAAAAAAATAGTTTAAGGACTCAATCATTTAAAATCAAATAGTTTATTAGGTTTTCTTGAAGTTTCTCTTTGATGATAAAAAAAAATTAGTTAAAAACCCCAGGACAATGATCAAAAATAGCAAAATAATTATAAATATTTTACATAGACATTCGAAAACTTACGTTGATACATGTAAAATTGAATTATGATTTAAAGTTATAAGATAGACCAAGTTAGGTGGTCAAAAAGCGACTTGACTTTGTAAAAAAGGATCCATCTCTGTACGTTTGTACGATAATCTCTCTCATGTTGTTCATTTGATAATTATTATATTAGTTTACACCTTCAAACTTTACAATCTGATCTATACACGTAATAATCTGATATGTGAGATTAACATAGAAAATGTCTGAAAATACCCATAAAAGCTAATAATTAAGTGGAAATGAGTTTAATTATTGTGCGTCTTCGGTATGAAAATTTCTGGTGCTAAACAAGTAGGTTTTGAACGGGTCAAAACATGATTGACTCATCCATACCATTTGTATTTTTTTTTTCTAAATTTTACTAAATAATTAATATGATTATAAAAAATATTATTAAGTGTAAAAAGTAATTTAAAAAGTTAAAAATATTTGAATATATATATTTTTTTAACCATTAAATGTAATTTTAGATGAGTAAATAAAAAATGGTTCCCGTGGCTTCAATTATGGAGTTGGATGCATCTTGAATATTGCAAGTGGAGTGAAAGTTGATTACCATTCATTCAATTATTGGATCGTACAAAGGAACGAGTGTATTGAACTATTATTCGAATATTAATTCTTGCATTTACAAAATAAGTAAATAAAATATCATGATTAATATATATATATAGAGAGAGAGAGAGAGATAGAGGCACGTTCAAATGAAAACCGTGCATTTTTAAGAAACCGTGTAAACTAATTTCCACCAATAGGAAAGTTCCATTTTTTTCTAATTAAATTTAATTAATAAGGGTATTTCGGTCATTTACAATATTTTCTATTAAATATGGAAATTATTAATAAATCTTAATTAAGAAAATGTAATAAAGAAAATTTTATAAATAGTAACATTTAAATATTTAATTATATTATAATATTAAAAATTTGAACTTGATATATTGTGATGCGATTGAATCTGTTAGTGAATCTTGAAAATTATAAAGCATAATGGAATAAATTCATCAAATCAAGATTGAAATAAAAATAATAATGTACATGAAACAGGTTTCATGAAGGTGAAACTGGTTCATGTCGTAATTGAACAATGAGTAGTGAACTGGTTTCATGGTGAACTTCGTTTCATTTATGGTGTAGTTGATCCATTTAGTAGGTGAAATGGAAAATGAAACGGGTACATAATGTATTTGGTTCGTCATGAAATAATTGCATAAAGGAAATGAATTCATCAAATCAAGAATGAAATAAGAAAATTAATTTACATGAAACAGGTTTCATGAAGGTGAAACTGGTTCATGGTGTAATTGAACAATGAGTAGTGAAACGGGTGCATAATGTATTTGGTTCGTCATGAAATAATTGCATGATGAAACGGGTATATGATGAATATGTTCCAGAATCTTGAAGAGTGTAATCTGTTCCAGAATCTTGAAGATTGTAAGGCTTTAAAGAATGAATTCATCAAATCAGAAGTGAAATAAAAAAAATTAATGTACATGAAACAGATTTCATGAAGGTGAAACTGGTTCATGGAATGTTAGAGATTATGTATTTTGTTTACAATTTTGCCCTTATTACTGATATAAAAATAAATTTTTAATATATATATTTTTTAATTTCTTAAAATAAATAAACTAATCTTGACCATCGATCAAGAAAATGGATGGAAGAGATTGGTTTACACGGTTTACACAAATAGAAGCGGTTTTCATTTGATCGCTCCTATATATATATATATATATAGGTTTAAATGAATAAAATAGTAATCTATTTTTATAATTTTTCTTATTATGACATTCTAGTTTCACTTTTTCTAATTACAACAATTTACTTTCAAATTATTATTTATTAAGGCATTGTACATTGAAAAATATACTTATTATAGCAATGGATAACATATTACCTTTTAAATCAGTTAACCTCTTTATTCATTTATTTTGCTTGCTTCGCTTAAATGAGGTGATGTAGATGACACATCATTTTGATGACATGGCTAAAATAAGAAAACTTATTTTAAATTATTTTTAATGATTTCCATTTTTCATTTCTACGATTTAAGAAACATTTTTTTTGGCTTTTTCTTATTAAATTGATTGCAAACTAAATATTCTAGAGTAAATAATTTATTAAATAAATATGATATATTATTTTCAAGATAACTATTTTGTTTGTAAAAAAAGTAACATTTTTTATTTTATTTTGTTCAAAAAAATACATATCTTTTAAAGTTATGTTTAAGATGTTAGCGAGATAAATTGTGTTCTATAATTTTTTTAATATTTATATATTAATGAATAATTCAAGAATATCTAATTAAGGTAATATATTTATAAGTCAGTAATTTTTTTTAAACAAATATTATATATTCTTTAAAGATAATATTTTTTTTGGTAAGAAAGTAACTATTCTTATTTTCTTTTTTCAAAAAATGCATATTATTTAAAAATGTTAGCGAGATAAATTGTGTTCTACTGGTTCTATTAATATTGATAGATTAATGAGTAATTTAGAAATTTTCTAATTATTTTAATATATTTATTAAATATTAAGTAAAATGTCTAAATAATAAAGTATTAAAATTAAAAGTATAATGTTGTAATAAGAACTGATTGATCATATGAAAAATAATTTTGAAAGTACAATGTTGTAATAAGAAATGTCACATCAGCTATAGTACATTTGGATAACCTATATGGACAGCGAGGTAACATGCAACCTCGTATAATGGACAAATTTAAACAAAAGGTTACCTAATACTATAATAGGTAAAAAAAATTAAAGTACAATGAACTAATAAAAAATAATTTGAAAGTTTATTGTCGTAATAAGAAAAAATGAAAATGTAATACTATGCTTCTCAATGTAATTACCTCAAAAACTCTAATACTATAGAAAAAAAAAAGGGTTTATATAATAGCATTTACAAATTGAAAAGTAGAAGATGAAACACAAGTTAAAAAGGCAGAAGAAAGAAAGTCCTATAGACTAGGACTTTATTAACAACTAGTTAGTTGAGTACCTGTGCAATGTGGCGGTATACAAAAAGTTCATTAAGATTTATTTAATTCAAAATATTAACTTTTTCTTAAGATGTCATATATCCTAGTACATTTGTACCTAAATTAGATTCAAATATCCACCTATCCAAAATATCGGTGCTCGTAACTTATTGCAATCATCCATAAGATAGAAATCATTTATATGAATTGTGTATAAAGACAAACCCACTTGTTAGTGCAATTATGGGTGCAATGAATAAGATTCAGAGCGACTATACAGTCTTGTTGAACGATAAATCTTTTCGCTGATATTTTTTTGGGTTAATTCTGCTCTAAATCAAAAAAAAAATCCAGAATGATTAAAAATTATAGAATTATACAAAAAGAATGCATCTATCCAAGAAAATATATCAAAGATATAATGTTATCATGCCACAAACAATTTAAATAATGTTGGATGCAAGAAACAATTACTTGCACATGATTGAAACCAAGCCCTATCGTCAAACTTGTTTTCGAGACTGATCAACAACAAAAACTCACGACCAATTAATCAAAATAACCACCAAGTAGGTAATATTTGCATATGGTAATTCATTTCAACAATCTTGGCACATCCACATAAACAAGAGATGAGTTCTAAAATACACACACCAAGCATTGAGATGCATAAGAAATCACATTTTATTATGTAGACAACTAAAATTATTTATAAAAGAAACTCTGATGGGTAGAGATCTTGAACCTCACCGAATGATTCCATTAAATCTGGTTTTATAGAAAATCTTGTACTCCAATCCCTTTGTATATGTTTAAATGAAATTGTGAGGCTTGGAATACTACTAATATGCTTATTTATTAAATGAGGTGGGTTCTTGATACAAGGTTGTCTGCCAATAATGTACAACTACTTAGCCAAAAATGGTAAAGCATTTTTTTGAAGGATGATTGAGCCTCTGCAAATGTCTCAGTCTACAAATGTCTCTGTCTGAACTCTCTTTTTTGTTTCAAAGAATTGCAAGGATATAACTGATGTTGAGCTTGTAATAACTCCCAATATTTTAACAGTCTCTTTATTCTCCTTCAAAATTTCTAGGTGATTCTTGACGGTATGATCAGAGGGCTTAACTGTCCTAAAAAATCAAGTTTCAGAAATGTTGTTTGTGCCAAAATGTACTGCTCTAGAGAAATAAAGAAGGTACTTGATCTGGCAAAAGAATACCATTTTTACCCATAAATTTGTAAATTAATTATTAAGAAATCTTTTGTAACTATAAAACACATTTTCAAACAACAACAAAATTCCATATTACACATCTAAACCTCTTTCCAAGATCTATTACATCTACATTAAAAAGTACATCATCCATTTTTAACTCATTCAAATCTTATTTAAGTACATCAACAAAACTCTAGTTCTCATTTTCAACATCATCATCAAGAATCATCCCCTTGGTTATTGAAGTGGTATAATCCCTTTGCCAACACTCCGATTCCATCTTCTGGTTATTTTGGTCCTGCATATCACACTACCATTCTTATCAAATACAATTGCATCATGTCTTTCCTTGATCATTAAATGGTTATCAAGAGGGTAAAGTTAGCATCATATGTGCAGTAATATCATGCAAATTATACATCAATTCATCAAATGCACAAATGTTTGTTCTACTTAGACTTGTTCATCTTCAAGTTTGATCATTCTTTTTCAGTTTCTGAGACCATGGATGGATGGTATTCTAGTTCCAAAGTTGTGATGTCTCTGTCTTATTATACACTTTCTGAAGTCATTTGTTTATTCCCATACAATGTGATAACCGGATCCTGGTTATCACCCAAGATAATTAATGTGTGATTATTTGTTAAATGTTTACGTGATAGCATGATAATTGTTATATTTGATCGTGCTAGTATGTGAAATTATATTCACAAATGGATATATACGAAGGTATGCATATGATTGTATGCATGAAAGATATATCATGCATGCAAGATACATGGATGGTTATACTTATGCATGTTTATGTATGTGAAATGCATGCATAAGGGGTTATGCATAGGCATGTATGTGTGTGTATAATGGGGTTTAACCGCCTTTCTTTTATTAGAAAGGGGTATAAAATGAGGGGTAAAACCCCCTTTCATTCTTCTGCTGTTTTTGAAAAGTAAGCAATTTTAAAAAGAGAGGGAAGGGCTGATCGGATTGCTTATTTTGCTAAAGAATCAAGTTGATTTTACCTGATTTAAAAAGAGTCTTCAAAGGTGAGTGGTTAAAATGCTTTGAACCATTTTTGTTTGCATATTGAATTATGTTTTAAAAGTTTTATACCTGTTTGAAGTTTAAACCGGTTATGTATTGAGCGATTTATGCCTTCAACCGGGTGAAAGATGAGCGATTTAGAGTTTAAATCGTACAAGGCTTGAGTGGTTTAGGGCTAAACCGCCTAAGGCATGAGCGATGTAGCCTTAAACCGGATGAAAGTCAAGCGGTTTAGTTTAACCCGGACATGTTTCGATCAGTTTAAATAATGAGCGATTTATAACTTTGATTTTTATGATTAAGTGTTTTAACGGAGAAGTATGAATACGACCATGTAATGACCGGATTATTTTAAATCGATCAAAAAGGGGGACATAGTGTTGTCCGGATTTGTTATCCGGACAAAAGAATTGGAAATGAGTCCAAGTGTTAAATCGGACAGGCCTTGGGCGGTATGTTGTCCGGATTTGATATATCGACTAAAACTTGACCGGAGATGAAATCTGGCCAAGTCTAATTTAACCGGATTTGCATTTTGACTTTATATATATATAAATGGGGAATTTTGAAAAGATAAATTTGAACTGATAATAATTCCATAGACTGCGGTCTAATTCTATATGAAATTATTTTTGTGAAATGTTTTGATGAAGAAATAAGGGTGGCATATCAAGGAGAGGTGTACCATGGGATAAGGGTGGCATATCAAGGAGAGGTGTACATTTGGATATAAGGGTTGTAATAACCGGATCTTGGTTATTACCCAAGGTATGTAATATGTGATTATTTGATAAAATGATTGCGTGATAACGTGATAAACTGATATGTTTGATACGTGCTGGTGTGCGAAAATGTGCATTTAATTGGATGAAGGAGTATACATATTTATTTGTATTTATATATATATATATATATATATGTGCATGAGTGTGCATGTGGGTATGGGGTTATTATATGCATATTATATGCATATAATATGTGTTTATAGGTATACACGTGTATGTAGGCATGTATGTGTTGGTAAAGTATATGCATAGGTGTGCATGAGATGGTCTATCATGCAAACATGTGGCTTGTTTAGGTAGCCCACTCCCCTTTTTGGAAGCTATATAAAGAGGCTTAACCTCTCATTTGGCTTGCTGCCATTTTGAGAAGTTGAGAGCTCTAGAGTGAGTGTTGTCCGGTTTAGCAAAAGGAGGAGTCTTCAAGTTGATTTCAAGTGTCAAGCTTCAAAAGAGAMTCAATTTCTAGAGTTTTGGTTTCAAAAGCTTTATAAGGTGARTGGTTTCTAAACCTTTTTGTATTAAAATCCTAYTGGTTTCAATTACAATATGCTTCGTATTATTCTTATTTGAAGAGAGCATGTTTATTTTGTTCTAAGTGTTATCCGGACAAAGCTTGACCGGATAAGGGTGTAAATCGGACAAGCCTTGTACGGGGTATTGTCCGGATTGTTTTTAAACCGGCTAAGCTTTAAGCGGTTTAGTGACCGGATTAGTATAAACCGGACAAGCCGTGARCGGTTTGTTGTCCGGAGTTGGKTAAACCRGTTGAGTGTTGAACGGTTTATATATAAACCGGATGAGAGTTGAACGGACTAGTGTCCGGATTTGTTATCCGGACAAACTTGAAATTGTTCTAAGTATTAAACCGATTAGCAAGTGTGTGGTATGATTAACCGGATTAKATATCCGATTTAAGTGTGCAATTATTTTAAGTATGGTATGTTGACCGGATTAGATATCCGGACAACAAAATGGATTTTATTCCAAGTGTTAATACAGATGAGGCTTGATGGTTTTGGTTGACCGGACTTGTTATCTGGATGATTGTTGACCGGATTTGATTGACCAGATTTGTTGATAGAATTTGAAATAATTATTTGTGATTGGATAAAAATTGTTATTTTATCATAAAATGAAGTTTTGATATAAATGATTTTGATCTGAAAATTATTCCAATGGCTGCGGTCTATTTGGAATTATTTTATAAATGTTTTGAAGAGATAAGGGTGGCATATCAAGGAGAGGTGTCCATTAGTTATAAGGGTGGCATATCAAGCAGATGTGTCCATTTGTTATAAGGGTGACATATCAAGGAGAGGTGTTCATTTGTTATAAGGGTTGCATATCAAGGAGAGGTGTTCATTGGATATAAGGGTGGCATTGTCTGTGTGTGTGATTTTATGTAACTCTTTCTATTATATCCTTTGAGATTACTGAGATCTAGAATCTTTATTTCTTTGTGATTTAAGGATTTAGGATCGAGGTTCTTATTTGGAAATCATAGATTGGATGTTATTGTGGAGAAAAGAACTGTTTTGGCCTGAAACTTTGTTAAACCTCGTTATTGAGAAAAAAGGTTTAAAAAGTGGCATTGTATGGAACCTGATTGGTTTAAAAGGTATGGGAATTGAATAAGCTAAGTGATAGCTTGAATTTGAGAAGTGACTTGGTATTTTGGTATTATGGTTTCATATATTTGTTATTTATATGAATACTTGATTTTGTTTTGGTGATCCTTCACCCTGCAATGACATGAATAGGGTATCTCACTAGACTTTACAGTCTAACCCTCGTTTTGTGATTTTAAAATGTGTATTGCAGGAAGTGTGGAAAGTAAAGGAAAGGAAAAGATTTAGTGTTTTTCTTACGTGCATTTTGGATGAAAATTTGCTTTTGATGCATAAGCTCTGATGATTTGTACAAGATTGTATTTTGAATTTTTGGACCTTGTGTTTGGTCATAATAGATTCTTGTACTAGTGGACCCGAATGTATATGAATATGTATTTCTTTGGTATGAAATATGTATTACATGCAACGTGTGGGCTGGGGCGTTACAAGGGTGGCATTTGTATGTGTGTTATGTGATATAACTCTTACTATTATATCCTTTAAAATTATCGTGATCTGGAATCTTTATTTCTTTGTGATTTAAAGGTTTAGGATCGGGGTTTTTATTGGAAATCATAGTCTAGATGTTATTGAGGAAGAAATAATAGGTTTGGCCTGAAACTTTAAATAAACCTTGTTTAATTAAAAAGGTTTAAAAGTAACATTATATGGAACCTGGTGGATTCAAACCTATAAAGGTTTGGGGTATGTTATGTAAATAACTGAATGCTTGGTTTGAAAAGTTATTTTGTACAAAGTTTTGGTGATTATCACCCTGCAATGACATAAATAGGGTAACTCACTAGACTTTTTGGTCTAACTCTCGTTTTATGATTTTAAATATGTATTGCAGGAGGTACGAACGGTAAGGAAAAGGGGAAAATGTGATATTCTCCTATATGCATATCTGCATGAAGATTTATCTATGATGTATAGTTTTGATTGATAAACGTTGATTAGTACAAGAAGTGTATTTTGAATTTTTGGGACATGTATTCTGTATGGTAAATTCTTGTACTAAGGGACCTGAGTGGTATATAAACATGTATTTCTTCCGTATGAAGTATGTGTTACATGTAATGTGTGGTATGGGGTGTTACATACAACATATGAAAATAACATAAGGGTATACATTAAGCATAACAATCATCCACGTGTAAATCTACATGTTTCTACAAAATTTCAAACAAACAACTACACCACTGGATGCATTCCTTAGCCGATAATTTAACATTTCTCTCACCATATTTCAACCATCCCACAGATTAACCACCTAATTCTCTTATGATTATTAGATGTGATATCTAAGCATAAAGGCAGTAAAACAGAAAGGTGTTAAGCAAATAAATAAATTGAAGGTAACCTTGTTAATATGGTAAATGGTAGGGGGGACATAACTCATACATAATGAGAGTAATAGCATTAGCATGACATGGTTCATACCAAAAAGGGTGACACAATCTGCAGTAAAAGTAGTTCTGTTGGGGAGAAGACTTGATCTAGCATCTTTTAACTTCTTATTAGAGAAGTGATAACTTGTTGTCTAAGAGATACGCTCGGAGGTGCAGTCTGATGTCTACTTAGAAGTTATTAAACATATAAATTAAGTTTATACTCCAGTTATATGTCTCATTAACTGAATGGAACATGCAATGTACTATGTTTGATATGCATAGGGAAATATATACAACACCTGGCACAATCTACCTTCTGTGTCTAACATTGGCATGCAATCATTTAGAAAGTCCTTGTACCTTCACAAATCCAGTGTTGAAAATATGAGCTTTAGCCTGGAAAAAAAATTAACAAATAATTAATTAAGTTTGTTAATTATGAATGGTTGTGCTTTCTCTTACAAGTTTGACTATAAAAAAAAAAGTAAGTTCTCATGGTAATGGTGGAGAAAACTATAGAGCAAAAATGTTCATCAAGTTCTTAAGATGTTCTAACATGTAACGGTTGCTGATGACTATGGACACTTTCTAAGACAAAAAAATAAAAGAGAAAAGATAAATCCCTTCAAAGACCATACAAAAAAAAACACTTCCTACGAGACATTAAAGGCCCATCTAATAGCAACTTAATGAGCTTCATGGGACTCACAGTTAGATCAGCTATATATAACTGTTTGATAGTGGCTTAATGATATATAAAGTATCATATTCAGTAAGCTTCAGGGGGATGCTTTATGCAGAAAGCCTAAGTTTTTTTTTTTTCTAAACCTGCCCCCGCCAATAAAAAACCACTCCTTCCATCTATGAAAAACCTTCCCAAACATAAACGTTCCCATTAACACAGACAAGTTTATTCATACGGGACTTAATCGACAATCAACCAAAACCCCTTAAAGAGCAAATGATAATTATATCTTTCAAAGTACAAAATTGATTTACATTTACTTTATTGATTCTGGTGTTGTAGACTGGAATGACCATCTCCTTGCCAAAGATTGTGGGATCATCCCTGTTGGATCTTTAATTACTCTCTATGTTGTAGATCCCAAAATGGTTATCAAATTTCACCTCGAAGATATTAGACACAATTTATCAAATGATTGATTTCTCATAAAACTATTTATCTTGTAAAACTATATAATTTTACTAATACTTTATAATGCAATCAAACTTTTACTAATACAATTTATTTTGTAAAAATATTTAACATTGCTCATTGGATTTTTCATGTACACCATTTATCAAGGATCAGAAGTTAATATAAGAACCAAATAACAAGCTATAGTTACATAGCCACCAATGCCAGGATACTTGTATCCGAGGGACTAAAAGACACAAGTGAGTTGCTTCGCATAAACGATATAGTATATATGGTGTAGCCAAAAGTATATATATATATATACAAATGGTTGCCAACTTGCCATGAATCTCTTTAAGCTCCAGAAAATGGACCAATATATCATAAACAAAACTTTCATTAGGTTGAGGATGTTTAACATATCATAAAACTTTAAAAGTTCTCTACCGCTTTAAGAAAATAGTTAAATGCATGTATACCTTCAATCTCTAAGCCTATCTAGGCCCTCAAAAAGATTTTGGCGAAGTTTTGTTGGCTTTATCAAAGCTTGACTTGAAAACTAATGGCAAACGGAGTCTACAAAAATGCAAGCAACATATGGCATTATATGTTGAACGGAATTTGGGCAAGTAAATGGAAGTATGGCTATTTATTTAAAAAATGATAAAAGCATAACCATTTGCACAAGTCTGTCAGACATATATGCATATTTACATACAAACGAATATACTTTGAAGTGATGGCCTTAATGTGTTTGGACACATAAATATGTTCCCTAGATTCCATCACATTAGGACCAGCTAATACAAAGAATGGTTGTGCTACCTGTTACAAGTTTGACAAAAAAAGAAAAGTAAGTTCTCATGGTCATGGTGGAGAAAACTATAGAGAAAAAATGTTCATCAAGTTCTTAAGATGTTTTAACATGTAATGGTTGTTGATGACTATGGACACTTTCTAGGACAGAGAAATTAAAAGGGAAAGATAATTCCCTTCAAAGACCATTACAAAACAACACTTTCTATGAGACATTAAGGGCATGTATATTAGCAATTTAATGAGCTTAATGAGACCCACAACTTAATAGATCAGTTATATATAACTGTTTGATAGTGGTTTAATGATATATAAAGTGGCTTATTCAGTAAGCTTCAGGGGGGCTTTATGCAGAAAGCCTAAGTTTTTTTTCCAAACCTATCTTGCTAATTAAAAACCACTTCTTCCATCTATGAAAAACCCAATATAAACATTCCCATCAACAGAAACAAGTTTATTCATACAGGAATTAATCAACAATCAAACCCAATGATAAAGTTCAATAAAAGAAAACCCTCAAGTGAATAAAAATATACACAGGCATCGATAAGAAAATGGAACAATCTTAAGAATGGTAACTGGAAGGTTAGGTTATGAATTTTGAATCGAGAGAAGAGGATGGAACAATCCTAAAAAGTTTAAGGTAAAAAGTTAAATTCTTTGAGTAATAAGTTTAATAAAATTTTCCAAACCCTCACTAAAGTTGATCCAATTAGCTGTTAAAATCAATAAAAATTGGTCAACTTTAAAGTTTCAATCTTCTAAACAACATAAAACTGAATTCCAAATGAAGATTTCAAAACCAATTGCAAATCTAAAAATCCAAAATAGTAGCCACATGGTCTCAAACAAATATAATCCATCTAAAAGGAAACCATCAGAAGCAGCCAACATAAAAAAAGTACACTTGGATAAACCACACTGATTGCATACCCAACTATCAAACCACAAGAAAAATCTGAAATCAAAGTTTAAATCCACGTGGTTATCAAAAAATACAAATGATATTACAGCAAAAGAATCAAGTGGTGATATGTGAAATCTTTAAAGGTTCACCTTAGAAATTGAAGGATAAAAATTCCTAATTGACTTATTATCAGTGTCGATAGGAGAATTACTTGTGGTTGTTGATATAGACTGGATGGTCACTAATAGAGATGATATCCTATGCTCCAAAAAGATGATCAAGATCTTGTCGACAAATGAAGGAGCAATGTACGTTTACGGGAGAGAAGCTTGAGAAGGACCGCAATTATCTCCATAAATAAATCATGCAAATGCTTATCTATAGGTTATTCTTGTTTCTTGGCATACATGGTGAATGTTGAGAAGGAGAAGAGAAGATTATAAGACGTCAAGGTAGTCTGGGAATTTACTGACGTGTTTCCAGCTGATCTACTAGGTTTACCATTTGTCCGTCAAGTTGAATTTCAAATCGACCTCGTTCACGGAGCTGCACCAATTGCAAAAACAGCTTACTATTTGTCAACAACGAAGGTGCAATAGCTAATGATGCAACTTCAAGAGCTACTACATAAGGATTTAGGACGAGCTCTTCGCCATGAGGAGCACCATTCCTATTTGTGAAAAAAGAAGGATGAGTCAATGAGGATGTGCATAGAGTACCATGAATTGAACAAAGTGATCATAAAGGACAAATATCCATTTCTGAGGATTGAAGATCTTTTTGACCGACTTCAAGGTCCGACATGCTTTTCCAAAATTGATTTATGTTGTCTTATAATCAAGTGAAATTTAGAGGGGAAGACGTTCCAAGGACTGCCTTCTGGACGTGTTATGGACACTATGAATTTCTAGCAATGCCCTTCAGTTTGACTAATGCGCTGGCGATCTTCATGGACTTGATGAACCAGGTTTGTCATCCTTTCTGGGACAAATCATGATTATATTTATCGATGATATCCTCGTTTATCATAGGAATGAGGAGGAGCATGGACAACATCTCTGTGAAGTCTTGATGGTGTTGAGAGAAGAAAATTTATATGTGAAGTTTTCCAAGTTTGATCCGACAAAGATCGAGCCCACGATGAATTGGGAGCCTCCAAAGAGCCCAACCGAGATTCAAAACTTCTTGGGATTGGCAGGTTATTTTCAAAGGTTCACTAGAGATTTCTCCAAGATCACCTCACCATTGACGACATTGACAAGGATAAATGTAAAGTTCTTGTAGACTAAAACGCAAGAAAAGTCATTCCAGACTCTAAAATATTATTATGAGAGGCACCGATCCTATCTCTATCATAAGGATCCAAAAAATTTATCGTGTTTAGTGACGCGTTGAAGTTAGGTTTGGGATGTGTTTTAATGCAAAGAGGAAAGATGATCTCTTGTGCATCAAGGCAACTTAAAGAGCACAAGAAGAACTATCCGACTCATGATTTGGAGTTAACGGTGGTGGTTTTTTACCTTGAAATTATGGCGTCATTACTTGTACGACAGGAAGTATGCCTTGTACAGGGAGCACAAGAGTTTGAAGTATGTGTTTGATCAAAATGAGCTAAATATGTGGCAACGTTGATGGCAGGAATTACTAAAGGACTACGATGATGAATTTCTTTACCACCCGATTAAAGCTAATGACGTGGTCGATGCTCTAAGCTCAAAAAAATACAGTGAAGAGGTGAAATCTACTTTATCAAGAATTGATTTAGTGTCAGGTTTAATGAGTAGATCAAGATGGCTCAACTTGAAGTACTCTTAGAGGAGAACCTTAAATATGAAGTTATGTACAAGCAACAGGAGGACTTAAATATAAAAGATAGTCAGGGCATAAAAATTTTCCTTAGACGGATTTGGTGCCCAAGATCGATGGAAACCGGGAGCTATTGTTAGAAGAAGCACATAAGTCCAAGTACTTTATTCATCCCAGGATTATCGATAAGTACCGAAATTTGAAGTTAAATCATTGATGGTCGGTTATGAAGAGAGAAATGTGTGACATGCCTCCAAGTCAAAGCCAAACATCAAAGACCGTATGGAAGGTTCCATCCTTAGAGATTTAGAATGGAAATGGGATACATCATGGACTTCATCACTAAACTACCAAATACCTTAAGAGGGCACAACACTATTTGGGTGATAGTGGATCGACTAACCAAGATCTCTCACTTTCTGGTTATGCAAGAAACTCTACTGATGGATAAATTGGCGAAATTTTACATAGATGAGGTTGTCTCGAGGCATGGTGTGCCTCTATCCATTGTTTCATATTGGGATAATCATTTTACCTCCAATTTTCAGGATGGATTACAAAAGGAGTTGGGGACTAGAGTGAAGTTAAGTACGACTTACCACTCTTAAACTAATGACAAAGTGAGGGGACAATTCCAAACCCTTGAGGATATGCTTAGATCATGTGTCATTGACTTTGATGGAAATTGGGATTCCTACCCAATATTGGTGGAATTTTCCTACACCAATAGTTCAAACTCAAGCATCTGGTGGAACCATTTGAAGCTTTACAAAAAAAAAAAGTGTAGAACCTCGTGTGTTGTTTGGAAGCGGGCGAAAAGCAATTTTCCGGTCCGAAGATCGTTCAAAAAATCGTGGATAAAGTAAAGTCAATCTGAGAGTAGCTCAAGACCAACAGAAAAGCTATGCTGGAAAGAAAAATTGGTCAATAGAATTCCAAGTGGGTAATCGTGTAATGTTAAAAGTATCCCCTTCGAAAGGCATAATCCATTTTGGGAGATGTGGGAAACTTAGCCTCTGTTTCATTAGACATTTTATTGTATTAAGTCAACTTGCCCTTCAATCTTATCAGTTAGACTTACCTCCCAAAATGATCGAAGTTCACCCTACCTTACATGTATGTAATCTACGCAAGTGCTTAACGGAGGAAAAAAGTGTCGTATCGTTATCAGAGATTCAAGTGGACAAAAAGAACCGTCACATAGAGGAACCAGAAGCAGTTTTAGAAAGAAATTCAAAGAAACTACCTCACAAAGAAGTGATCATGGTTAAGGTTCAATAGAAGCATCATCACAGCTCCAACGTAACTTGGGAGTCGGAGGAAGACTCGAAGAGGCGTTATCCTCATTCATTCGTGTAAGACAAGATTTCAAGGACAAAATCATTTCCAAGGTGGGAAGGATTGTAACATCCATATTTTTGGTACATGTAATTTTGAGCTTTACATTCATATTTAACCTTACAATAACTCTTATATGATGCCATGAATTAGTTCTAGTCTTTTGTTACTTAGTCTAGAAAAATCAAATATAAGCAAGATTCCTATGCAACAGCGAACAAACAGCTTCACTCATGTGAAGCAAAACATAAATTAGAGTTTGGGGGAGAGGGGCACCTGTGCCACCGACCTTAGGTTGTGTCGCAAGGGTGGCATTCAACCAGCTGGTACAAATCGAGATTTTGACTCTTGTCTTCATTTATTACTTCACCAACATTATTCCACTCTCTTTAATTCATTCAAGGAGAATTTAAGACATTGATTTCCTTAGACTTCATAGCATTTAAGAGCTTTGAACAAAAGTTAGGAAAATAAAAGCTTCAAGTTCATCTTCATCTTCTCCATCTCCACTTTACCATTTTCAACTTGGTTTTTAGGGTTTCACCTAAAAACCCAATTGTGAGTTTCATTCTTCATTTTTAAAGTTTTATACATGTCATTTTTTACATTCATTTTTTTTTTGAAGTATATAATATTTATATACGGCAAATGCGACAAATAAAATCACACATCCTTCTCATCTTTGGTGAGGTTTAAACCCCTGACCTCCTAGGAGGCCAAGGACTATGATACTGCTAGGCCAAAGGCCCTTTGATTACATTTACTTGTTTCAAACAACTATATAATGCAATCCCTCAATGATTCAGTTATGGATAACTTTCTAGGTTAATTTCTATGGATTTTGGGGAAAAAGATGGAATCTCTCATTTTATGGAACTTTGAGACTTATGAGGAATTAGACTTACTTTCTTGCTAGCTCAAATAATTATTTCTCTCTATAAAGTATTATGAAGTCTTAATGAATGATTTATGATAAAGTTTATATTTTTGAGGGATTAGCCAACTTTATATCCTACAAGTTAAATCTTATTAAATCATATGAACTCTCATTATTGTGGGACTAGATTTACTATGTGGCATGTTTCCATCAATTTGAGCTTGAGATAATAATTGTGTCATACTTCACATGGTTGAATATTTATTGAACCCAAGTGGTAGTCGTTCATGTTCATTTATATTCATAGCATAATTTTTGTCGTATTGGATCCATATGCATAATTGTTACATCGTCAAGAGAAGAATTTTGAAATTCTCTTCTTGATATCATTGGTTTAAGACAATGAAGGAGTTCTATGTCCTCGCCTTATAACATTTGATTTTAGAAGAATGAGGAGTTTTGATGTTCTCATTTCGTAACTTGGGGACTAACTAAGCATGAAGTTTTGATGTTCTTGTCTTAGCTCCAATAAGAATAAATGCCAAAGCTTGTATGGTAGGAGTATTTTTCTCGTGAACATCTCGATGTGGCTTACCTAGTGTTCCACCACATGATGGAATCAGTCTCCCCTGTGATCGCACGATAAATCAATTGATTGCCATTCTTCCTAGTCTAAATGGTTGATATTACATTGTTTGTAAGATTAACCTCTTTCCTAAGGGAGGCTAATGCTTCTTGGTATTTAATTATTTATTTGTAATTTTGTAAAGTTGGGATAACTGTTTCATCTCACTAGGCGTCAAGCCTAACACTTTTTTTCTTATCGACATGTATAGCAGGTCACAGTCGTGTCAAGCCTAAGATCCAATTACACAATGCTTGAAGGGTCATTTAGAGGCACAAGTGGAGATAGCATTTTTGGTAAGCTCTCATTCTTTTGCAAGATAGCAAACTTGGTGGTTGTTTGTAACCCCCGACTTAAATCTAGTCCTAATAGGGTTAGGTAGAAATCTATAGAAACTCTGGTATTCAAACTTTGTATTTGCCATCTAGTAACTTTATTTCCATGTTTAGGCAAATACTTTATTTTTGTATTCAGTTGTTGGTTTTTACCAAGTTTTAAGTTATTGTTATTTTCAAAATTCAGAGGTGTTATACCTATCTCCTTTGCCATATTCTTTTTCCCTCAATACCAGATTCCAGCCATCATCTCCTCAAATCTATCCAGTCTACCTATTCGACAAAATTATAATCAATGACAACGATTGAATCATTTTTCGGCTATGGGTTTAAGGTGAAGTTTTCACGATTGATCGAGTGTGTTATCACGATATGATATCACATATCTTGAGACTCAGATGTTGATTGAGTGGGTTTATGGTGGAGTTATAGTGATCACAGTGTGTTATCCCATATCTTGGAACCCATATGTTGATCGAGTGGATTTATGGAAGAGTTACAGTGATCACAGTGTGTTATCCCATATTTTAAAACTTATATCTTGAAACATGTATATTGATCTGGTGATCGCGATGTGTTATCCCCACTTCACAAATCCATCACAGTGACCATAATGGGTATCATATCATGTATACAGTGGGTATCAGTAGTTATCTGTGAGTATATATAGAGAAAAAATGATCCTAATTAATGTTTCACAACGTGTATACAATGGGTATTATAATGGAATGTTTCATGTGAGAGGAGAGATGAGAGATATGATTTCTAGAATACCTAAAATGTCCTTCAATTAAAAATTTAAATCAACAAACTTATTAATTTCATAATTTATTTTAGGATTTATGGTTGAAATTGGATATCACAGGTCTCACAAAATGTTGAGTTCTTCCTTAAATGACCATAAATATACACATTTCATATACATATCCATATCCATATACATGTAGACATAACATAAGTACATAACCCATATACGATAAAAGCAAAAAATAAGCAGCAATCACAACATAATATACATCACTAAAGTCAAATAAGTATAATATAGAAAGGGGGTTGATATCCCCACCCCCTTAAGCATTTCTCACCCCCCCCCCCCCTCACATCTTTCCCTCACTCACACTCTCACATTCACCAAATTTTTTAAAATTTAAATTTTAAATTTACATTTTATACCCCTGTAATTAGTTAATTAATTTACTTTACATCCTTTCCTTTTAAATTTTTCATTTTACACCCTTATCAAATTAACACATATAATCGTATATCAATTAAAACATATTTTCAAAATACATTTTTATTTTAACAATTTACACCATTATAATCGTCTCGTTAATACCTTCAAAATGAGACCAATATTGAATAGTTTTTGACTTAATTATATTATTATAATACTATGAAAAATATTTTTAATATACAT
>NC_037540.1:16656439-16659160 GCF_001531365.2 Cynara cardunculus var. scolymus | reverse complement strand
TTAATTAATATATGTAATTATAGTATAGATAAAAAACTTAGGGGTATAATAGAAAAGTATTTAAAAAATTGAAGGGTGAAAACTAAAAATATTAAAGGGTTAAAATTGAAAAATAAAATAAATAAATTTTAATTATTTTATTGTATTATATAAGTGGGGGTGTAGAAAATGTAGGGAAAAAAGAATAGGAGGGGGTGGGGTTAGAAAACCCCTATAGAAAATCGTAATGATTCTCGGTAGTCCGTACAATGATTGTTTACCACATGTTATTGGTTTAAGAAAATGAAAACGAAAACGAAAATAAAGTATGTATATACGGTATGATTCCCGATACAATGATTGTTTACCACATGTTATTGGTTTAAGAAAAAATGAAAAAGAAAATGAAAACAAAGGGCTGATAAGAGTGTATTTGTTTCCATCTTTGTTAGGTTTCTTGTGATTGTTTTGAAATTGGAATCTATGTGTTTTGGTAGTAATTAGCATATGGGACCCTTGATGTTCCCATTTTTTGGAATTCAGCCCCACAAAACAACCATCTCAAGTCCCTTTTTGAATCATTACAATTATAATTATATAATACAATATAAGCCGTCAAGTCCGTATGTTTTCAATTGCTACTACAATTACAAGACGTGTTCTTACCACTTGAAATTGCAATTCTTGATTTTGTAAAACTTGTTTTCATTTTGTATAATCACTTTGAAAACCATCTTATAAAATCATATTTAACTTTGTGATTTTATATCATATATGTATTTTTTTTCCCTGTAAATACATATATGATCCCAATTTACGGGGTGATTGGGATTGCTTATTTGGAACAACTTATGTTTTTTCTACAAAAGTACTTATCAACTTATTATAAGTTATAAGGGTTTAATTTCTTCAAAAACTGCTTATTACCGGTTTGACACCGGTGTAAGTTGTTTATTCAAACACTCAAAAATGCTTATTACCGGTATCACATCGGAATAAGTCAATAAGTTGTTTTTATAGGCAATCTCAAACACCCCCTTAAACGTCGACACTCAATTTTTTAACCTTACGTTCGTTAACGTGCTATAAAAATTGTTTTTGAAGAGTCTATCACCAATTTGAGATAAACAGATTGTAAATGGGGGAAAAACAAATTACTATAATAATAATAAAAGAAATATTTCCTCATATATACCAAAATATTACATGTTTGATAATTTTCTTTTTCTATTAAAAATAATATAATCTTTGAAAATTTCAAAAGTTATTAAATCTCGTCAAATCACTTTATAAAAATTATTTAATATATGATGTTGCAAGATTATTCTGTTCCTTGTTTTATTATCATTTACTGGTTATTTATATTAATTAAAGTTACATATAAATATTATAACTAAAATAATTATAAAATTACAAGTATACCAGACAAAAGCGATTCAAGTGGGACTACGATAGTAGCCCAAAACCGAGTGGGTCAACCACTTGCTACAAGTCACTTTCTGAACACTTTATATACATATACACACAGATATGTTAATTAGGCTAGTGTATAAACTAACAGGTCCACTTAAGAAGGATAATTTTAGTATGTAAAAAGATGTTAGATTTCATTAACTGATGGGTCGTAAGTAATATGAATCAGGATCTTGACGGAAGGGCATCTAACTTGCATTTGGTATGCGAGTTATCACAACTTATAAGAAAAAAAATTCAACGAGGTTAGTCATATGGCATCATGGGACCAAACAAACTAGTACGCTTTTGGGTTCATTTGTACTTATGGAACTATTAGTGCCACATGTACTTGTCGTATCCAAGTTTCTTATTCAAGTCTTTAAGACCGTTGTTTTTAGATGAAGTCAATAATGTCGAGAGCATATGTAATTATGGAGCTTTTCCAAAAAAAAGGTGGAACCCACATAAAAAAAAAACTTCATTTTTTTCTCGGATTTTTTCCCAAGTTTGTATGGCCAATAAACATTTCAAAGAGCTTTCTAATAAGCACCGGCACCATTATTAGAGAGTTTGATATTTAGATTGAGAAAAGCTTTATGAACATGATCTCAAGAGCTCAAAGAGAAGCCGAGTTGTTATTCTGAAGCTATACGTATCGTTTGATTCAATTGCGTTACGTGTTTTGAAATAGAAGTGGACAAAAACAATATGAAGTAATAATTCATAAGATACAAGTGGAGTAAGAAGAAAATGCAGCCTACCCCGCTTAGGAGTAAAGTGATTGAAATAATTGCAAGAAATGAATCTATGAGTGTTGTTGTGACTTTGGATTCTTTTGTGGGCCAAATTTGGAGATGTTATTTATGGGACAGGCCCTAATCAAAACATTAGGTATGTCCCCATCCCCATATATATATATATATATATATATAGGGAAGGGTTCAAACGAGAACCCCTGTGATTTACGAGAACGCAAGAACAACCCAATAACCTCATATTGTGATAAAAAATAAAATTAAAAGATTTTTAAAATTTAAATTTAAATTTAAAAAGATTCAAAAAAAATTTAAAATTAAAAAGATAATAAAGATAATAATGGAATCATCAAATCTTTTAAACACGATCATTATCTTTTAAACACTCATTATTATCATTATCTAGTAAAACGGTTACGAAATAGGTTAGGATTATAGTAGGTGTGATAATCATGTGATATAGGTGTGATAATCATGTGATAGGGGTGTGATAATCACCATTATACATCACTTGGGTTATCGTTTTGGTTAA
>NC_037540.1:16655272-16656339 GCF_001531365.2 Cynara cardunculus var. scolymus | reverse complement strand
GCTTTGAGACGCGCAAAATGACTTGTCATTATGCTACCTCATTAAATGTCATCCAATCGTGGATGAGAACGTGGCACATTACTCATGATGACCACTTTTTGAACCGTCGTCTTCTCTCTCTCTCTCTCATATTTCTTCTTTCTCTACTCTTACCTATAAATATGAGATTTCTTCTTCACTTTTCTCTTTATGCTTTCAAAAAATTATTAGTCGAACCTCTGCTAATATTTCTCCAAAGCAAGAACATCCTTCAAACCCTCTTTCTTAGACCTTTCCTCTTCAATCACAAAGATCAGAATCATTCTCTTTCTTTTTCTTCGTTAACAGAAATCTGTTTAATATTATTAAGAACCTTGTTCTCTTAATACATTAAACTAAAGATTTTTAATCATTTCTTTCTTGATTAATAAATCTGTTTCTTGATACACATTCTACTTGAAAAACCCTTATTTTTCATGGTTTTTTTCAAATGAAGTTTTTCCTTGTTTAAAAACTTTTTCTATACTCTTTTAACCATATATTCTTGGTACATTTTCTAACCCTTTCGTTTCCTGTTTATGTTGATTATTTAACAAAATACAGATGGCTGCCAAGAACGTCAACTTCGCTATTGACGAGATCTYGATCAAGGCCAAMAACCATCTTGCCTTGCTCGAGATACCTCCTACACGAGCCTTTTACCAACCGGCGACTGACTTTCTCAAACAGTCATCGATCTGCTACGCTATCAACCATGAGCCTTTCATGGTTAAGGAAATACTCCAGCAGTTCTTGTACACTGCTGAGGTCGTTAAGGTCCAAGACGAAGCCGGACGAACAATGGAGCATATCCACTTCACCTTCAACTGTATGGAAGTGAACTTCGGGGTTTCTACACTCCGCTCAGCTCTCCGTCTTCCAAGGGGTCCCTTCGACAGCGAACCCTCCACTGCCAAGTGGCCAATGAAGAAGGACTCTGATGCTYCTCTCAAGTCACTGACAAAGATTGAGAAAAATAGGATGTCAGCTGTCTGGCAATACCTATTCTCTCACTTCATCCAGTGCATGGGTGGAAAGACTGGTGGTCA
>NC_037540.1:16592457-16648624 GCF_001531365.2 Cynara cardunculus var. scolymus | reverse complement strand
TTTTGTACTATTCACTGTAGCAAAGGACAAGCCTTCCTCTTAAGGCTTGACACGCACGCTAAACCTACCATATTGCATTAAATGTTCATTTAATGCACTGGGTATAAATAGAAGTGTTTCTTCTCCATGCAGAGTGCGCGCATGTCTCTGTTATCCTCTTCTTATTTCAAACATCTTCTAGCTTAAGTAAAAGATCTTCCTTTTAGCAATCTCTTTTCTTGTATTTGCTAAAGATTTGTGTGTAWCCAAAGATTGTTTAGATAGGTTTTCTTTACCTTATCTTTCCGCAAACAGTCTTGTAAAATCTGTATTGATCTTCTCTATCAATATATATTTTAAATTTGAAAATACTGTATTTGTATTCATCCCCCCCTTCTACAAACTGTTTCTATTCTTGTAGACCCTTATGAGACCAACAGAGGGATACTCAGTGACAACGTCTTTGTTCTCTCGAAAAATGACCATTGAAATGAGTAGAGCACCATATTTCACACAACCATTAATAGTGATGTTTAAAATTTTGTGAAGGATCATTCTCTTTTAAATCTTTTCTATGCACCAGTTGAAGTCACAATCATTCAGCTTCAGCACTTGTTGACGTTCACGTTTAGCTTCTACTAACAGTTGGGCTTTAGCACTGAGCGAATCTTTCCTTATGAATATCCTTTCAACAAGTGCCTGATCAGCTAGAGCCTTGGCTAAGTTCAAGTTGTCTTTAAGTTGTTGCTGATGTTTTTTCAACTCTTCTTCAGCATGTAGGGATTCTTCACGTTTAGCTTCTGGAAAAAAAATCAAACTCACCACATTACGAAGAACATTTTTTACTCTAGATTGGTCGAGCTGACTTACTAGCTGAGCCATCCTCAGGTCTTCTTCAACTTCTAAACGCATAGGCTGTCTAGACGACTTCCAGGGTATTAAAGTGTTGGCTTCATCATCATCTTCATCGTCCTCTAGGGTTTCAAAAGATGGGAGATGGGTTGAAAGACCAAGAGGGTTTGTTGCAGAGAGCGATAGAGAAATAGAGATAGAAGCTTTAGTTTCTGAGAAGAGAGGTACAAACCTGGAGGTGAATGCATCCTTAGATTGACTGACTGCCCCAAGAACTAGGGCAAGGTTGTCTTCAGCCACTTCTTGGCCTTTGTTAGTGGAGTGCTGGTTCCCTGATGATTTCTCCCCCTCAAAAGCAGGTTATCTGAAAGATATTCCTTTTGTTGGTTGTCTTGGAATGACTTGGATGCAGAAATCATCATCATCATCGTAATCATCGTTTTCATCACCAGCATTTGGCAATGCATATGGCAGTTGAAAGGTAAATAAATTGTCTAGAAAGAATAGATAGTAAAACACCAATAAAACAAGAACAATACAACACTAAAATAAACACTGCTCTGATACCACTTGTTAGTCCTAACCGGATCTACAAGAGTTTATATGTAACAATTTGTAGAAAGGGGGGAATGAATACAAACACAGCAACTTTCACTTTTAAAAAACTTATATTGATAAAGAAGATCAATACAGATTTTTACAGATTATTTACAGAAAAGATAAGATACATAACTTATTTGAACAATCAAAGAAACACACAGATAGCAATAAAGAAAAGAGTTTCTATAAGAAAAGGTTAAGAAGATTTTGTGCACTTCACTTGTTACAGTGGAAGTTTTTCTCTTAGATAGAGAGCTAGAGGGAGGAGCATCTTCTTCGGCAAGATCTTCAAGGCAAGGAAACTTGGATATGTTAATGAGGATAACCGAGAAGAAAGAACTACTCAACTATTTATACCCATTGCATTAAATGCAATTCAGAAGGTACAAAGCACGTGGAAAGCTTTAAGAGGTGAGGTTGTCCTTTGTTGCAGATATACAGTCTTTGGTCGTATATGAACAATAGTCTTTCACAAAGTAGCTAAACATGCTTGGAGATAGTAGAGTGACTTTGTACATTACTTTACTTTGAGAGGTATGGGTTTGCCATTTGTGTGTAGAAGGACAAGGCAAAACTAATCCTGTTCAACAAGATTTATTTGATCACTGACATTGGCATGACGCTGAAGTTCTCACTAGTGTTCGCTGAATCTTGAGTAGATTTCACATTTGTGTAGACGGACTTGTCAACACTGAAAAACCGCATCAGATCACGAACTTGCTAGTCTTTATCTTCCGCTTCTGTCTTCGATATTGCTGAAGGTTCTATGATGTGAGTTCTATTTTCCTGAAAAATACTTTTCTCTGAAAGAATTACAATACATGTTTAGCAATCACTGAACAAACTCGGTGATGATCGATGAAGCTGAATAAAGAGATGGTACACTTCGTTAGATAAAAGAGATCATCATCAAATCACTGAGAGAAAGGATCAACAAAAAGATCTCCACCCTAGGATCAATATTGATTGAATGTCAACACTAATGAGGTTCACCAAGATGCACAAGATCAATTTCTTTCTAAAGCACAATTCATGGGTGGGCTTGAGATTAGAAGTGATCAAGGGTTCATATCTCTTCTAACGTTTCTCACTATAACTTCCCTTCTTACATGATCCTTTGCATGTGAGCGCACGCACACACACAAATATATATACATATCTATACATATACACATATATACATATATATACATATATATACATATACACATATGTACATACATATATATATATGTATGTGTGTGTATGTAATAATATGCATATTCACACAACAAGAAACAAATAGGTAACATTTGTGTTTTAAGAGGTGCTGAAATTGTGATAATTGGATCTTGGTTATCACCTGAGGTAAATATAATGTGATTATTTGTTATGTGTTTACCTGACAGCATGATAAATTGTTATATTTAATCATGCTAATATGTGAAAATATATATAATGTAGATGCATGAATAAGATTATGTGTATATGTAGATGCACATGTATGTATGATATATATATATGTGTGTGTGTGTGTGTGTGGATATGCATGCATGTATATGCATATGTGTATAAGTATATATATATATATATATATGGTTAATTGATGGATGCATGAATGCATGCATATATGTGAAACCCTCAATCAGAGAGTTTGTAATTGCTATGAACCCCAACACCTTTTCATTAACGGTAGATGCGGCTGAAGTGACCGAACGAAATAAGAACCGACAGCCAAAAGGAAAGGTTGTAAAGAAAAGAAAATGGGAGGGGCCTTCATCTTTTCGAGGACCGAAAACGGTAAGATATGATAACAGATCTGAGCAGAAGATCAGTGAGAAAGTCTGCTCACAGTGCCGACAGGTTCATCAGGGTGAATGCAAAATGGACCCAAGAAAATGTTATAAGTGCGGTGAAACAGGTCATCTGTCCAGAAGTTGCCCAGCTAACCGAAGGTGTTTTAATTACAATTCTCTGGATCATATTCGACCGAATTGTCCCTTGTTGAGAACTCCGTAGTTAACAATGGGGAGTAATGCGTCGGGTACTCGGGGAAGGCCTACTGTAAATAGAGGAGGGCAAGGAGGGGCGTGTGGATGGTCCTTCCAGATGACTAAGAATGAGGCAGAAGCATCACTGGATGTAGTAACAGGTACATTCCTTCTGAATTCAATACGTGCTAAGGTGTTATTTGACTCTGGTACAAACTTTTCGTTTGTATCACCATTGTTTGTTCAAACTGCATGCTGAATTCTGTGATACTTGATGATGAATTAGTAGTTGATACTGCTAATAGTCAGGAAACTGTTATTAGTGTGTTCAATAACTGTATTATTGTTATTGAGGGCYGTGAACTCCCGATTCGGTTATTTCCTATGCCGATGAAGGAATTTGATGTAGTGGTGGGTATGGACTGGTTGGCAAGGTATCAGTCTAGTATTGTTTGTAATCAGAAAATCATCAGAATTACTCTGCCAGACCAAGGAATAGTTGTTATTTATGGTGATCGTCAGAATCACCATACCAGTATTTTGACAGTAATGAAAGCTCAGAAAAGTATTCGGAAAAGGTGTCAGGGATGTTTGGCATACATAATTGATATGAAGAAAGAAAAGAGAAAAGAGGAACCGATTTCGATTATTAGTGAATATCCAGAAGAGTTTCCAGAAGACTTATATGGATTACCACCAGACAGAGTCATTGAATTCCGAATTGATCTTGTACCAGGGGCTGCACCAGTAGCAAAGGCGCCATACTGGTTAGCTCCATCTGAATTGAAAAAACTGGTTGCACATTTGAAAGATTTAACTGACAAATGATTTATTAGGCCCAGCACTTCACCTTGGGGTGCTCCAGTCTTATTTGTCAAGAAGAAGGATGGGTCTATAAGAATGTGTATAGACTATCGTGAACTAAATAAGTTGACAATTAAAAACAAATATCCTTTACCAAGGATTGATGACTTGTTCGACCAATTGGTGGGAGCAAGTTATTTCTCCAAGATTGATTTAAGGTCAGGGTATCATCAGCTCAAAGTTAGGGAAGAAGATGTTGCCACAACAGCATTCAGAACTAGGTACGGGCATCACGAATGATATTAGAATTACTGAAGAAAGAAAAGTTGTACGCAAAGTTACGCCCGCAGCCTTTTATGGATTTGATGAATAGGGTATGTAAGGAATATCTTGATAAATTCGTTATTGTATTTATCGATGATATTTTTATATACTTTAAGACTGAAGAAAAACATGCAAAACATCTTCGTCTGATATTAGAATTATTGAAGAAAGAAAAGTTGTACGCAAAGTTATCTAAATGTGAGTTCTGGTTAAGAGAAGTCCAATTCCTGGGTCACGTCATCTCAGAAGCAGGGGTAAAAGTAGATCCAACAAAAATAGAGGCAGTTGCAAAATGGGAAGCTCTGAAAAATCCTTCTGAAGTCCGAAGCTTTTTGGGATTGGCTGGCTATTACCGTAAGTTCATTCAGAATATTTCTAAAATAGTTGTGCCATTGACCAAATTGACTCGGAAGAACGTTAAATTCCAGTGGGAAGGAGAACAGCAAGAAGCCTTTCAACTTTTAAAAGATCATCTTTGCAACACGCCGGTATTAACCCTACCAGATGGATCCGAAGACTTTGTGGTTTACAGCAATGCTTCAAAGTTAGGGTTAGGATGTGTTCTGATGCAGAAAGAAAAAGTGATTTCTTATGCGTCAAGACAATTGAAAGATCATGAGAAGCAGTATCCAACCCATGACATGGAATTAGCAGCAATGGTGTTTGCTCTGAAAATCTGGAGACACTATCTTCTGGGAACAAAGTATTAGATTTATACTGATCATAAAAGTTTACAACATTTGTTCAGCCAGAAAGAATTAAATATGCGACAGCGCCGGTGGATTGAACTGGTTAATGATTATGATTGTGAAATCCTCTACCACCCGGGAAAAGCTAACGTGGTGGCTGACGCCTTGAGCAGAAAAGAAAGAAGTGGGACCATTAAAGCAGTGGCAATGAGAATGAATTTGATCCCTGACATTCGTAAGGAACTTCAAAGATGTCAACAAGAAGCTATGAAAGAAGAAATTGTTAAGACAGAAAGGTTGGGTAAGATGATTTCAACCTTGGAACAGAATGACGAAGGACTAATGTGCTTTCAAGGGCGAATTTGGGTACCATGTTTTGGAGATATCTGAAACACTATATTAAATGAAAGCCATAAGTCCTGATACTCTATTCATCCAGGCACTAATAAGATGTATAGAGATTTGAAATCTTTTTATTGGTGGCCCGGGTTAAAAAGGGACATAGCTAAATATGTGGAACAATGTCTGACATGTCTACAGGTTAAGATTGAACATCAGAAGTCGTATGGAAGACTTCAATCTTTGGAGATACCTGTATGGAAATGGGATCACATTACCATGGATTTCGTTATGAAGTTACCTCGAACTCCAAAGGGGTATGACGCGATCTGGGTAATTGTTGATCATTTGTCTAAATCTACGCATTTTCTGCCAATAAGAGAGAAGTACTCTTTAGAAAAGCTGGCGCAGATTTATATCAAAGAAATTATAACCAGACACGGTGTTCCATTGTCTATTGTCTCTGATAGAGATAGTCGGTTTACTTCAAAGTTCTGGGAAGGATTGTAGAAAACTTTGGGATCTGAAATCCGACTAAGCATAGCTTATCATCCACAGATTGATGGGCAGAGTAAAATAACTATCCAGACTCTCGAAGTTATATTGAGAAGTTGTATTATTGACTTCGGGGGATCGTGGGAAGATCACTTGCCATTGATAGAGATTGCATATAACAATAGTTACCATTCCAGCATCCAAGCGACACCGTATGAAGTGTTGTATGGACGTAAATGTCGAATACCGTTGTGTTGGAATGAGGTGGGTGAAAAACAGCTGACGGGTCCTGAAATTGTCCAAGAAACTTCTGAGAAGATCGAACAGATCCGCGAAAGAATCAAAACAACACAAGATCGCCAGAAAAGTTATGCTGATAATCGTCGAAAGTCGATTGAGTTTAGTATAGTTGATTTGGTGATGTTGAAAGTTTCGCCATGGAAGGGTGTCGTCAGATTTGGAAAGAAACGAAAGCTCAGTCCGAGGTATGTGGGGCCATTCAGAATATGTAAACGAAATGGACCAGTAGCGTATCAGCTAGAGCTGCCAGAAGAGCTGAGTCTGATTCACAACATTTTTCATGTATCGAATCTGCGGAAATGTTTAGCCGATCCAAATTTAGCTATACCAATGCCAGAGATTGAATTAAACAGTAAGTTGAATTTTGTGGAAACACCGAAAGCCGTAATTGACCGAAAGATCAGGGTGTTGAGAAACAAAGAGATAAGCCTGGTTAAGGTTCAGTGGAAGTTTCACAAAGGACCAGAAGCAACATGAGAATTGGAGTCAAAGATGAGATCAGAATACCCTTGGCTCTTTAATTAAAGGAATTCCGGGATGGAATTCTTTTGAGGGGTGGATGATTGATAATTGGATCTTGGTTATCACCTGAGGTAAATATAATGTGATTATTTGTTATGTGTTTACCTGACATCATGATAAATTGTTATATTTAATCATGCTAATATGTGAAAATATATATAATGTAGATGCATGAATAAGATTATGTGTATATATAGATGCACATGTATGTATGATATATATATATATATATATGTGTGTGTGTGTGTGTGTGTGGATATGCATGCATGTATATGCATGCATGTATAAGTATATATATATATATATATATATATATATATATATGGTTAATTGATGGATGCATGAATGCATGCATATATGTGAGGAGGGCAGTTTAGCCGCCTTACCCTCTTTTGGAAAGTATATAAGGAGGGTTTAAGGCCTCCATCATTTTCTTCTTACCATTTTTAGAAAGTAAGTGTGCGATTTGAGAAGAAGTTTTGACCGGACTTTAAATCTAAGCTTTTCAAAAGACTGTTTTGCAAAAAGGCTTTCAAGGTGAGTGGTTTAATTTCTTTGAAAACTCTTTACAATTGCATAAATTGATTGTATAGCTTTTATTTTAAACTTGATGAATGATGTCCGGATTAGACTAAACCGGACAAGGGATGAGCGATTTAGTCTTAGACCGGTTAAGAGTCAAGCGATTTAGTCTTAAACCGGATAAGTGTTGAGCGATTTATGAATAATGAGTTTGTTTAACATTTTGAACGGAGAAGTTGGAATACGACTAAATAGTGGCCGGATTATTTTAAATCGGACAAGCCTTGAGCGATGTGTTGTCCGCACTTGTTATCCGGACAAAAGTGTTAGAATTTATTCTAAGTGTTAAATCGGACAAGCCTTGGGCGATGTGTTGTCCGGATTTGGTAAATCGGCCAAGACTTGACCGGAGATGAAGTCCGGCCAAGTCATGTTGACCGGATTTGTGTTATGTCTTGTGCTTGATTGATAAAAATTGTTATTTTATCATAAAATGGGAATTTTGATATAGATGATTTTGAATTGATAATAATTCCATTGACTGCGGTCTATTTGGAATCGTTTTTTAAAAATATTTTGATAAGGAAATAAGGGTGGCATATCAAGGAGAGGTGTACATTTGGATATAAAGATGGCATTTGTATGTGTGTTGTATGATATAACTCTTTCTATTATATCCTTTAAGATTACTGTGGTTTGGAATCTTTATTTCTTTGTGATTTAAAGATTTAGGATCAAGGTTCTTATTGGAAATCGTAGTCTGGATGTTATTGAGAAGAAAATAACAGGTTTGGCCTAAAACTTTAAATAAACCTTGTTTGATTAGAAAAGGTTTAAAAGTGGCATTATATGAAACCTGGTTGGTTCAAAGGTATGTTTTTTGAATAGCTTAATGCTTGGCTTGAAAAGGGAAAGGTACTGGTAATATGCCCCATTTATTCATATATTGGTTATATATGTGAAAAGTTGTTTTATTTAAAAAGTTTTGGTGATTACCACCCTGCAATAACTTAAATAGGGTAGCTCACTAGACCTTTCGGTCTAACCTTCGTTTTGTAATTTTAACTATATATTGCAGGAGGTACGGACGGTAAGGGAAAGGGGAAAATGTGATATTTTTCTAAATGTTTATCTACATGAAGATTTGTTTATAATGTATAGTTTTGATTGATGTACGATGATTAGTACAAGAAATGTATTTTGTATGGAAATTTCTTGTACTAAAGGACCTAAGTGAAATATAAACATGTATTTCTTCTGTATGAAGTATGTGTTACATGTAATGTGTGGTATGGAGTGTTACAGGAAATCTTACTTCATGTTTTATTGATAAGAGGTGATGTTGAAGTCTGAAATTTGAATCAATAAGACTTTTTGTTTTTTGTAAATTGATAAACGTCTAAATTTCGTTAAATTCTCTATTTTACTCATTAGAAAATTATAGTGTTAAATTTATAGATAAATTTATCCAATTTCACATATTTATTCATCACCATTATGAAATTTACATCTAAATTATATAATTAGCACTCATTTAAATGAAAACATGCCATTGATGGTATTTAACACATTTAAATTCTATTAAAATACATCAATTGAAAGAGGTGATGATCGATTTGGTAAGGATCAATTGAGAAAAATGATTGATTAAGGTTAATCAATTGAGAAACGTCGTTGCTAAAGGTCTGGAGAACAATAGAGGCAAATAAGAGATCTATTTATCTCTTACCAGATAAGAGGACATTAAAACATAAGTGACTCTGAGAAACTGGAAAAACCAAATAGTCTTAAATGTCCTACCTATTAATAAATCAGACATAAGAGGCTGATAAAAGCTTTTTTTTTTTAAGCAAACAAGGCCATAATGTACATAAATCAAACCATTTAAGGTTTACACATTGCGTCCGAACATATCAAAACTATACAATAATCTGAAATAACATATATCAGATATCTTCACAATTCTTCAGCAAGCTTAACATAAAGACAACCAAACTGATGAACTCACAACTTTCCTTTTCCTTTATCACTAAAACGCAGCTGCTCTAAAATGCACATTTTTTAAAAAACAAAATGAGGATTAGACCATACAGTTTAGTGAGGAAATCTTTGTCAGTTTCAGCAATCTAATAAAATCCAGTTACTATAAAACATTTCAATTTGTTAGATATAAATTGACACCAAGGCTCAACATCCCACCCAGGTAACTTGTCACAACAACAATCACTGCTCAATATCACACACTCTGGTAAGGTTGCAATTCCTATCAGTTGTGGCCTGCCACACAAAACAAATTCGTGGGCACTATATATCCCCTGCACGGACCATCATAATCCTAAGTTTTATAACCAAAGAATTCATAATTTCACCACATGTGTTAAAATCCAACATCATGTAAAGATAATGCAACACAATTAACAGTAAAATACAACCATACCAATGAGGTATAACGTCGAAGTAATAATCAACTAATAACATATGCATTTCAATTAAAACGGTTTATAAGAAAACTCACCTTGATTACGATAAACGAAGATATAACTTTAACCGTCTCAAATGATCGAAACCGAACATGAAACCCAAACCAAAGACCGGAATAAATAATCATGGTTTACAATCTAGATGATTAAGGGGCCGTTTACCTAAACACTTACCCAGTAAGCGCTTAACGGTAAAATTCAACTCTATCGCTTACTTACCAAGTAAGATTTTAGTCTAGCAAAACAACAACATTATGTAACAATATACCCGGTAAGCGCTAACCGTGGTAAGAGTCGTCGTCATCACTTACCGGGTAAGACTCTCGGTCCCTGCCTTCACTCTTACCATGTAAGATTATTGGTCCTTGTCATACTCATCCGGTAAGAAATGTGACTTGGTAAGCGCTTACTCGAGTAAGAATTATGTAAACGGCCCCAAATCTATTCCATAACTCTTAATGTTTACATAAAAGATGCCCCAAAAAACCCAAAAACAACACCAAGAAAAAATGGCAAACAGTAGGGAATGCAACCCTGATGGTCGCATCAAGGTCGCAATTAACACTGGATGCAACTTCCAGGCCTACTCATCCCCTGCTCAACCCAGTTTTCAACCAAAACCATTCCCAAATGGGTTTCTACTTTTCAGAATGTAAACCATGAGTAAACAAGAAGAAAAGTAAACCCATTTAAATGGGTTTTTACTTTTCAGAATGTAAACCATGAGTTGGGACAGGGCAAGAAAATGTAAATCATGAGTCCTATCTTTGTATTGATTTTGATTTTGAGACGAAAATGGGCAACTTGTGTGAACCAAAGGGGCCAAATTTGTAATTTACTATAGAATATAGCTTGATGACTTTTGAATTAGCATCATCAAGTACATATAATATTTATATACGACAATCATCGAAATCCAACACATAGAATCGTTGTATAGTTAACATGACAGTAGAATCAACAACGCCTCCGAGCTCGACCTTCTCTGATGACCAAAGAAACGGCTTATATCATACAATTTGCAAAACAGTCATCAAATTATGTTTTAAGACGTGCATTTTGAATAATAAAAAAAGCACCTCTTAACGTATAATTTGGACGAATGGTAATTTACATCTTCACCTCAAGGATTGCTAATAGTTTACATGTCTAAATGTAAAAGCTTATAGAACCAATTATGGGTTTAATTTTTTCTACAAGTTGTACCATCTTGGCATTTTATGTCTTCTTCCTCATTTGCAGCCTGAAAATTGACCAAGTTTTGCATCCAATGAGTAAATACTTCATTTTTTATTTTCATGAATTGCAAAGTATATGATTAAAAACCACATAAATTGATTATGGTTTTCTCATACCAATGGTTTTCTTGCAGTGAAGAACAGCTTCATAAATCGAATTCTCAGAATCGCAGGATCTTCGCCAATTATCTGCAGCATAGACTTCGCAGGATTGTGGCCAGTTATCAGAACTGTATGCTTCATTTGTTCTGGGAGACGATGGGCCCGCAAATCCCCAAATCTTGGTCGTTTCCGAGTCGCACGATCTTCGCCAATTATCGACAGGATACGATTCACTAGAAAACGTGGTCTTTCCTGTGCCTGAAAATTCCCAGTTTTTGGTTCTCTGTAGGTCACTAGAATCACACCTTCCTCTTCTCATTCTGAGCCAAATCAACCGAACCAAATTCAAATACTTCTGAACGACTCTTTTAGGTAATCTTTTGTACCTTCTAAAGGATAAAGAACGGCTTCTGCGATAAGAACAGACGTTTTCTTGGACGGCTGACGACGACACTGGTGAAGCTGGAGTCGAATTAGAACCAACATCCAACGGCTTCAGAAAGAGAGGAACCAGGAACCCATTAGAGATGAGTTCATCAGCATGAACTGAAGGCTGCAATGTTGGCAGATCAAAGTCGAAATCTTGATGAAAAACAAGAAATCTTTTAGAAGCAGAAAGCTTAGGGTCCATTTCTATGAAGTTAGATTCATCAAAAGAGAATCTAAAAGACCCTTTTGGGCTTTCAAAAGATGGTTTTAGGTTCACTAACCAACTGTAGGAGAAGCTCTCAATAGATAGTGATTCTGAAACTTCCATGGAGGATAATTAATGTATGAAAGAATTTAATGTCTACAGGGATGTGTTTATCAAATTCTTTGTGGTGTGTATACATATGTATGTATATATATATATAGAGAGAGAGAGACAGAAATCATACATGTGCATGTAAAGACATCATTATTGTGGTCCTTCATGCTGCTATAGATAACATATAATTATCAGTAAAATAAGGGAAGAAAAAGTAGCAGAATAGACAGAAATGTGAACCCCACATGATGTAATGTTGCATGTTATGTTTAATAATAAAACAGGGCATTGACATTAAGAGATCAGGTTCAGTTCATAAAAGCAACATTAAAAACTGCATTTACAGACCTCCTTCCCTAATTTCTGCAGACCCAAGAAGCCTTCATGCTTCATTTCTTTTTTTACATGCTACTTCTGTATACATTCAATGGAGCAGGATGTAAGATTAAACTGTAAACTGATGACGAAAATAAATGCAATTCCTACACATAAATGGTTAACAATACCCACAGGGTATGCAAGGCCTAGTTTTAAGTTACAAAGTTGTTTTGAAAACGTAACAAAGTGAAATTACTATCAAATATCGCTAGTAAAGCTAGAGTCGAAGGGGATACGTGTTCAAACCCATCAAAAAAGCTATATTATCAAACATTGAGCTCGATACTATATGGCGCCATGCCCTATTGAATCCCATTTTCCGCCCTTCAAGAGGGGAAAACAAACTTTGCCAAGGTCTCCGGCAGGGCCAGAGGGGATAGTTGCCTTAAACAATTGTATTAGTAAGACTACAAATAAAAAACAAGTATAAGAAGTGAAGTGTCTAGGGGACAACTAAACATATATGGCATAAAACAATGATGCTTGTCACATGAAGTTGTATAATATAAAGAAACATGCATGCTTGTATTAAAATAAGAAGGTCCTCAAATTCTATATACTTCTCTAAGTAATCAATTATTATATCTCCTAGTGTTGTGTATTCAATTATATAATGGTTAGGTCCAATTATATATTGGTTAGATGGACCTGGTGGACCCAAGCACCTCTTCTTTGCGAGTCTTCGGAAAACGAACCTCGTCTCACTTGGAGGTAAGGATGGAAACAGAACTGATATTGGACAAATAATGCATCCCCTGTCCCGACCTTGCCCCGACTAATCCTTGATTGGTCCGGAGGGAAGGAATCCTCAAATGGTTCAGGGAACTCGTTTAATAAAAAAACAATTAAAAGAACAGTGTATTTTAAATTAAAATCACTAGATTCATATCAATATTGAAAATCCAATATACATGTCAGTTAATATATATATATATAGACACGTATTTATATTTACACACATATACATATATTCAACAAAATAAAAAATTTAACCGGGGTCAGATTAGGGGCGAGTAATGCCATCTCCGACCCTGACCTTGCTTTGGGTATGAAAATAAACCCCCGTCCCTGCCTCGTTGCCGCCAAAGCAGGGAATCCCCGTCCTGTTAGGGTCGAATACCCGGCCGGCCCAAGGTTAAATTTTACATCTCTACTTGGAGGTTTGGTTTAGGGGCGGGATGCATGCAGATCTTACCTCTATAAAGAGTAGACTGGTTATTCTGTAAAGACCCAGGATTTTCAAAAGAGTATGTCAAAGAAAAGTTTGATCCGCAAATTTCAATGAAGGTTGTCATGAAGTTTGATGAAAAAGAAGGAAAAAGAAGAAGAGTTCAAATAAGACTCTTCAAAAAAAAAAAAAAAAAAAAAGAACTAAGCAGCAATTTACCAAAACGCTTAGGTATGAGTCACCACTCTCATGTAAGATTTTTGGTTATCAAAATGGCATCCTATGCAACACTCGTACATGGTAAGCACTTATCAATAAGAATGATAAACCTCACTTACCATGTAAGACTCTTATTCCTTGCCTTGCCTCTTATGGGTAAGATTCTCGGCCCTTGACATGTTAATCTGGTAATGATAAGCATTTGGTAAATGGACCCTAAAGTAGTAAACGGAACAGAGCAAAGGTTTGAATAACTACCCACCCCCCTAGACGCCTCATTATTCCTCCCTCCTACCCTCTACCTCTCCAACTTCTTTCCTCTCGTTTACGGTAGCTACGGGTCCCCACCCCCAGTTAACAACTCTAATCCTGCGTCTCCAAAGAGCTCCTATCATAGGTCATTGTCCTTGACAACTTCAGTCATTAGAAGTTACATAATATGATACCAGTAGATTATTTGAAGAATAATGATGAGTCAAAACATACAGCATAACTTAATGGCACTCAGGTGGTTCAGAACTCTAGATGTCAGAGTAGTACCAAAGAGAGAAAAAAAAAATAGGCTTAAAACTTAGTTATGTCTCACCTAGTCAGTCACTTTCCATGAAAGTAAGTGGGCAGGAAACAGAAAAGGCAATGAAGGTCAAGATTGGGGTTTTTTATGAGTGTGGTAACAAATGAATTGGTCATGCATGATAAACTGGATTCAACAAACACTAGATATTTGACAAGTTGGTGTTCTTGGTATTTGCTTATCTGTTGTTGGGTCATATAATTGGTTTTGTCTGCACCACAAGATGATGACTTCGTAGGGTGGGAGAGAAAATCCTGCATGCAACCATATATGATCAATACCAAGCTAAATATAGATTTGTGCAGAATCTGAAGAAGAAAATATCCTAAATTCTATTGGACTGGGAGTTTTAGGCATTTACATCCACCAGCAATCTGAGTGGTGGGTGGTTTACAGCTTCCCAAGGTATTCAGTGCCAAAAAGACAGTAACGTTCTTCAAAACTACAAACAATTATTCCCAATCAAACTAAACAAACAAAAATAGCAGACATTGGTCCCCAACCGTTGTCGGGGAACGAAATGGACATGAGGCAATGTAACTAGGGCAGAAACCATAAGCAGAAAGAGACTTTGGAACCAACCAAATGGTCCCCTTCTGATATCCTTCTTTGAGGACAGAAAGGCACTTGTTAGAATATGTAGACATTCAAAAGCCACTACCTTCTCCAAACAGGGATTTCTAATTGTGCAGATCATATCTATTTGCAAAGAAGTTATCAAATTGACAGGTCGATAAGCTGTTTAGGGTCTAGCTAAAGAAGAGATGGCATATGGCTTTTATATCACACAGCAGACCTCTTTCAGAACCAAAGAAGAAAATGTAAACATGTTGCATATTAATCAATGTTTTTATGACACAGAGAGAGAGAGAGGGCAGAATCCTCATCCATTCTTTCTTTTTCTAAGGGAAGCAAATTTGAAAGCATCTAAGCGTTTGGTTCGCCATTATGATTTCTGAAGGAATGAAATATGTCAAAGGAATTGGAATGGAATGTTATCAGGTTTAACCAAGTGTTTGGTTGACAAGAATGGAATGTAATCTGTTTAATGAATTGGAATCTGCCTGTTCGGTTTGCAACAGAATTGGAATGGAATGACGACAAAGGACAAAAATACCCTTTCTTTCATTTTTTTAGTTACATTACATATGGAGAACAATTTTTTTTACCCTCTCTTCCCCATTCTGCACCTCACCAGCTTCCTCATCTGCATCCTTCTTCTTTTACTCTTCCTTACCAACATCTTCTTTTGTAACAACCTTCTCCTTTTTCTTTTATTTTTTTATCTTTCTTTCCCTCATTCATCTGTAGCTCTGCACGACAAACCATTCACAAATCTGCCTTCTAAATCCGCAGGGACGAAATCTCACATGGGTTTAAACGTACAAACACAGGGACAAATCCCTGAATCACCAGTGCTTCCGTTGAATCTGTTCAAACACTGCAGGGACAAAATCTCACATCGGTTTAAACAGGGGAGGGGGATGATGATGGCTGACAAGGAGGTTTTATTTCTAGTTTAGAGCTATGCTGTTAATATCGCGATATATCGTCGATATATCGGATATCGCTCGAAAAAAAATATCGGAACTCAAATATCGGTCAAAATATCGGGAACGATATTGTCGGCGATATTTTCTGATATTTAGCGATTTTTAGCGATATTTTGAGGTAAAAATCGGTCCGATATACCGATTTTATAAGGTTTAAAAATTTGGGCTGATAACTTATTTTGTTATTTCATGGGCCTAATTTTTTGGGCTGATAACTTAAATTTGTTATTCCATGGGCCTAATTTTTTGGGCTGATAATAAAATTAGGTCTGAATCTTAAAATAGTTCCACAACGTCTTCTTCTTTCTTTAGACTTCGACTTCTTCACGTTCAACTTCAGAGTCTCGACTTCTTCTTCACACTTCGACTTCAACTTCAGTCTTCAGACTTCGACTTCGACTTCTTCTTCAGACTTCGACTTCGACTTCTCGGTCTCTCTTTTCGATCTCTTCAGACTTTGAAACTATATTTCTAAACTCTAATTAATGCATATTATATATATAATTCTAAGAAATATTATGTTAACCGCTATTTCCGATATATCACCGATATATCACCGATATATCGAATATCGGTCCTGACCGATATTTCGTATTCTGACCGATATAACAGCATAGGTTTAGAGCAAGGATTTCCTTTTGTTTTTTATTTCTAGTATCACCGACCATGGGAGGATGATGATGGCCGGCAAGGAGGTTTCCAATCAAGAATCGTGCTGAATTTGGAGAAGTCGAAAAAGGAGAAAGAAGATGAGGGTATTTTTGTCATTTACACAATTTTGAATGGAATGAATTTCAATTCCATCAGTTTTAGGAAGGAATGATGAAATCCTCAATTCCATTCCATGGGTAACCAAACATTGGAATGGGATTTGGTCAACGAAATTGACCATTCCAATTCATTCAGATTCCGGCGGATTCTGATTAACCAAACGCCCCCTAAATGTTGCTGGAGTAAAGTTTCCCTAATAAGTCAAAGAAAATGCATCATTGATTTCTTTCAAGAAATATGAAAAACCGCTCTTCATGAATAAAAACCAATCACCAAGATCAAAACGGTTTCTTAATTGTGGGGAACATATTACATATCAATTTGCAAGGAGAAGTGATCAAACTGACAGATGGACTCAACTGTAATAATCATGCTGTTTAGGGTCTAACTAGAGAAAAGATCTACAATTAGGCACACAAATGAAAGTCACTTGAGCATCCTTAATTTCTTTCAACAAATTTGAAAGACCTAAGATCATGAACAAATCCAAATAACTATCCAACTTCAAAAACCTAAAGCTAGATACTGTCTAGAAGGACCACTTGACAGTTCATACACATGCTTAATATCAGATTGTGAACAGCAATCAATGTGTTCGTTTAACAGCTTTCTTTTAATATTCATTTACACATCAATATCCAATTTGTAAGACCTGAGATTATATAAACAAATCCCAATAAGTACCACCCAACTTAAATAAACCTAAACGTAGATACTATTTGGAAGGGCCCCTTGACAGTTCATACACCACAAATCACACACATGCTTAAGACTGGATATCAGTTTTGAACAGCAATGTGTTCATCATCAGCTCTCATTAATATTCATTTACACAGATCAATACCGAATTTGGCAAAAAATGTTGTAAGAGAATGATCCTATACTACGTCAATAACTGAATGAACATCTAACTGGATCAATAATAAGAAAACAACCGTATGCTTATACAAAATGTGAAAAGAAATAGCAACTGGGACCTGAGGAACATCACCTCATAAGATCTACAAATACAAAGGCATTCCAAAGGCTGTGTAACAGCATGGGCGGCAATAAGTTTCTTGATCGTGCAAAAAGGGTACCCATTACGATCCCTAAGAATACAAGGGGCAGCATTCTCTGCAAATTGAAATGCGCCAAGGCAAAAGCTAATGAACTCAACAATATTGAGCACCATACAGGCATGTACCTCGTCAAGGAAGGGAGAAGAAACCCTCGAAAGACAATCTCCTCCCAGATAGGGGCACAAACTGAAACCACTATGGCATAAAGCACCATCGCCATTGGATCTCGTGCAACAATTGACTGTTCGACATTTGAGATCGTGACAGGAGTAGGGGGAGGCATGGGCAATAAATTCAGGTTAACCTGTGAGAGCCGGTTGACCAAAGGGAACATAAGGCATCCTAAACCAACATCAAATTGCCAGTTCCCTTCAAAGCTAAACCTGAACCAATCAGATGAAAGGGGACGAAACCTTGCAAGGCAAAGCTTAAGGATCGCAATCCCAGCAATACCCTCCACCACGTCTGTTAAAAGGCTGTACAACGCCTGTCCTCTGTATGTTAGGGACTCCTTTCTGAAACCTGCCATGTGAGCTACAAATGGTATTATCCATGATCCAACCAGCCAAAATGAGGCAATCCAGAAGAGCATTACCTGCATTGTCAAATAAATTATTTGTAACATTGATGCATGCTGTTTCTTATAACAAATACTAAACTCCTGAGCTTCCAACGTTGACACATGCTGTTCATCTACTTACAAGCTGCATCTCAAAATTCTCATGTGGATAGAAAAAGATGACAGATCAGCATTTGTTATAAAGTTAAAATAATGTAAAGATCAGTTGATCTATACTCACAATTACCTAATTGGTTAGATTTTACTTCCCTCTTCCCCTAGGCAATTAATTTCGGACCGCATGAAAGATTACTGATATTACCAATCAACATGCCTACATGTCTTGTTATTATAAAAGCCAAACATGTGAGGTTTTCTACCTGGTAAGAATAAGCACAAGCATAAACCAAAGGGTCATATGCACAATGGTATCTGGATCACTGGTAGAGCCCAGCCTCCCAGGAGGTCAAGGGTTCAACCTCACCAAAGGTGAGGAGTATGCGTGAGTATTTGCCATATATTAATATTATTACACTTTTAGAAAAAAGCATTAGAGGATCTCCAAACATACTCCCAACATTTAAGTTAATGTAGGGAATTATTTTTGCCTAGAAATTAGTGTAAGGAATGTTTTTTAACGTTGCGACTCCAATCATGCTCTCCACATTAAAATTAAACAATTATTTAATGATGTTTTGTTTACTTTAATAGACATATAATTTACCTTTCTAATTATTTATAAAACAAATAATAATAAACTAGAGTAAATATGTTATAGAAGCTCCTACATGTGGGGAGTGACATAATGCAAATTAGGTAGGGGTGATAGGAATGATGTTTTTTTTGGTTTTGGCTCCCTACAATAGTTAAAATATGAGGGAGTGGATTGGAGATACACTAAGCCATCTACATGTGAGACCTAATGAAAGCACGGACCCTATAGGGAACTCGAATAAATTGTAGGCTGTAAGATTATGTTGCTTTGTAAGATTTGCTCAAGCAAGCTTACGCACATCAATCACACAACTGTTAAGGAACGTCTTGGCCATGGCCTTGACCTTTCTTCAGGCCGAGCAAAGGGTATAAGCCTAGCTAAGCTACAAGGGGGCATATGCCTGTGGGCATAGCTAACAGATTTTTAAGGCCTAGACATCATGCCTAACCCATCTTGTAGTCTGGGCTAAGCAAAAGCCAAAACTGGTAAGAGGTAACGACCCAAAATACTTAAAAGTGCAAAACATCTGACATGGACCTTTTTACTCTACAAAGAAGATTGATATATGAATCTTCACCTTTGGAAGATGAGAAATACAAATAAGGAGGAGCTACTAATGAAGATCATTTACTATATTATTTGCATTTGCCATTTCACCTTCCTTTTTTATTGTGTTTGCATGACACTCTTGACATTTTTCTTCAGAAACCTTTGGAGCTTAAAGTGGCAACATGTGAATTAGCATGGAAGATATCGACACTTGCCACACCACATTCTCTTCTACACATTGCATATCAAGCCACCCTTTCTAACAAGAAGAATGTAAAATTTTAGCCTCCCAACTAGAGATGGAAATTTTCCCAACCCTAACGAGGCGGGGACGGTGGTCTGTGTTCATACTCGAAGCGAGATCGGGATGGGGGGTCAGGGTCGGGTCGGGTCGGGTCGGGTATGACACTACCCACCCCTTATCCGATATTAAACTTTTATGTTGTTGAATATATGTATATATATATACTTTTATTTTGTTGAATATATGTATATATATACATATATATATATATATATATTTAATTTTGTTGAATATATGTGTATATATATATACGTGTGTATGCATATATTTATATACCTTTATCTATAAGTGTGTAAAACAGTTAATGTTGAAAATTAAGAGCTACTACCCCTTACACTTAATGTACTACTTTGGAAGCTACACAACCTCCCACGATCCCCATTGTTATAAAAATCAAATTAATTTTAATTTTTAAATTACACTTTATACCCTTATAATTAGTTATTTAATTTACTTTATATCCCTTTCTTTTTCATTTTTCGTTTCACAACTTTCTCATATTAACATAATAATCATATATTAACTAAAATATATTAAAATAAGCGTTTTCTTTTTTTTATAAATTATACCATTATAATTGTCTCTTTAGTATCTTCAAAATGAGTCCAATATGGAATATTTTTGGATTTAAGAATATTATTAAATATGATAAATACATATTGAGTTATTTTTAAAACTTATTTTTCATTTTTGATTTTTCATTTCACACCGCTTATGTATACACTATGTACAAGGTGAACATCAACCCTACCTCATCGTCCCTCTTTTCCGACGTCACCCAGAGTCCTCTCCTTACTACCCCCTCCACATTTCGCTCTTTCCTGCTCTCTCAATCACTACCAATCGACAATTGGAGAATCGATTATTTGGCTCTCTCAATTGCTCCCAATTTTGGGATGTAACCTGCCCCTCCAAATGCCCTTTCTGCAGCGATAAACTATTCAAGATTCTTGTATGTCCAAAGTTGGCACTTTGAGCATTGGTAATTTTGCGTCTACAACTTCATCTCTACTTCGGATTCTATCTTCATCTCTCAATTTTGTTAATTTTTGTTCACCGGTACCAAATAAGGTAGGATACTTCTCACAGTTTCTAAAATTGTTGTAGAACCCAAAAATACACCACGATAATTGTTGTAGAACTCAAATGTTCACCACAGTAATTGTCGTAGAACTCAATTTCACATATTTACATTACCAACATGTTTATCTTCTCCACTTTTACGTAGATTTTTGGGGAAGAATATCAATGCTTATTGGAAATTTGACAGGTGGCGTCTAAACAGGAAGAAAATTTTAAGTGATTTTTTGAATGATCATCGTATATTTCCCGTGTCTTTGAGGTCTTCGTTTAAATTTAGTTAGAATGCATGATGAAGTCTTAAAATTTGCAGTTTGCATTGGGTTCCTCTAAGTATTAACGAAATTTTTGCTCAAATGGATAAAGAATGGAATCTTAGGGGCATTTGGTTCACAGAATGATTTCTGAAGGAATAGAATCTGTCAAAGGAATTGGAATCAGGAAAGAATGGGAATGGAATGTTATCAGGTTTGACCAAGTGTTTGGTTGGTTTCAAATTTTTGGAGTTGCAAGGTCGAAGCTTCAAAGAGGGAAAGAGGTTTAGAGGGTGTTGGCAACAGTGAACCTATATCTGGTTCTCAAATCTGGTTTGTTTGAACATTTATTGAGGAAATTGGAGGCAAGCAGTAATCGGTCGAGAGCATCATAAGCAGAAATCGAAAGCAAGCAATAATCGTTTTGATTTTGGTGTTTGATAAGCAGAAATTGGAAGCAAGCAGTAATCATGAGGTATTTTTGTCATTTACACATATTTAGATGGAATGGGTTTCAATTCCATCAGTTCTAGGAAGGAATGGTGAAATCCTCAAATGATGGAATCTTTGGAATTCAATTCMATTCCATGGGTAACCAAACGTTGGAATGGAATTTGGTCAACAGAATTGACCATTCCAATTCCACCAGATTCCGGCGGATTCCGACAAACCAAACGCCCCCTTATGGTTTGATAGACAAATTATTTACTGATCTGAAAAGTTTTATGAAGAATATTAACCTCTAGAGTTTTACAATTTTTCTAATCATACTAATAGAATGTTTTTGCATAGATAAACAACATTAAGATAAAGGGAATTTTGGAAAAAAATGTAGATAGATAAGACCTATATCACATGGTGGTTGGCAAGATAATCCAGAAAAATTTGGGTCAAGATGATCCAGGTTACTAAAGATGGTGTTTTTTCGTTAACAGAAATTTGGGTCAAGACGAATTTTTTGCTCAAGTGGATAAAGAAGTAATCCATGTGTGTTTAGTTGGAGAATCAGACATGATTTTATTTTGAAGTCCTAGAATTTGAAGTCTGCATTGGGGGTTCCTATAGGTATTTTATGTGGATTGTGGGTTAGTCTAAGAAACTACACAAGTTGTTGCATGTGTTTGTATCTTTAGGATTGGTATTTGTATATATAAGCTAATGACTAATGATGATCTAATTAAACGTATAGTTTATGAATATCTATTTGGAATGTAGGTCATGAGGTAAGATTTGTAAAGATATTTTTTAAGGAATCTCGAGATTGATTGACAACTTCTTTTTAGATGGACACATTTTGTATGCACTAAATTGGCCACTGTTGAAAATTCCTAGACTGATGTACTATAGATTGAATTTCAAATGCTGAAACAATTTTCGGTACGAACCATGGGGGAAAGACCAAGAGCTTATTCTTTGATGGAGTTAGAATCTTGAAATTTATCGTATTGACATGAGGTAGATCATGTTGTATTCACAAGCCAAATAGCTAACAACACCTATCCCAATTTTGAAGAATAAAGCACATTAAGCAGGTACAATGAATGAGAATCAATTGAATCGGCTTAAAAACACTATGCTTTTTATCGTTGTAGATAGACGCTATTCGAATTTAGACACTTATTTTAGGACAAACTTAAGTTAAAGATTTGTTCTTTTGGTTGTATGTTAAGTTGTTTAATTGGAGTTTGTTCGTTTAAATTTGGCTAGAATGTACAATGTTGTCGTAAAGTAGTTGATTTGTGCAAGCGTATGTTATTACTTGAAGAATTCAACATTTTTAGGAGATATTTTTGTAATCTTTTTTTATCTTCAAGTGATTAGAGGTGAATTAGAGTATGATTCTGTACAAAAAAAATTAGAGTATTTGAGTCTGATTTGTTTATCCATATGTGTTTAGTTGGAGAATTAAACATGATTTTGATTTTTAAGTCCTAGAATTTGCAGTCTGCATTAGGGTTCATCTAGGTTTTTTATGTGGCTTGTGGGTTGGTCTAACTTAAGTTTGTCTACAAAGCTGTATACATATTTTTCAACAAATACATATGCAAAAGGTAGTAACCAGTAGTTTGATAACTGTAGGCGTGAAAAATATAAATGTTGCTCTGAGGATTTAAGCAATTAGGACAAATCCAATGGAATCAAAATGCTGAAAAGTTCACAATTTTTGCTTGATATCTCTTTATTTCTATATATCAGAGCGCCACTTGAAGTTTAACGTGTACACATTTCATATCCCAAAAAAATCTTCTGTGAAAATAGGTTTGCACAAAGCTAAGCTTCAAGTTCATGATCAACCTGATGACAGCAACCATGATGTTGACTGTTCTATTCTTGCAAAGTCGCTGAATTATCTCTTTTTTGTGGTTTACAAGAAAGTTTTACGTCTCGCTGCATTTGCAGCGGGTATACAACTAGTAATTATATAAGAAATATATTTGATTTTCAATATCAGTATGTAAATTAGAGATGATTATTGTAATTCTTATTTTAAAATACAATGTTTTTGTTGTTTTTTCACTAAATGTTGGGTACCTCAAACCTGTTCGGGTCGGGGATGGAGGATGCACTACCCGCCCCATTTCCATCCCTACTCCCAATTGGCAACTACAAGTCTACAATAGCCCTACACTAAGAGTACTACAATGGGTCTCAAAACTTTTCATGCTTATGAACAAATGTACAAAATGGCATTACATAACAAGTGTTTTGACCATGAATATTGCTCGAGTTATTTAAGGGACGGGGCGAACAGGGGCGCAAAGTTCCCTTCTGGGCCAGTATTGAGGCCAGGTGCATGCCTCAGTGCAAACAACTTCTCTTTCAAAAAAATTCATACTTTAATGATGAAGAAATATATCATTTCATGTTTTGACCAATACTAAAAAGTCACGAGATTTAAAAACTTCAATAATGATATAATTTTTTTATTTTTAACGAACAAAGTGCTAAAGAGTGAAAAACTTACATTAATAAATCATTATTTCTTTCCAAAGAAAATAGTGAATAAAATAAAATAAACCTAAATGCAATCTGGTTGGTTATATTACAAAATAAACCCACTCACATAATATCACTTGTACCCATTATATTATGAAACAAAGAGGGAACTGAAAAATAATCTAAACTATGTATTCCTTCATGGATGTACAATATTTTATAATAAAAAATTAACAAGGTAAACTACCTGCTAGACAAATATCCACATTCTAAACATAACAGATCCCTTCCTGAACAGCTAAAGGAGATTGATACACATTCCTTTCTTGATAATTTCCTTTTTTCTAATACTCCTCCTCAAGTTGGTGAATATGTATCCTACATTCTCAACTTTGACCCATTGCATTCAAAATCTGATTTCATCAAGGCTTTAGTACACATATCCGCTTCCTGCTGTTTTGTTGGTACAAAGTGGAGGCTGATGGTACCGTTTTCTACCTCAGTCTTGATGAAGTGTCTGTCTATCCGGACATGCTTCATCCTGTCGTATTGAATAGGATTATGAGGTATAGCAATTGCAGATTCGCTATCACTGTTTAGCTTGACTGGTCCACTTGTGTTCTCGTTGAGCTCTTCTAGTAGCCACTGAATCCAGATCAGTTCACATATTCCCTAAGCTATGGCTCTGTACTCGGCACTGCTTCTAGCCACTACTGTTATTTCTTGCTTCTCCAAGTAACTACGTTCCCCCATACTTTAGTGCAGTAACATGTTGTCGACTTAGCATCGCTTGAGCCTCCCCAAACCCCAATCAACATCAACAAATCCTTCGACACCCCTTCTTTTGGTTTTCCTAAATAGTAATCCCTTCTCAGGTGTACCTTTCAAGTATTTGAGGATTTGGTGAACGACTTCCAGGTGTCTCTTAGTGGGAGAGTGCATATACTGGCTCACAACATTCACACTATATGCAATATCAGGACGCGTGAGAGATAGATAGATTAACTTACCTACAAGTCGTTGCTATTGCTCTCGATCAACCGGAGGATCATTGTCGCTGATTTTAGACTTCCAGTTCCGTTCTAAGGGGGTACTTGCTGGTTTACACCCCAATTTTCCTGTCTCTCTTAGAAGGTCTAGGACATATTTCCGTTGTGAGATGAGTACTCCTTGTTTGCTTCGAGCAATGTCGATTCCAAAGGAAATATTGAAGCTTTCCAAAGTCCTTAAACTTTAAACACGGATTGCAATTGTTTTTTCAAATTCTCAATTTCGTGAGAATCATCATCTGTGATGATCATATCACCGACATATACGAGTAGTATCGACTTCTTACCATCACTAGAGTGTTTCACAAACAGGCTGTGATCGGCTTGACTCTGCACGTATCCAAATTGCTTCATAACTATGCAGAGTCTTTTAAACCATGCCCATGGTGACTATTTCAACCATACAAAGACTTCTTTAATCTACATACTTGACCTGGCTCCTCATTTTTTTCAAAACCAAGAGGCAGCTTAATGTACACATCTTCTTCTAACGTTCCATTACGGAACGCATTTTTTACATCCAATTGGTGCATATCCAAATCCAAGTTTGCTGCAAGTGTGAGTAGGACTCGCATGGAATTTAGTTTTGCTACGCGTCTCTTCATAGTCGATTCCATAAGTCTGAGTGTAGCCCTGAGCAACCAACCTGGCTTTGTATCTTTCGATTTTTCCATCAGCCCCAACCATTTGCACCCAATTACTTTTCTTCCGCTGGAGTTTTAACAACCTCCCATGTCTTGTTTTCTTTAAGAGCTTTCATTTCCTCCATAACTGCATTCTTCCTTTTTGGATTGCATTCATGAATATTTATGGGAGTCGCTTCCTCATCCACCTGTGATAGAAATGCCTTGTAATTCAGAGAAAGCTTACTGTATGAGAGATGAGCTAACAATGGGTATCTGCAGGTTCGAACCCCTTTCCGGATAGCAATGGGGACATCAAGATCGTTAGAATCTTGAGGTGCAATAGGTTCCGGTTCCTGAGATTCTGCAGAAACAGGTGGTTCAGGTGCTGCTGATTGGCAATTACCAGGTCTTGGTCTTCTGGGATATACTTGGAAAGGGGGTAGTTGAGTATCTCCCCCTTGAACTGACTCTGCTTGGACCTAGGAGAGTTTTGCATCTCCCCCTTAACCGACTTCTCATGGGCTGGAAGGGTTGAACTGGAGATTGGACTAGGCTCAGATAGAGACACAGGAAGAGAGATTGAGGGATCCCAGTGGACATTGAGAATCTCCCCCTGAAGAGATACAGTGGGATAAAAGTTTTGTGCTTCGAAGAATGTGACATCACAGATAATAAACACCCTTTTTGAGGTCGGACAGTAACACTTGTACCCCTTTTTTTAGTAGGTGAGTAACCCACAAAAATACACTTGAGAGCTCTGGGGTCCAATTTCCCACGAGATAGAAACATAGGTTGTGTAGCCAAAAACACGTGGGGAAAGAGAGTTTAGAACTCGAAGAATAGGGGAACTCTTTTGAAGACTTCGTATGGGGGTTGAAATACTCAAGATTTTGGAAGGAAGTTGATTGATTAAATAGGCTGATGTGAGGAGGCTTCACCCCAAAAACAGGGAGGTATATCATTGTGTATCATGATTGCCCTTGATACTTCGAGTACGTAATGGACCCCATACATCACTATGGGTTATACTGAATGGTTGAGATGGTTTGTAGGTATAGTTTAGGTAAGTTTTTCGAGTTTGTTTTGCAAGAACACAACTTTCACATTGGAACCCCAAATGACTTTTATTGATAAATAGATGTGGATACAACCGGTGAAAATAATCAAAACTAGGATGACCTAATCATTGGTGCCATAACAGAACATTAGACTCGAACATGGTAGATAGAGAAAGTTGTTTTTGATGAGGGGGTTTATATGGAGAACCAAGTAAGTAGTAGATACCATGAGATTCCTTCGAAGACCGCTCCTGAAATTCACAATGGTAAGAAAACAAGTGACAACACAGTCTTGATCCTTGAGGAGTCTAGTAACTGATAGTAAATTAAACCGAAGGTTTGGCACATATAAAACTGAATTCAGTTTTAAGTCATTGTAAATGATACTCTCGGAGCCGGTAACTCAAGAAACCTTGTCATCAGCAATGTGACAGTAATACAGTTGGTGGTTGGTTTAAATTCTCTCAATAATTGTATGTTTCTGGTCATATGATCAGAAGACTGTTATCTACGATCCACCCTACAAAATATTTCCTTTTAAGAGGGATGATAGAATCCTAGAATATACTTACCTTGGTGCGCCCTATTACCTGCCTGAGAGTTAGTCGGCTGCAAGAGTTTTTAAAACTTCCATTTGGGCGGTTATGAATGGGGTTGGAGACGAGATATTCTCTGAGGAGGTCTACACAACATGAGTAGAAGTAGTCACTGATTGTTGCCTTCTAAGAGTCCAGTTTGGCGTTCCATGGATGTCCCAACATTGGTCCTTCGTATGATACGGTTTCTCACAATGCTCGCACCAGACCTTGATACCCTTGGGTTTTGCATTCCTTTGGCCTTCAGATCTGTAGGTAGCAAGTGCAGATCCTTGGATTTCAACATTTATTGGAGCCTGCAGCATCACCTTTTTCCGACTTTTTCTCGTCGTACTTCCGCAAATACTTCTCTAAGGAAGGGCAGAGGTTTGGTACCAAGAAGTTTGCCCCTAACCACATCTAGATCCTTGTTGAGACCGTGAAGGAAATCACAGATTCTGTCTTTTTCAAGCATCTGGGCATAACGAATACTGTCTTGACTGCATGACCAGTTTATGTTGTAAAAGACGTCCATCTCCTGCCATAATTCTGTTAGTACATTGCAGTACTCGGTTAAGAACCTTCCTCCTTGACTGGTATTACGTAGAGACGATCTAATCTCGAAACACTGTGAGGTGTTTTCAAGATCAGAATACATCTCCAACTTCCTTCCATATCTCATGGGATGTTTTGTAGTACAGATAGGTTTTACCAATGTTGGGGTTCATTGAATTGGCAAGCCATGCCATAACAATGAAGTTTTCTGCCTCCCATACCTTGTAACTTTCATCCTTCTTGTCTGGAGCCTTAGTTTCACAACTTAAGTACCCAGTCTTTCCTTTCCCACTAATAACGAGTAGAACAGATTGGAACCATTCACGGAAGTTCAATCTGTTGAGCTTATGTTGGGTAATTTGGAGGAAAGAACTGATTTCTGCAGATGGGAAAGAGGGTGGAGTCTGGTTTTAAGATTGATGAGTGGTAGAAGATTGGGTAGAGTCTGACATTATTGAGATTGTTGGTATATCAGAAAGGAACCAAACAAGATGATTACCAACAAATCAAGACACGAGAAACAATGGTTTTAACACAAACCAAAACTTTTAGCCAGTAGTGATCACTTGGCTCTGATACCATGAAACAAAAAGGGAACTGAAAAATATTCTCAACTATGTATTCCTTCACAGGGATGTACAATATTTTATAATACAAAAATAACAAGGAAACTACCTAAATTACAGCAATTAACCTGCTGGACAAATATCCACATTCTAAACATAACAGATCCCTTCCTAACAGCTGGAAGAGATTGATACACATTCCGTTCTTAATAATTTCGTCTTTCCAACATATTATATTATGGTTATAAACAATATCCTAGAAGTCTTTAAGCAAGCAAATAGGCAGAGGCAGGTGGTAGATTATCCTGACTTTGGAATAATTGTCTAACTGAAGCCTAAAAATTTAGGAGAAAAAATAACAAATTTAAGCATCTTAAGCGATACTGTTCAGAATTAAGTTGATGGGACGAATTGAGTTTGAATAAAAATGTCAAATTAGGCCAAAAGGGGTCCCAAACTCTATTATATATTATCTGTTTGACTCACCTGAGCAAAGCACCAAAAAGACGACCAATGATACAATCAATTGCTTGTCATTTCCTAGTTGTGCAATTTTTCCCAAATGACCACCCCCTATGTTCATTATCTTGGAAACTTCTTCTCAACAACCATTATGTTTTGGATTCTTTTTCGTTCATTGAAGAGACCATTGAGCAAATTTTCTGACTTTGAAAAAGACAATTTATTAGTAATGAGCCAACTATTTGAGAAATGTCAAATGCTCTATATAATCTAATATTATTAGTCATAAAAAGATTTTATATTCTAATATTAAGTTGTTTCAAATTTTGTTTGACTGTATATAGAATATTTATAACATTATTTTATTATAAGCAAAATAACAAATCTTAAGAACTCAAATTAATTTTGTAAATTCATCATTTCATTTGTAAATTATTATAATGATAATAATAGAGAAATAGGCAACTCTCACATTAAGCCTTTCATGGAATTTATTTTTCTTATGTATGCTTTTATTTTTAGTTGCAAGGCAAACTTACCAGGTTACTCCTTCCAACTGTATTTTAGACATTAGAACTAGACTGCTTAATGTATGGAGTAATAATTCGTTTATCCCCATTTAATCGGTTAAGCTTAGGCACTCGGTCAAAATCCTAGATCCTCCGATGCTTTTCAAAACACTGTTTAGACACTAAATATAACTCATTAGTGACAGTCAGATCCATCGCAATCGTCCTCCAGATTTCGCATCAACGAGCATGTCGCATGTCTGCACTGGAGGCGGGATCAAAAATCCATTCACCTAATACACATAGCTACTCAGGCACATTCGCTACAGCCTTCCAGAATTCGAGTCGATCTCCATGACACATGCCAACACCATAGCTGGAAGCGGAGTATACCTCGCTGATTTCATAAGTGCAGTTCAACCAGCTTGTTTACCATCATTCGAATCTGTGGTACCTGTTCTGAGTCTCCGTCACCAGAGTTGAAGTTGGAATCAACCACGCCAACCATAGCGTGCCTATTCAACCTCAATCTACAATTGAAGTCACCTTATTCGAAATAATAGTCACCTCGTATGCCTTGTGCCTCTAGCCCTCTACACTTCATGGTCGAGGCACGCCTCGCTGAAGTCACTGTGCCTCAGGAAAGCCAAGCTACCATAGCCTCCCATCATTGCACCTAGGCATGCCTCTAACAACACCAGACGTCACATTGTCAGAAGTGGCTGTCCACAGAAACTAGTCTCCAACCAGAATCAACTTCTTATATTACTTGGCAAGTGACTATCCATTTTTTTCCTTGTGTGTAAATTTATCCAATAAACTGACCCTAAGGAAGTGCTGAAAGTATCAACCTAGAGATCTCGTAATTAGTAAATGTAGTGTACCTGACTATTGAGACTTTATGGCATGCAGCCTTGTTAATCGCTTATCCCCACAAGAAATGCCAAGTTCTCTTTTCTTCTTGTTCTAGACCGCATTTCTCTTAACACTAGGTACACTAGTTTCCCATTACCTTATCTTACACAGTATCGGCATCCCATCAAAAAATTTGCCAAGAACAATGGGTTTTTACCTTCCCTTGCCCTTTTACATCTCATAGCCATAACCACAACCTTTACTACAGCAAACATTCATTTTGCATCTTGAAAGGGATTTTCAAATAACTGACTTGTATGGACTATTCTGAGTATGTAATGGTTTAGGTGACTGCAAAGATGAACTAACAAAGAATATAGTAATAAATACAAAGAGCTGCACCTGCAAAATCGTCTTGGCTGTCCATGGCACGGTCCATGGTTTTGAGCTAAACGTGGCATCTGCAACCTGAAAATAGCATGCAAGTATATCAGCAATATGAACCACACTATTTACCACTTTGATTACCACTTCTTAACCCTGCCAAATTACTATATTAGAAAGACACGAAATACACTTTACCACTAAAGTATGGATATATCAGAAGAAAACAGAATGAGAAAAAAGTATCTGTTTAAATACTTTGGTATAATAAAGCACAAACGATAAAACAAAATACTAAAAGTTGTGATTATTAGTTAAAAGGTCAAACAGCACACAGGTCTCCCACCCACCTTCCAACTTCAACTTTTTGTGTATATAGTTGTCTTGTGCATGACATCACTGCATAAGCACTACTCCGTTAAGATATCTAAATTATGTGATTCTCCAATATTTATGACAAGCATACATTTCCCTAATTGATAAAACGAACTGCCATAAAACAGATACATGATTACATATACTAACAGCAAGAACCTTTTGCACTGATCCATTTTGATCATCGGCTTTGATCATTCCACTAGGCATTTGATTAGGACATTGCACAATGATCCGAGCTAATCCCCGTTTCTGAATGATTCTCCCTTAATGGATGCACATGCATATAAGAGATTAAATACACATATACCTAAAGCAGATCAATTCAACTAACACTTTTACAGTCAGCAGCCCTTTATCTTTATCTGATCATGGTCATAAGTGTAGTTTTTCCACATAATTGAAACAATCTTTTTCAGATCCTCAAATGGCAACAAACCATGACGTCGCCCCATAATTTCACTGTACCTCTCTCTTCCTTTGTTCCAGAAGGCTACTATTCAGCTATTCTCTTGTAAGTTGTAAGGTTATTTCTATTTGTTAATCATACCGTATTTTGCCATGATTAAACAGGTATCAAGTCAGCAACCTACAGCATTCTTCCAATCAAATCTTGCTCTCCCCAACACACATACCGACGTACGTGCTTTACTCTTAATGTATGCAAGTGAGATTATACATATCCGGATTGCGAGTGGTTTTAAGACATGTGGCCTCATTTATCCTTTTGTGTTTTTTTCCCTATAGTTGCTTAATCCACCTAGCATCTATGTTGAATTTTTCAGAGGATTGGGAATGAGAAAAGATGGTAAGTGATAACCCACCTTGATAAATTTTCTTTAGGGTTATGATATATGAACCACTCCACTGTACTACAACAACAATATCATCAGTAAGGTTTACCAAGAAAATCCTATTGATTGGCATCTAATTCTGTTTGCTTTTAGCTAATTTGTTTTCAAAATAGACAACACTATGGAATCCCTGCCAATCTCAGATGTTATTGTCAAATAATGATAGGCATAACGATCTCCATTGATGTCAATTGAAGTACTAAGGAAAGCACTAGATAAGAAAAATTACCTTTCTGATGTTTGAAATCCAATCATGCTTCACATTTGGTTGTTTTCTTTCTGGTTCTACCATCTCGCCTGGCAATACATCTTCTGAAGTCTCAGAGACGGAATATTCCAAAGAAGATTCATCATGCTTAAAGCATGAAAATCTCCAATTCTACAGGTTAACATAAAATCCAATCAGGTCAGCTACAGAAAAAAGCTTAAAAGTGGTGTCCATTGTTTGCGTTTTAAGAATGACAGATACTCTTAAACAAACAGAAAATGTATTCAAATTTGCTTTATGTTTTTTATACAAAAGGTAAAAATAAGGAAAGCATGATAAATGAGGTTAAAATCATATCAATAGACTCGTAATTCATTCATATACACTGTTTCTGAATTTCCAGTAATATCTAACTTTGATACTGAAGAAACTATTGCCCTCGAGTCTTTTGCATATGATATTCACAGGCATTCACATATCAGATATACAAACTTTGAACTGCTTTATGTTCCCTATTGTAAATGGATAACAACAAGGTAAAAGGATATAACGCTCAATTTGTTCTAACAACCCTTGACAACATAACTAACAACAAAAAAAAGCATCATAACATATTTGCTCATATGAAACTTGCATATGATTCAATCCACAATGGAGCAAATGTCTCGAAGTTTCATTCAGAAAACTTTCAATTACTTGTATTATAATTTGTGCTCATAAAAAAACCGATATGCACTACTAACATTGAAGTAATAGATGAAAATGCAAATTCCAACTTACGTTTCTCGATGTCTTTGAAGAATGTACTTTTAACAAGCGAGTGGTCCGTTTGAATTTGAATGAGACATAGGGTTTTGAGAGTTTATTCTTAACTCCGGCCGTAGAATGAAGAGGTGGGCCAAGAGAAAGCGCGCGGCAACAAGGTGATGCAGTAACAAACATGGTGACGTTTTCCCTCCGGATTGATTGAAATCCGGATGAGAGTCGGTGGTCGCTGCTGCATTAGAGAGGCACAAAAACCTAGTTAGGTGGTTGGCACATGTTTTAAAGAGAGAGGAAGACGATGCACAGAGGAATGATTGTGAAGAAGGAGGGCGGTGATGGCGGATGAAAAGACGTCGGAGGAAGCTCCGACGAAGGTCTGAGGTAGGAACCAGGAAAGTGGGGGAAAGGAAAGGAGTTATGGGTTGGTAGTGTATAAAGCCGTGTCACGACAGCTTCGAATTTTCGGATAACGAACGAATTACAAAAGTCTCGAGATATCATCACGTTTTTTTAAGAAATGATTTTATTATTGAAAATTTTGTACATCGCATGTATATTATACAATTTTATCTATACATGTTTTTTTGTTATTACTCAATGATATTAATGATGTGTGAAAAATACATGCCGAATCAAATACGACTCTTGAGTTACATGTCGCCATGGCAGCTACTGTGGTGAGTTTTTAAAAACACCGGTATCAATATAGGGATGGAAACGAGCCTTATTCCAAGTTCTCTTGTTATGTCTTTGTCCCCATCGGTGATAGGAAATTAGGAATCAAATCTCCTTTTTTGGAAAATGGATACATCTCAATCCACGATCAATAAAAACACGTTCTAGTAAGTATATTCTTGCATACTTTGTTTATGTTGATCTTAACAGACTTCGTAAATTTTGAACAAGCAAATATATGTTTGCTTAAGTATACAAGGGGTTGTTTGGTTTGCAGATTCTGAAAGAATCTGATGAAATTGGAATGTTGAATTCTGTTGATCAAATTTCATTCTCTAGTTTGGTTCATTTTTTTTTAGGAAAGGAATATTCAAAATCGTACAAATAAAAAAATTTAACATTTCTTAGCAACTACATAATATTTTGATGGAATGAAATTCTCTGTTTTAATAATTATCAAATATGTCCTTAACTCAATATACTCTAATCTCATAAGACCCTATGTGACCATCGTCGACCACCTCCGACCACCGTCGATCTAAATTTCCGATAGCCACCGACATCTGAACTACCACTGATCTGAACTACCACTGATTTGAAGCACTACCCACCACCGTTATCTGAACCACGTGGACCATCATCAATTTGAAGCATTGCAGACCACCGCCATCTGAACCACCAAGGACCACCACCGATCTGAACCACTATGGACTACCACTGATCTGAATCACCCCTATTTGAACCATCATCGACCACTGTCAATCTAAACCACCATAACGATCTGAACCATCGTCAATCTAAACCACCACCAATCATTGTTATTTGAACGGTCGTAGACCACCACCTATTTGAACCACTAACGACCTCCCCATCTAATCACGGACCACCACCAATCTGAACCACCTCGGACCACCACTGATCTGAATCACTGCCGACCACCAGCGACTACCACCAATCTGAATCACCACCGGCCACCGTCGATCTGAACCACCAATCTAAACAACCATCGATCTGAACTACAGCTGGCTACCGTTGATCTGAACCACTGATTTGAACAACCACCGATCTGAACCACAGACGGCCACCGTCAATCTAAACCACCACCGATCTGAACCACCACGGACCACCACCGATATGAACCATTGCCAACCACCGCCATCTGAACCACCATGGATCACCACCGTTTTGAACCACCGTGGACCAGCACCGATATAAACCATCATCGACAACCTCCGACATGAACCACCGTCGACTATCGCCGATCTGAACCACCGCCTGTTAAACCCAGAATCAAGTTGTGTGAACAAAAGCTTCAAGAAATCAACAATGGAGAAATCATCTTTTGTAATATATTGAGAGAGAAAGGATTACAATATACAGTTTACACTGAAAGCTTAGTTAACTAAATTAACCAACACAAAATGTATTTATACCCCAAGGGTATTTACAAGATAAGCCCTTATACATTGATTATAATTACAATTTAGACCCAACATTATCCCCGTTTGTAATCATGCTACAATCTTTATACAAATCTTCTTTTTTTCTTTCTCGGATCAAAATAGGTTTCAAACCTTCTAATAATATTCCTGAATTGCAATCTATCTTCAATAGAATCTAAGGCTTTGACAATCAATTCCTTGTCCCTCTCATCCATCTTTACCTTCTCTCGTTTGTCAACATCAAGTTTGTTCTTCAGTTACATCTTGATCAGTTTCAAAGTGCCATCAGAAAAACTTATTATCTCTCTGAATCTCAAAAAGCTTCTCTCACCTTTTCCAATCATGTGCACCACACTGAACTCAGGTTCTTCCAAGATCAAGTAAAGAGGAAAGTTCTCAACATCTGACAAACTCTGATTTGGCTTGAGTAAGTTCACTTTTCTCTGATTGCTCTCTACTCCAATTTGTAAGTCATAAATGTAAGAATATTTCATTTGTCTTTTAAAAAACTAGTTAGAGCAAGGGTAACATCTTTAGGTCTGATTGTCCTCTGACGCAACTCAAAATACGTGAATTTCAAATCTTATAAGTTTAATAAATGAAAGTCAGCTTCAGAAAATCTCCATATTCTTCCATCTTGTCTTGTGACATGGAAGACCGAATACCATACATGAACTAACTTTTTTTGTGTACTTGTACCACTTTGTGTTTTGATTTTATAGCACTTTCACTTTGAACTTGGGATCTCATCATGTAAATGTATCCAGTTTGTCAATCCTTGTTGAATTTAGTGATGCCCAATACTTTCACAATGTCTAACTTCTTGATGCTTCTAACAAAAATCTTCTTCTCAGAGTATTCTAGAAAAAGCAACCCTAATTCTAGAACGCTCTCATCTTTCAATTTGCTCCGATTGTGCCGGTGCACTTTCTGTTCTAACATGTTGCCCATTTGACACACAAAAGGTTCATGTTGATATTTCTCTCTATCAGCTGACTCTAAAATTTCTTCATTTAACTGATTAATCATGTCGAAGTCTCCCTCTTCTTCAAACTCATTTTCAGAAAAATAACAATTCTTCTATCTCACCTTTGACTTGCAACTTGAGAGATTCTGACTCTTCTACATCTGAATCTATATCAATGATGTCAAGCAGTAAAATGTCCTGATTTACCACAATTGTAACATTTCAGAACATCATCAACAGTGTTATTTTCATATTTCTTTCCTTCAAACTTATTTTTCAAACTTATTTCCTTTAAACTTCATGTTATCAAACCTCTTGTTCTCATACCTCTTTCAGTCAAACTTCTTTGAACTAGAAGAAAACCTTTATTTGTTCAAGGACGGTTTCTTATAGAACTTCTTTTGAAATGCCTATCAAAAGAATCATGGCATGTTTTAAATCCTGTAATTATGAATCAAAATCACTCTTCTCTTCATCGTTATCTGAACTCTCACTCTCATCTTTCTCATACCTTGAACTCCTGGTACTAGAAGAATATTGTTGCTTCTTTTAAGAAACCAATGCCAAAGGATCTATAGACTTCACAGTCTTTTTCTGACTCTCCAAAATCTCTTAAAATTCTTTTTGATGTTTTCATATATGAAATGAATATCCAATTCAGATAAATTCTTATTCTGAATTATATTCATAGAAAAACGTTTCCATTTTGGTCTTAGATTGTTTAGAAACTTAACATTGTTCTCAATATTTGTCTTCATAGTACCATTCTTCCTAAGTTCATTAAGCAAATTACAATATCTATCATAAATATATTCCAAACTCTCTCCTTCTTTATCTTTGAAGTCCTCATAACTTGTAATGCAGTTAGTAACTTTGATTTGAGCTCTAACTTCAGTACCCATCATCTACTTAGAAATTTGATCCCACATACCTTTAGTTGTCTTATGACTATCAATGGCATTATAGATCTCATTAGTAAGGCCTTGAAGCAAATATGATCTAGTCAATTTATCAGCTTTAAAATGGTTTTTCTCCTTATCAATCATCTTAGATGGATATTTTTTGTGTTTTTCGGGGTGGAATTGAAAGATCAACATCTAGTATACATGGTACTTCAACCAATATTTATGCAGGACCTTCTTTCAATGACAATAAGATTTCTTCACCCAGTTCATGTCTGTCAATGAAATCCAAGAATCTATTTTTCCATTGTGAGTAGTCTCCGCGGAATAGAACTGGTGGTTTACTATCAGAACCAATTGCCATTGCTTCTCGAGAAGACATTGTCATAAAACCTGATTGACCACAAGACAAGATTGTTAAAATGATCCAAATATCCAAACTCTGAGAAGACCAAGTATCTCAAACGATCTCAGACCTCAACTATCGCAAGACTATCAATGTAACTGCAACAATGTTATGCGATATATTCAACTATTGCAGACCTTTTATGTGATAGTTCCAACTATCACAAGCTCTTTGTATGATAGTTCTAAATATCGTTGTCCCTTTGTCCGATAGTTTCAACTATTGTAGCTTATTTATGCGATATAGTCAACTATCACAGATAACAGATGCGATATAGTCAAATATCGCAGATAACTAGTGCAATAAATACCAAATATCGCACACCACAAGTGTGATATACTCAACTATTGCAGAAAGCTATGCGATAGATATTCATACTCAACCTTGCGATATACTTAGATCTTCAACAAAAAAAAATTCAAAAACTTATCCAAATTTGATACAACTCAATATGCCTCAAAATGTGTGTAGCAACACAATTAATGAAGATCTGTGTACCAAAAATGGATTACAATAGGCTAATTTTGTCAAATTAACCCAAACTGTCAAGAACTCAGTTCGAATAGAAAAATCTTTAAAGATTCAAGATTATGATCAAAATCTATCAAATTGATGATAAAATTGATTCAAATTCTTTCCATAACTGAAACTGAATCAAATGAAACAAGAAATGATCACTAATTCTTCAAAGTCAATGGCATTGATCAAGAAACAGTCGATCCTCAAAACAGAGTTCAAAACTTTCAAAAATCTTTTAAAATTCGACTAAATTGAATCAAATCAAACATGTCTTCTGCTCTAATACGAATTGTTAAACCCTGAATCAAGTTCTATGAACAAAAGCTTCAAGAAATCAACAATGGAGAAATCACCTTTTGTGTTGATATTGAGAGAGAAAGGATTACAATATATGATTTACAATAAAAGCTTAGTTAACTAAAGTAACTAACACAAAAATATATTTATACCCCAAGGGTATTTACAACATAAACCCCTATATACCTTGATTACAATTACAATTTAAACCCAACACTGTCGATCTGAACCACAGTATATTTGAATTACTGCTGACTATCGTTGACCACCACCATGGACCACCACTGATCTAAACCACTGACGACCACCGCCATCTAAACCACGCGGACCACCACCATTCTGAACCACTGCAGACCACCACGATCTGAACCACCGTGGACTACCACTGATATGAACCATTACCGACCACCACCATTTAAACCACCATGGACCACCAATCTGAACCACCACCCACCACCACCGATCTGAACCACCACCCACCACCATCGAATTACTTATTTTTACATGATAAAGAATTAGCTATTTGAGGCAATTTTTAATATCGATTTAGTAACGTCATTTGGTTTATGGTTATATTTGGGTTGTTTATTTTATATTATTGTACACATTAAATAATTATTTTAATAAAATATTTGTAGTTTAAAAAAAATTAAAATTTTCAGAAAAGGGCATTTTAGTCATTTACCGATATTTCGTTCCAATACCAAAGTTTCATTCTATGAAACAAACAGACATATTACAATTCCTTAACATATTCCATTCCAGTGTCTATCAACCAAACAGATGGTCAAACTTGACAACATTTCATTCGAATTCCTTCAAAGTCAAATTATTTTAACAGATTCCATTCCATCCAAAACATTCTGCGAACCAAATGCCATCTAAGTAGTTGAATGGTTTCAACTTTGTAATCCCCATATTGTTTCTTCTTTCCGAAAGAATGAGATAATTTTAGTCTCTAATTCTAACTCAAATTTGTTTAGGCAGTTTAATAATTACTTCTATATAATCACACTGCAACAGACCTCTAGATTTACTCATACACATATAATAACCTGAGTTTGGATTCTTGAAAATATCTAATTTATGACCCTATAGCACCACTTTCTCTAGTTTTTTCTCCTTGATTTTATTTTCCCCAAATACCCCTTGAGTTTCTAAAATCTTTATTTTGCATCTTTTATCACTTTTGAAGCTTAGTATAGAATTTCATGATTTTATTAAACTATGATGATAATTGGGCTTAAAACATATTTTTGGCAGATCTGGGCCGGTCTTATACGATCCTGGAGGACTTGAAGATATTGGACCTATGAAGCTGTAGGATTCTGGAGTACCGAGCTTGGGCTCCAAGTTTCATTGTTTTGGGTCGAATCTGCTGATTTGAAGATGGTTGTGGGGATTACATCATTTTCATCACTCTTTTGTACTTTTGGCTAGTAACTTGGGGCCAAATATTCTTCCCTTACAAATTAGATGAAGATTGTTGGGTCACCGATGATTTATTGATTTATCCGATCTCTTTTATAAATCCTTAGCATTTATACTATGACATCTTTTGGTTCTTTTAGTTAGCTTGGTATGTACTAAATCAGTTCAACGAATTGATGACTAATTGATACCTCAAGAAGTGGATCGAGCGATGCACATCAAGATGCATTATCTAACTTGGCACCAAGCTTTCTCTAGTCGACATATATTGGTAGGACAGTCCTCCTGACTATTAGTTGGTCAATGAAAAGATATGCTTGCAACAACTTTTTCTGACCAAATCTCAGCAACTTTTTTTTTGATTAACCTGGATATCCAACCCGCTATGCGAGCCGACTAATCCCAGGGAGACCATCTGCTTTGCAGATAGTCTGGAGTCACCGCATTTGAACCTTCGTGGCCACAAGAGGATTTTTATTCTTCCTTGGATTTGAACCTGAGACTTCCTGGTATTTTTTACCTTTGAAGCCAAGCTCAAACCAATCAGGCACCACCCTTGTGGTTAATCTCACCAACTTTGTCCTTAACAAAGACATTCTCTAAATTACTTGACAAGGCATGTTTATCCTAATCTGCTCTTGATGTGATGCTTCAAAGAATGACAGATAATTGTTTCAAAGACGAGTCATTTTCTCTTGTATGAAGAAAAGGACACTCCAAAAGGTTTTAAAGTCAACAATGAACTCTTATCCACCAAGTGACAAGTGTCTCCATGCATTTAATGCACATGGTGGTATTTAAGGCAAAGTAGTTCTCTTATGCAAGGTTATGCTTTCAACGGTTCTCTACCTACAAAAGCAAAAATCGACATCTCTCTCATAAGGCATAAAATTTCTAGTGCTAGTTAAGTTCTTGTAATTTTAGTGAAAAATTGTTAGAATAGATTTTAATCTTTCCTATTCCACAACAATCTTGTTTTTCTAAGTGTAATTCTTGATTTTAAATTAATAAGAATTAAATTAAGTGAAAATTTTGAGTACTTGTATTCAACCGCCCCCACTTCTACAATTACTCATTAGGGTTTGTCATAATCTTTCGGGATTAACAAAGACCCTCTTGTGTAAATGATGTTTTTAATGCATACATATGTTTTATGCATTCTTAAGTTTACTAGTCTAAAATTAGTTGTAATTTTGGTTTTCTAAGTGTTTAATGCATTCAATTATAACTTGAAGTGAAAATTTTCATTCAAGTTACGTTAAGTCCTACAACATTGTTCTTCATTTCTTTGCTTTCCTTTACCGCTTTGAGCTTTACGTGTCCAACATTACATTCTTGTCATTTACATTCTCGCACTTTAATTTCTGCAATTTAATTCGTGTCATTTACATTTCTAAGCAATTTACTTTCAGTCATTTACATTCCTACAGTAGTTAAGTACTTGTGCATCAAGTTTCCTTTCTTGTCTTTAATTTATGCAATTTACTTTTAGTACTTTCCATTTTCGTTATTTACATAGTCATAACATCTTTCACAAGAAGAATCTGAGCGATGATGGGCTAATCGCCTTAGCTTAAAATGTAAGGGAAAGTTAAGACTGAAACCAATATGAAAATAAAGAGTTAACTTAAATATAACATTGTTATCTAACTATTTATTTCAAGTTACTAATGTCTCGTTATATAGTACATCTAATTAACTGATAAAGTGTAGAATGGTAACATCGTGCCATGCTATGATTCACGACCCTTAACTTAAATGATGTGTTGGGTTCAAGTATGTGCGTTAGTGTTGTATTCAAGTTCTCCTTTTATAATGCTTTGTAATTGTTAGGCTTTATTGTTTTCCTTTGTATAAATAGTAATTAGCTTCTTAATTGTAATTAGTTCTGTAATTAATCTGATTTAGTGCTGTAATTTTTTCTCTCAAGAAATACAATTGAAGATTGGTGAAAATTCTCTCTACTCATATTCTTGATCTTCATCTTGAAGATTATTTTCTAATCTTGTATGATTTGGGCATTTCATGATGTCGTATCGATGGTAGTGGGCCAATGTGAACTCTTGAGAAACTGTCTGACCTGATAGTTGATACTTGTGACAGTACCATAGGACCATTATGTGGTACTATAGGATTGTCCACGGGTGTTATAATATCTTTTTAGCGAATCATTTGTTTTTGTCTTAACAACCCTTTGCACCATTTGGTTCTTATTAAACTCAGTTTTAATCAGAAAACAACGAATCAAACAATAAAAACAACAATCTAGAGATCAAATCATCATGTATATTGATAAACTCTCTCAATACATGTTTCTCTCTCTACAATCTCTCCTTAAGTTAGATTCTCAATATTTGATTAGTCAGGGCTTGCATTATATATGATTTGCATACCACATCAACATGAGCTCTCTCCTTTTCAGCCTGTGTATACCTTGACTTCTCCTTAGGTACAATCTCATCTGCCTTGTTTTGCTTAGGAATAACAGGTATTTCTTTCCAAAATTCTGCAGGGCCTTCTAACAATGATTCCATTATCATTTCTCCATCCTTCTGTCTTTCTATAAAATTCAAGAATCTATCTTTCCATTGGTTATAATCAACTTGAAACAAAACTGGTGGTTTTGTATAGGTACCAATTGCCATAGCTTCTCTTGAAGCCATTTTTATATTGATTAAACCTTTGATCTTTTTACGGTTCAAAACATAGAGAATTTCACCAAAACAAACACTTATCGGACAAAAAAATCAAACTTATCGGACAACAAAAGCAACTCTGCCAATGAGTTACCTGACACCACTAACAACAATCTTTATCGCCCAAAATTACTTATCGTCCACAACCCTTAATTGGTCACAACTCTTATCTTTATCGATCACCAGTTCTTATCAATCACCACTCTTATCGGATACTTCCTTATCAGACAAGTCTTCACTGAAAACACACTTTATCGAACAAGTCTTATCCGGATATACTTCTTATCTGACAATACTTTGATCGGTAACGAAGCTTATCGCTCACAAGTTAAACGATTAGCAAGAATATCACTTAATGCTTTAAGCGACGAGGAAGAGACTTATATCAAGAGTTCAAAAAATACAAGTACCAATAGGTGATGAAACAAAATCACTTTATTGTTTGCGATGAGGATGTCAAATTCGAACAACAAGCAGTGTTTATCGAGCGATGAAGATAACACTTAGTGAAAATTCCAGATTTTGATTCAAAATTACACAAATTTACTCCAAATTGAATGAAATTTGCACATAACGATTCACAAACTAACCACAAACAAGATCTCAATACCAATTTTAATAAAAAAAAACAGATCAAAAATGACCAATTTGATAAAATTCATAAGAACAGTTTCAAGAACACTAAACACAAAAAAAATCCAAAATTGATTCTTGAAATCAATTCAATTATGAATTTGAATGATTCAGATCAATATCAAAATGAGATTCTCATACACTTCAATCAATCAAACACTAAACTTCACACAAAATATGAGAATTCAATTAGACCAGTGAGTAGAAATGATACGATGAAGAACTGTCCAAATTGTTCAAATTCTAATCTGATTCTGGTTCGATTCAATCCAATTCAATTCCTTAAATTGTTGTAATTCACTCTGATACTAATTGATAATCCCAGAAAGATTAATCAAATTCACAAATCAAATCAAGATCACAATAGCAATTTACAATATAGAAAGATAGTAGAAATGTGAGAGAGAATTTCCAAATGCTTTAGTCGTATTAATCTTCAAAGTACAATGCTTACAAAATCACACTAATGCTTACAATTCACTAGAAAGGAAACCTATTTATACTAAGACAAATACAAGACAAATTACAAGAGAAACAAAGCTTGAGTACGACATATTAAGCACAAAGTCTTGAACCCAACAAAGGCCAGTGACAAGATCTTTTTGAGACAGCTCGTTCAGCGTCTTGAGTTGAGATGAGAAAGTTGTTTGTGCCATAACCAGTTRATATATGATGAGGCTTTAGAAAGAAAACAACTATTCTTAGCGAAGGGAGAACCCATGTTGATGACGTACACGTTCTCTAGACGAGAACCTGTTACAGCAAGGTTGTCATCTTTGTCGTAGACATAACATGAGTTCTTCATAAATTTAACTGTGAAATTTGTGATCCCAGTTTCAAGTCTTATTCATCAAATCAAACATGAATCAAGAACACAAAAGTAGAATTGAATGAATCGTCATGTCATTGATGTCAAATGTGATACACAGGTGTTCTTGATTACAAAAATGTCTCTCTCTCTAAACAGTATACGAATTCTCACAGTCACTAATTGTTTTCGTATGCAAGTTCTATTGTGTTAACCAAATAAAATAACAAGATAGCCTATTTATACCTATCATTAACAAAGAACAAGCTAACAATACAGAGCATGTAAAACACTTTAAGCTTGGGACTTGAATACAACAAATTAGACCCAACAATATCCCCATTTTGGATTCAAGTCCAAAAAACAACAAATTCTTCAGATATTTAAGAATGATCTTCATAATTCATTCATGAAAACTTGAATTTTCAAGATTTGATCTTTTAAGCTTTGACAATCTTTCTCTCTAAAAATCTTGAACAATCTCCTCCTTTCTTGGACAATCTTTTTCAATCATTAATCATCTTCAAAATTTATTAGCTTCTTTTAAACTTGATAAAATCTTTTTATCAACTTTCAAGCAATCTCCCCATTTTCTTTCAAAAAAGAATTAATCTTCACAATCTCCCCCTTTATAACAAATGAGAAATAATCTTAACATTCACTCCCCCTTGATCTTAGCAATTCATTAATCTTTAGAAAATTTCTTTACTCTTTCAAGCTTGTATTAACTCCCCCAATCTTCATATAATGACTCAGATAGATTCATTCATTTTATGTACACTCCCTCTTATGATGATAATGATAAGCATTGGCATCATACCACGAAATGAATGATCATGAAAGTATACCATCAATTCATAGGAACTTAAGCAAATCTTTTCAAATTCACCTAATTAATCTTTTCAGATTAAGAATTTTGGGAAAGAACCAGATTCAACTTATGAACCTATTTTCAATATTTAATATAAAAAAAATTGGTCTGCTAATATAACAAATATAGTCAGCACAACAAATAACTTTATATATGAGGCTTTTTGACGATCATCTCACCAGGTTTTCCATTCAATCATTTATCACACAGTTGACTGATGCTGAGAAGATTATGTTTCAGTCCCTTAACATATGCAACACGTCTAAAGGTGTTCACACCATTGGTTAACACACCAAAGCCCTTAGTATATTATTTGTCGTTTCCTCCAAAGGTCACAGAAGGGCATCTTTCCTCTTTGTAGTATGAGAGCAGGGTTTTGTCTTGAACATCCACTTTCAAGATACCATATGCCTTTAAATTCCTGCAATAGAAAACATATTAAGATTGCTTTGGTATCCATTTCTCAATGCCTGAAGAAGAGGCTTCAGCGTCAACAAGAGTCTTCACTAAGCCTGAAGAAGAGGCTTTAGTGGCTTTCTTCACTTTAGTCATTTTCACAACTTTAGTGACATATTTCACTTTAGCCTTAGCTACTTTCTTTAACTTAGCTGGCGGACCAGATTTGGTAGCTGAAAGACACTTACTAGAGACGTTAATAGTCTCACCACAGTGATGACACTTCATGTAGCTTAAAGAAGCTTTAGGGCTAGAAGAGTCGATAAGAAGAGGAGAGGGACAAGCTCCAAGAATACCTTTTTCATTTGTTCGAGGAGGAACAACTGAGAGATTAGATATCTTGGATGAAATATTCACTTTAAGCTTAAGATTAGACCTTTGAGGACATTCAGAGACCTTGGTCCCTGAAGAAGAAGGTTTACAAGTTGAAGGAATAGAACAGGGTCTATTAGACTTGCGTCCTTCTTGGGAAGAGGAAGAGTGCTGATATTGGATTTACCTTTTGTCTTTGCATCCTGATCTTGGAGAAGTTTTTTCAGGATGAGTTTCAGTTAAAAAGAGTACTGAGAGGAAGAAGTTTTAGGAATAGAAGAGACAAAAGTACCAAACTTAAGCATGAACTTGTCAATGACACAATCTTCCTGATCATAGAAGAATCCTAGACCACTCTTTATCTTGGTCGACATCTGAGCATTGATGATCTTAGTGGCCTTGATAGAGGTTTTGCACCATCCTTCAATGATAGCCTTCCAAGCCTTGAGTTCAGCAATTGTTTGCTCACGCTCAGTGATAACCTGCTCACGTTCAATGCTAAGGTTTGGTTTATAATGACCTGATCCTTAAGATTTCCTTTAATCTTAGTCAACTCTTTGATTTTTGAATGCCATCTCTCTAACTGTTCTTGAAGATCAAGATTTAGCTTTTCAGCTTTGGATTTTCTATTCAGGGCATTGTAAAGGTCAACCGTTAGTATATCTACTGCAGATAGGCTATCATAGGAAAAAGAAGAAGGTTCATTCAGATTACATACATGAGTAGAGGTTGACATAGAGGGGTCACTAGAGGATGATGTCTTAGATGGTTCATCCTTGACATCCTTGGCCATGAGACAGAGATAGGTCGTGTCTTCCTCGTTCGAGGATGATTGTTTAGATGAATCTTCCCAATCATGCCCTTCAGCAACAAGACCTTTGACTTTATGCTGAAGATTCTTCATCTTCTTGTACTTCTCCTTCAGTTTCAGGTATTCGTCATTTTGAGGCCTGAAGGAGGATGAGAGGTTTGAAGATAACTTCACAGCTTTCTTCGACTTGCATTCACTAAGAAAGTGACCTGTGCGTTGACAGTTGTAGCAGCTCATTGAAGCTTTGTCAATGAGGTTTGACTTTGTTTTATCATCTATGGTCAAGGAAGGAGATCTGCGGTAGTTGCTTTTTCTAGCGAACCTCTTGAAAGAATTAGTAAGAAGGGCCAATGACTTATCAAACTCTGAAAGATCAACGTCTGTCAAGTTCTTAGAGTTAGAAGGATCTAACTCAGTGATAGAAACAAAACAGGATGGAGTAGAGGAAATAGAAGGGTCAGCTGAAGGGCTATCAAAGATCAAAGCTAGATAAGAGCTTTTCATTTCTCTAGGATCTCTTAGAAAATTCTTCTTCAGTTGATGGGATTGCTTACGATTAAGCAATATCTCATAAAGAGAACTGAGAGAAAGGGAGGACATGTCCTTAGACATCTTGAGACATATGGTATAATTATCCCATGATTCTGGCAAACATTCAAGGAACTTTGTCAGGGTCTCTGAGTTGGAATATTCTCTTCCAACTGTCCTCAAATCAGTAAGAAGACAATTAAAGCGTTTATGTACTTCAGACAAAGATTCAGATTTTCCACAAAGAAAACTTTCATATTGTCTTACTAAATTTATCTTCTTTGATTCTTGTACTTCAGAAGTACCTTCATATTGAACACAAAGAGTGTCCCACTTGTTTTTTAAGGTTTTAAACTTCATCACGGAGTGATAGACCTCGTCAGGAAGAGCCATGGCTATTATAGATCTCGTACGAGTATCTAAAGTCATCTCCTTCTTGTCTTCATCACTCCACTGATAAGGGAGCTTCAGAATCTGCCGTTCAAAAATCACAGCAGTAAAAGCAGTAGCAGGAACTGCTGGAGAGAATGTGAATGGAACATAAGGTCCATTATCAATGTAGTATGGAATCTCAGGATCCACACCTTCTTAGAAGAGATACATTTGGTTCTTCCAGAGACTGAAGTTGTCTTTGACAAACCAAGGAGGTTTGGCAAGAGAGCCATTATCGTGAAAATTTGTGCTCGTGTTTTGCAAAGTCATTTGAAAGGTAAATGAATTATCTAGAAAAGAAAAGATAATAGAACACCAATAAATCAAATAACACAAAAACAAACATTGCTCTGATACCACTTGTTGGTCATAGCCGAATCTACAAGAGTTTATAGGTAACATTTTCTAGAAGGGGGGGGGGGATGAATACAAACAAACAGCTTTCACTTTTAAAAAACTTATATTGATAAAGAAAATTAATACAAATTTCTACAGATTGTTCGCGGAAGAGATAAAATATAGAACTTATCTAAACAATCAAAGATACATACAAGTTACAGATAGCAATAAAGAAAAGAGTTTCTAAAAGAAATAGGTTAAGAAGGTCTTGTGCTCTTCACTTGTTACAGTGGAAGTCTTGAGATAGAGAAGACGAAGATTGCTGAGAAGAAAGAATTACTCAACTATTTATACTTATTGCATTAAATGCAATTCATAAGGTACAAAAGCACGTGGCAAGCTTCAAGAGGTGAGTTTGTTCTTTGTTACAAATATACATGCTTTTGGCCGTATATGAACAGTCTTCTTTCATAAAGTAGGTAAGCACCCTTGGAGACAATAAAGTGATCCATATTGTACTTTATTTTGAAAGGTATAGGTTTTCCTTTGTATGCATTAGGATAAGACAAAAACTAATATTGTTCAACAAGATTCATTTGATCGCTGATAGTGAATGACGCTGGAGGTCTCTTCAGTGTTTGCTGAATCTTGTATAGATTTCACACTTGTGTAGATGAGATTGTTATCATTGAAAAATGCTTCAGATCACGAACTTGTTAGTCTTTATCTTCAGCTTCTATCTTCGATATAGTTGAAGGATCTGTGATGTGAGTTTTGTCTTCCTGAAGGATCTTTGTCTCTGAACGAATTACAATACATGTTCAACAATCACTGAATAGATTCAATGATGATTGCTGAAACGGAATACAGAGATAGTATGCTTCGTAAAGTAAAAGAGATCATCATCAAATCACTGATAGAGATGATCAACATACTTTAATAAATCTAATGTGATAGTCTTACAATATTTTAGAAATTACATATTAACAACAAATATCACATTTTTTAACTTCAAAAAAGTTAAAAATAAAAACCGTAAAAATCACAAGACCTAAGCCATCATATTGGTCAGGAATATTCTATAACAAAACGCTAAACCATCATATTTGTCGCCAATGATCTCCAACAAAACCCTAAACCATTTTTGTTGCCTCTCTAACTCCCCCTTTTTATTTGTAGGTGGTACATGCACATGTTGTCGCAGATAGCAACAAAATGGTTATCAAACAACTCCTTTTAGTGAATTTTTTGTTTTATTGTTGTGGACGCAGCTGCAAATCTAATAATTGGTGTTTGAAGGTTGAATTAGGTTTTTCTTTTTGTGTTTTTATGTTTCTCGACTGTGAAAAAACCAAACCTCTTTTTTCGTTTTATTATAAAGTTTTTCATTTTTGCCTTATTAAAGATCATCAAATAAAAATTTGTTTCAAAATTCTAAGATATGAGTTATAAAATTAGATTGGAGTTCGGTTTTCAAATACTAAATTTGATTTTAAACACATTAGTAGGATTAGGATTATTTTTCATTTTTTCAGATTTAAAATCATAATTTTTTCAGATTTTTGTAGCTTTTAGATCCATAGTCTCGTTAAAATTTTTGGTTGTAATTTTTTTAGATTCGAGATTTTCAGGTATTTTCAAAATATGTTATTGAAGATACTTATATGGTGTGCACATCTTTGAATAGTTCACACACTATGAATTGTTATTTAATTTGTTATATTTTTCAATTACCAACTTACTAATTATATCTTCTATTTATACGCACATTCATTTTGTGCACAAACTTCTGGGTTTTAGTGGTCGACATATCTCTACACACCCATGTTTTAAGCAATATCTAGTAAATTTGTTTGGTTTGTTTTGATTTTATGACGGATGAGTGATGATTGGTTATTACATGAATATTATCTTATAAAGAAGATTATTAATCATTTTTAAAAACCATTAAGTTGTCATGTAAAATTAATTAAAATTTAATTAATTTATTAACAAACAACAAAACAAAATAACTATATTTTTTTATATGTTAGCTAAAATAAATTCAATAAAATTATTATAATTTAAAGTAAATTACATTTTTTTTCCGAACTACTTGTTACTTTCTATGAAATTGGTCCCTACAGATCTTTTTATTACATATATGTTCCTGACGTTTACAACAGCTTTAGGATTTCGCCCCTTACACTAATGACCATTATAAACTATTGTTAAATCCAGATAAATAAGGAGCATTCAGGTCAATATATATTTTACAACATACATTACACCAAATGTTGCCTTAGACAACAAATGTAAATTGCCTATGTTGCTTAAGATACGCTAAGACAACAAAGACTATTATATGTTGCCTAAATTTGCTCTAATGCAACAAATGGTTCTATGTTGCCTAAGGTCAATAATTCTATGTTGCCTGCATGTATCCTAGGCAACATATTAGCCTACGTTGCCTTAGTTCAATGTTGGACACTCATATTTTTTTTGAAATCCGTCAAAGTTTACTTAGTCAACATATATTCTTATATTATGTTGCCTAAGGTAAAAACACGAATCCAACAAAGTTTACTTAAGCAACGTATATTCCTATTTCTATGTTGCCTAAGGTAAAAATTATAAATTCAACCCAATTTACTTAGGCAACGTATATTCTTGTTTCTATGTTGCCTAAAGTAAAGAAATTGATGCTTCCAAGGTGACAACTGGCATTGGACGAAAGATTTATCATAATTTACTTAGGCAACGTATATTCTTGTTTCTATGTTGCCTAAGCTTAAAAACATAATAACTCCCGGTAGTTGAAGGTTTTAAGATTGGCATAAGTTTTAAGGTTGACAACTGACATTGTACGATAAATCCATCACATTTACTTAGACAACATATAATCTATCGTGCTTGTTGCTTTAGATTTGTCTTAGGCAACATATATTCTTGTTTCTATGTTGCCTAAGATGAAAATCAGCTATAAATATTTGTAGTTCCCCCATTTCCAACATCTGATATTCATTTCCAACATTTTGTTTCTAAGGGCTTGGGACATGATTTGAGTATATTGGCGAGTTTTGTCTTCCAACAAACGTTGTATTCATCATCAAAAGCCATTTAAAGATTATTAGGTAATTATTATCGTATTTTGTCTAATTTTGTAGTTATTTCATGTTTATCTCATGTAAATTTGGATTACTACGTGTCTAAAAATATCTATAGCTCTTACTATATGCATGCATTTATTTTTCACATATAGATATGACAGAAAATGTGGACAAAAGTTGGATGAATTTAAAAAGATTCGAGGAAAAATACATTTTTTGGAATATATGCATTTTTGGAATTTGCTAAAAAGAATTCAGTGAGTTGGAATGGTTATTATAAATGCCCTGCATAGACTGCGGCAACATGTTATTTCAAATGAGGCAGATATAATTTTTCATTTGAAAGATGTTGGTATAATGAAAAATTATACTGTGTGGGATCAACACGGTGAAGTTACAAATATGCCTAATGCATCACAACGAAAGTTGAATATAATACACGATCGAGCGTCTTTGAGTCATAATGTCAATCCTATTGTAAATTTTGTGGAAGATGCATTTCCGTTTCGTGAGCGGTACAATGATGGCGAATCAATCGCCCATGATAGTACTCCAGTTTGTGATGTGGACATTGTTGCTTCCAAAGTCATTGATGCCTATTCACGACTGCTAGCAGAAATGAATACTCCATTGTACGATAGTTGTATAGAAACTTCCTTGGGTGCCCTTCTAAGAGCAATTTCTCTAAAAGAAGAAACTGGAATTTCTATCAAGGCATTTGATAAGCATTTGGGGTTTTAGAAATCTTTATTGCCCACTCCAAACAAGCTTCCTAAATCATATGCAGAGGCGAAAAAGATCCTTAAAGGCGTTGGGATGGGGTATGAGCTTATCCACGCATGTTTAAATGGTTGTTTTTTATACTATAAAGAGGGTGACATACATGACAAATGCCCCATATGTGGATTGCCAAGATATGACGATGTCGGTAAAAAAGTACCGATAAAGATTGTTCGTTACTTTCTTCGATACTGAGGTTGCAACGTTTGTACATGTCAAAATATATTGCATATCATATGAGATGACATGGTCAAAAAGAAACGTCCCCGTATGATGATGTATTGAGACACCCAACTGATGGTAAAGCATGGAAAGATTTTGATAGGTAAATGTTTTTAATATACTTGTTTGACACGTAAATTCTTTTAATATGGTTATATTTTTTGACAATTAAATGTTTTAAATAGATTTGTACTCCTTGACACATAATAGGTCATATCCTCAATTTGTGAGTGACCTCAGAAACATTCGTCTCGCTTTATCAATTGATGGTTTTAGTCCTTTCGGGGCTTCTGCTACTCCCTATAGCCTTTGGCCAATTGTTGTGATTCCATACAACTTACCTCCTTCAATGTGCATGCAAAAGAAATTTAATATACTAACGATGTTGATATCCAGATCAAAATCCCCAGGGAAATGTCTTAATTTGTTTATGAGACCACTGATTGATGAGCTCAATTTTCTTTGAGAGACTGGTTTTAAGACATGGGATCGATACGGGGAAGAGTACTTTATGATGAAAGTTGCAGTGATGTGGACTATTAGTGATTTTCCAGGGTTGGGAATGTTAGGTGGTATTCAGACGAAAGGGTACAAGGCATGTCCCATATGTTTTGATGACACTGATGATAAGTTCTCTCATGGTAGGATGTCATATATGGGGGCACGTAGATGGTTAGATATGAATCATGAATTTCAAATTCAAGGGAGAAATTTTAATGGAAAGGATGAGTTTCAACTAGCTCCACAAACTCAAACTACGATTCAGGTTTATAGGGAAACTGTCTCCCATCGATACCCTCGTTTGAGTTTGGTAAAGAGAAGAAATCAAAACAAGTTTGTAAATCTTTTACATTCAAAACTTGTATTTACTTATCATATATGAAAATTAAACTAAGATTAATGTTAACATTAAGGGATGAATGAGCCAAAGTTGTGTTGGACTCACAAAAGCATCTTTTGGGAGCTCCCGTATTGGAAGAAATCTAGAGTGAGACATGCCTTGGATGTCATGCACATCGAGAAGAATGTATGTGACAACATTCTTGATACAGTTCTGGGATTTGATGGAAAGTCTAAGGACGATCTTAAAACTCGCAAAACTCTTGAAGATATGAAGATACACAAACATCTTTGGCCGAAGAATCCCCGAGGCACCTCGGGAAAAACAAAACTACCTTACGCCAATTACATGGTGAAGCCTAAATTTCGCCTCGAGGTGCTTGATCAAATTGTCGCGGTTCAATATCCTAGTGGTTATGCTGGAAGCTTAAAGAACAATGCAAACATAAATGACAAGAAGTTTTATGGTTTGAAGACTCATGACTGCCACGTGTTGCTTCAGCGCATTTTTCCCATGGTCATACGACCGTACGTGGCCAATCATGTCGCTGATGCAATTTGCGACTTATCTAGATTCTTTTAGATATTGTGTGCTCGAGAGTTGAAGAAGTCAGATAATGAACAGATGCAAAAGGACATATTTTGATTTTATGCAAGTTAGAAGCGATATTCCCTCCAGTTTTCTTCACAATCATGGTACATCTTTGCATCCATCTTCCTGAACAAGTCTTCCTAACCGCTCATGTGCATTACACTTGGATGTTTCCTATAGAGAGGTATGTGCACACTATTGATATTTATAATTAAATATATTGAATTTACATTAATTAATGATCTCATTCCCAGGCAACTTGGAGAGTACAAGAAACATGTAACAAACACACGTTACCCCAAGGGTTGTATTGTAGAATGGTACCTTATGCATGAGTGTGTGACATTCATGAATCTTTATTTGTATACCACACCAGTCGTACATAACAACACTTTGATGTTGGATTCATCTCGATGGAGCCTCTCAGTCTTGTCTGATTATGTTATCCAGAATAGTCGCCTCTGGAATGCCACTTTGATTAAAGAAGAAATGGAAACAGCTCGTTGGATGGTTATTGTTAATTGTACGGAAGCACAGCCAGATATTGATAAGTTCAATGAACTTTATGTAATACATTAACCGAAAGGTTGCTTCGACCATCGTATCGCGACATTCCATCAGACTTTCAAAACTTGGGTTATATATTTTATCATGTTTAAAGACTTTCAAAACTTAGGTTATACGTTTTTTTCCTGACCACTCATATATTTTATCATGCAGATGGCAGACGAACAACGTAATGTACAACAGGAACTAGAGATACTATCTCGTGGCCCTCAACAAATTGTTGTGTATCAACAGTGTAATGTGAACAATGTTAGATTCGTATGTGAACAACGAGATGAGAATCGTAAGACACAAAATAGTAGGGTGATGATAGTGGCAGACGACGTGTCACTACTACGGGGTTCTACTACAAGTTGTAGAGCTAATTTATCCAGAAGCAATGTCGGTCGTGTTGTTATAGTGTAGGTGGTATGACGGAGAAAATACAAAGTTAGATCGTGGTATAATTTCGATTGATACAAAGACCGATTGCTACAAAGACAACTAATTTTGTCTCGCCTTACATGCAAAACAAGTATTCTACGTCGATAATCCAATGTTTGGTAACGGTTGGAAAGTTGTTCATCACATGTTTCATAGAGGTACATACAAGGCGATTACACTTGCACGAAATACAAATGTCGGTCCATATTATGAGGTAGAGAAACCGTACCAAGAGCCCGTGACTACCACCATTCCCATAAGTGAGATTTTTATCGACATTGGTCCTACACCACGTATTGATATACTAAATGATGATGATGAGAACGATGAAGATTACAACGAGGAAGAGGACGAGGATGATGAGTATTACAGTGATGACGAGGAAGAGGACAAGAACGATGTGCTTGGAATCAATGATGATACAGATTCAGATAATGATGTTAATGAGTTTCATAATATTGGTGATGAATATCGCCATGACTCGGATTATTGATTAAATATTAGTGTGTGTGATGTAATGAATAAAAGAAATTGATTAAATTCGTTTACCGTCTAAACCCGTTTATTTTTGTCTCGAGTTCGTGTCGTGTCAAGAATTGTCACCCCTATTTGTAAATATTTTTTTTTTCAAAATAGAGTTTTTAAAATAGAAATACCCCCAAAAATTTTATCTCCATCTTTTTCCCTCAAAACCCTTTCCCCATAAAATTTTCATTTCCCTCTTTTTTTCCCCAAAACCCCACCAAAACCCTTCCTCGGTTTCTTCTCCTTCTTGATTTCTCACCTCTTTTTTTTCCCCCAAAACCCCCAAAACCCTTATCTGATTTCTTCTCCTTCTCGATTTCTCACTGACCTCTCTCCATCGGATTCTTCTCTCCATCAGTTTCTCTCATTTCGCTTCTCCAGGTTCTACTCCAACTTATCATCGATTCATAAAAACCAGGTATTGTTTGGTTATTCATTGATTTCTCCTAGATAGAATGTTGGATCTGGTTCTGTTCATATGAATGTTGGATTTGGTTCTTTATTGTTTGGTTCTTTATCGATTTCTCTTTATTGTTTGGTTCTTTATCGATTTCTCTTTATTGTTTGGGGTCCCCCACACCCCCAGACCCTTTCCAAGAGCCACAAATAGAATCAATATTTAAAAGGAGAACAAGAAGCAATTACAGCTCCTTGATTCAAGAAAAATGGTCTTGCCAGTCTTATAAAATGTGAAGTTAGCTCATTTAATGAGGAAAATGGTGTGGCAAATCTTGGATTCTTTCATTTCAAACGACAGGATATATCATTGATTTCACATTAGCTTTAGTTAATTTGACTATAAAAAGAAAAGCACAATAAAGTTTGTAGGATATGCTATTTAAAAATCGTAGTTCATAAACTAATTAATAAACCACTCAATCATATGTATACATAAGAGGCATACTGATCAGAAACAAGGAACATGTATACAAGGAGCTGTATAGCTAGTGATTAAAACCAAGAAAGTATGAGAGGGGTTTGGTGATATTTATAGAAAAAGTGCAAATGGTATTCACTAGTATTAATTGAATTATGTTGTTACTTTTTAATTTCTGTTTTCTTTGTTTTCTTAAAGCACTTATAGATTTTAGTTGTTGTTGTTGTTGGTGATATTTAATTTTTGTTTTCTTTGTTTCTGTCTTGAATCTTAAGGTTCAAAACAATGATAATTTCAAAATTGATAACTTAAATATGTTTACAAATAAGATAAGTATATTAGCATTGATAACATATTAACGATGTCAATAGGGAAATGCCGTTAAACACTACGTAACAAGATATACGTATCAATTGTCGCCGCATCCAAGTGGAACCGACGGAAGAACCAGTTACAAAGAAGGCAAGACGAGGAATTATCGCCGGAAAGGCGAACAAGAGAGACATCGCTAACAACGAAAATAAATGTCTTCCTCTTAAGTGGTTCATAGAAAAAAAAATTCTCGACACAAACAAAGTTTGTAGGATCGCAAAGCAAATCGGGGAGCATTGTTCGTGAGCATATTCCAATGTTGACCGACAGTTATTTACAACTTCCACAAGACGAACTCAAGATTGTTGTTGATCAACTTAGCGTAAGCATATTTTTATTGCTAGTTCTTTTTTTTCTTTTTTTGATGATTTATGTCTTATCTATACTATATTATAATGCATTTGGCTAAAACTCTTAAAAACTCTTAA
>NC_037540.1:16583951-16586502 GCF_001531365.2 Cynara cardunculus var. scolymus | reverse complement strand
GTATTTTACCTCCAATCGTCAATAAACGGAGCTTTTCGAACCCGAACTTCAACCTCCGATTTCTCTTTTGAAACTCAACGAAAGTTCGGTTTCTTGAAACAAAAATGTAGAGCAAAGTGTTGTCTACATGTATATGTAATTTTTTTGTCGTAATAGTTGAATATTCAGACTAATAGAAGGCTTCAAACGAAWTGTCGTTTTCAAGTTTCTGAAAATTTCAGATCTGGCGAATTTACAAACAGCTCCTTCTGATTTGGACCTGTTTACATCTGACCCAACCCCTTAACTATCGCGAATTTACAACTTTCACCCATGTCTTGACTTTTTCTTTCACTTTTGGTTCGATTTTTAAACTTCTTTTAATTTCTTTATTCATTTAATGTGTGTGTATATATATATATATATATATATATAAGTACATGTGTGTGTTTTATAATTCAAAAAGAAAAAAAAATGAAAAGAATATTAATGAAGATAAAATTATTTATTCCTCGAAATTTTTGGGTTTTACAACTCTTCCCTCCTTCAAGAAATTCCGTCCTCAGAATTAATACTCGCTAAAACAATTAAGGATATTTAGCTTTCATTTCTTCTTCCGGTTCCCACGTCATTTCTGTACCTTTATGGAATTTCCACTTAACTAATACCAATGGTATACTTTTGTTTCTTAGTCTTTTCGTCTTTTTATCCAATATATCAACTGGTTCTTCCACATAAGCGAGCTTGTCGTTAACCTCGATGTCTTCTAAATCCACAACAGTTGATTCGTCAGTTAAACATTTCCTCAAGTTCGACACATGAAAGGTATCGTGAATACCACCTAACTCATTTGGTAGTTTCAACCGATAAGCAACTGTTCCTACTCTTGCAGTTATCTCAAATGGTCCGATATACCTTGGATTTAGCTTACCTTTCTTTCCAAATCTTACGACCCCTTTCCATGGTGATATTTTCAACAAGACTTTATCACCTACTTGAAATTCCAAAGGTCGACGTCTTCTATCCGCATAACTCTTTTGTCTATCTTGCGCAACCTTTAACCTATCCCTGATTTGTACTATTTTATCAGATGTCTGTTGGACTAACTCGGGTCCAGCTAGTTGTCTTTCTCCAATGTCTGCCCAACAAATTGGAGTTCTACATTTACGGCCATATAACGCTTCAAATGGTGCCGCCTTGATGCTCGAATGGTAACTATTGTTATAAGCAAATTCTATCAATGGGAGGTGGTTGTCCCAACTACCTCCAAAGTCAATCACACAAGCTCTCAACATATCTTCTAGTGTTTGTATCGTCCTCTCACTCTGGCCATCAGTTTGAGGATGATATGCAGTACTCATGTTCAACCGTGTTCCCATTTCTTGTTGAAAACTTGGCCAAAATCTCGAAGTAAACCTAGCATCTCTATCTGAGACAATGGATATCGGTACACCATGTCTCGACACGATCTCATTGACGTAAAGTTGAGCCAATCTTTCTAATGTATACTTGTCGCTGATCGGTAAGAAGTGAGCAAATTTCGTTAGTCGATCCACAATTACCCATATGGCGTCGTGTCCCTTTACCGTCCTTGGAAGTTTGGTGACAAAGTCTATCGTGATCATATCCCACTTTCATACTGGGATCTCCATTTGTTGCAACATTCCAGACGGTCTTTGATACTCGGTCTTCACTTTCAAGCACGTCAAACATTTCCCCACGTAGCTAGCTACTGCCCTTTTCATACCAGGCCACCAATAGCTTTCTTTTATGTTCTTGTACATCTTATTACTACCTGGATTCATAGTGTATTTGGATTTATGTGCTTCATCCATCACTACATTTCTTAGATCCCCCAAACTAGGAATCCAAACCCGATTTCCATGTCTATATATTTCATCTGGTCCAGCTGTCAAAGTCTTAATTTGTCCAATCATTCTCTTGTTTTTGATGTTCGTTTCGAGTAAAGCTTCCTTTTGGACATCCCGTACTTGGTCTAGAAGCTCCACTTTAACACTCATCCACATGGCTCGAACCCTGATTGGTCCGTTTCTCTCCTTCCTACTAAGTGCATCGACAACTACATTTGTCTTACCTGGATTATAGTGAATCTCACAATCATAATCCTTAAGTAGTTCCATCCATCTCATTTGTCTCATATTTAGCTCCTTTTGATCAAACAAGTACTTAAGGCTCTTATGATCAGTATAGATCATGCACTTCGTACCATACAAATAGTGTCTCCAGATTTTTAGCGCGAAGACTACAGCTGCTAATTCCATGTCGTGAGTTGGGTATCTCCTCTCGTGTTCTTTCAACTGACGTGACGCATATGCAATGACCTTGCCTCGCTACATTAGTACACAACCTAAACCCATTTTTGATGCATCGCTATAAACGACAAAATCTTCTACTCCTTCCGGTAGTGATAAAACCGATGCAGTGCTTAGTCTCTCCTTAAGTGTCTGAAATGCTTCTTCTTGTTTCGTCCCCCAATCAAACTTAACCGACTTCTTTGTCAGTGTTGTCAAATGCGTTGCTATCTTGGAGAAATCTTGGATGAACCTTCGGT
>NC_037540.1:16581797-16583466 GCF_001531365.2 Cynara cardunculus var. scolymus | reverse complement strand
CGTTTGTTAACCCAAACGGCATTACTACAAATTCGTAATGTCCGTAACGAGTCCTAAAAGCGGTCTTCGACACATCCTCTTCTCGAACCTTCAACTGATGGTAACCCGATCTTAAATCGATTTTCGAGAAATAGCTAACTCCTTGCAACTGATCGAAGAGGTCGTCGATCCTTGGCAATGGATATCTGTTCTTTATCATGATTTTGTTCAACTCCCGATAATCGATGCACATCCTCATCGTGTCGTCTTTCTTTTTGACGAATAAAATCGGTGCTCCCCATGCGACGAGCTTAGCCTGATAAACCCTTTATCTAAGAGTTCTTGCATTGCTTCATCAGCTCTTGCATTTCTGTTGGGGCTAAACGATAAGGCGCCCTTGGATTGGTGCCACACCTGGTACCAAATCGATTTGGAACTCTACTTGACGTTCCGGTGGTATTCCCGGTAATTCATCCGGAAATACTTCTGGGTAATCCTTCACCACTGGAACATCATGTATTGTCTTCTTTTCGAGCTTGGCATCAATGGTGTATGCCAAGTAAGCCACACATCCCTTCCGCAGACACCTATTCGCCTTAACTACATTGATTAACCCTACGCATCACTTCTTTCGATCACCGTAAACATGAATTGTTTCTCCTTCCGGAGTTTGAATCTTGATCATATTTTTATTGCATACTATTTGCGCATGATTGTTGGACAGCCAATCCATCCCCAAGACCACGTCAAAACCCCCTAAACACATTGGCATAAGCCTAACAGGGAAATCCTTACCTTCTATAACAATTGTACATTCATCAAATACTTTGTCTACCTTACACTGACTACCGTCGGCTGTTTCTACAGTGTAGGTTTTGTCTAGTCTACAATTCAGATAGTGGCAGAAGGTAGTAGACACAAAACTACCATTTGCACCCGAATCAAATAATACATGTGCATACACATTGTTGATAGGGAACATACCAGATACGACGTCGGGTGTTTTCTTGGCCTCTTCCAAAGTCATGTTGTAAGCTCGGCCGTGTCCCTTAGGTAGCTCCTTCCTATTTTCTRATCTCTTCCCAAATCCATTATTCACTGTCTTTACGTAGGGTGTCGCACCATTTCGATGTTTTGGACAGTCAGGTCGTAAATGTCCCGTAGCCCCACATTCATAACAAGTTTTTCCTTTCGGGCACTCCCGCGCGGTATGCCCAGGTTTGTCACATTTGTAGCATGTCAGGCTCCCTGCTCTGCACTCTCCCCTATGTCTCTTGTTGYATTTGTTACATGGAGGAATAGTGAATCCCTCACTTCGTGTTTTTGCTAGAGTCGGAGTCCATTTTGGTTTCTTGTTGAACTTGTTCGATCCCTCCCATCTTCTCTTTGCATTTCTTCTATCACAATTCTCCCTGGCGTGGTTCTCCTCTGCCACCTTCGCCATCTCCACTGCTTGGACAAATGTGGTCAGTTTAGTCATGTCCACGTACCGTTTGATTTCGATTCTTAATCCATCTTTGAAGCAACCTATCTTTCTCTTCTCGGTAGCCACCTGGTAACTGGCGAACCTCGCTTTCTCAAGAAAATCGTTAACATATTCTTGAGCCGACAACGAACCTTGCTTTAATCTCAGAAATTCTGATTCTAGCTTGTTCACCTCCGATTGTGTGCAGTACTTATCCATCATCAT
>NC_037540.1:16555146-16581307 GCF_001531365.2 Cynara cardunculus var. scolymus | reverse complement strand
TGCCATTTGCTCAGCTATCATTTCCTTTGTGAGGGGATTTTCCCCTCCCCGGCCTCCTTGACTCCTACCGATAGCTAAATTAGCTTGCGCGGATGGAGTCGTACTAGAACTAGTGGTTCAGACACTTCCTCGACCTCGACTTTGGGCTCGTGTCCGACCTCGAACTGTTGGTGGGGCTATGCCATTAGTGCCTCCCCCATTAAGGGCGCTCCTTGTTGATCCATGAGAAACCATACTGACATATTAGGGTATTATCGTTTTAACATGGTTCTAAAGTCAAACATAACACACTACTATTTTAAAATATAATATAATCACTATATATAAGCGAAATACATAATAAGGAATTCACGTCGAAAATTTCATAATGCTCAACAAGCTATATATATTTCGTGTCGATAAACAATCATGGAGAGAGAGACATTACATAATCCCATTTACTTACAAAAGATGGGATACTTCATAATTCTAAACACATCTCTAAATCATGTGAATGCTAAAAAAATCTATTGAAGCACTGGACTAGATGAAAATTCGATCAACTATCTAGACACGTACTATTAAATCACATACCCAAAAGATCTTTCTCTCTCCCCTCTCTCAAAAGGATTCTATGTCTAAAACTGATCTGCAGGGTAATAAGGGAGATAAGGGTCCCTCAACCACTCCTCAAAAGATGTGGATGGCCTGGAATGCCACAACACACATTTTTGATGCGTTGGACCCAGTCGGAGAAATAGCCCTCACTACACCAGCATAGTATATGGTCATTTTCTTATAAAAGTGAACTCTGTCTCTGAATCTAGCGCCTACGGGGCGAGCAACAATTCTTCGCTCCTGTTCAAGTACAACTTTATCCCAAATCAGTGCATGACGCTGTTCCGACAAATTTGCATTCTCTACAATTAGCTCGTTTAGGGCTCCTCCTTGTTCGACATGTGCCTGTTGAAGATTGTTCAGCCATGCATTCAGTCTAGTATTCCCATCTAAAGTTCGGGTCAACCTCTCTCTTAGCTTTGTGTTCTCACCCCTCAAGGTCTCTATAGTCTCCATCATGTCCTCACGTATAGGGGTGCGGGACGTGTAGTCCTCCGAAGGCTCAGGTGTGGTCCTTCGCCTGATGGGCTCTCGTGATGACACTTCACTAGTGTGGGCCAGACTATCGCTTCTAGACCGGGTGCCGGAAACATGTCTGGCGCTGGAGCGGTGACTATCAATAGGTCCTCTATTCGGTTCTAGCCCATAAAGTGTCCTACGTGTTCCGTATCTGCGTCCACGTCCGCGTCTAATAGACCTAGTATGAATGGTGTGAACCATGTCTCCTACAAGTCATAAAAGGAACACTATGTCAAATAGTAACGTAGGATCAAACTTAATCGCATGATAAGCAATACTAATACACAATAAACACATGCTTCTAACGATCCTCTCAGTTTAAGCTTAGGCTAAGTAAATCTTAACCTAATTACCTTAAACTAAAGCTCTGATACCAATTTGTAACACCCCTCATTTTTTTTATAAGAATGTTACGTAATCTGAAACAAATTCCTAAATAAACACTCCAAAAGACGGTTAAAATAACACCTTTTAAACCGTTTACAGCGGAAGTCTTTGAATCAAACAAAAATTAACTTAAGTTCTAACCCACCTCATACCAGGTTAAGTTACAAAAGATCGACACAACGCTGCTAAACAAAAGACTAAAAATAAGATGATAAGTAGCAACTCTCTAAGCGTGTCCTTTGCCCTTATCCAACCTCGAACTACCTGACCCTGAGATGCATACTATAGTCAGCTTATAAAGCTCAGTGAGTTTATGGTTTGCGTGAATAAAATCATATCTTGACATATATATATATGACATATATGCATGCTTTATAATAAAATTCACAGCTTTAAAATATATATATATATATATATATATTTATTTAAAACACTGAAAATAAGAGATCGCATATAATGTTTAGTCGGATATGGGTCATTTAGTCACAAACACGCCCTAGGTTGATATGTCAGTCTTAATTGATCACCCACTTGTCCGGGTCGTGTTTTATACTGGTCGTGACTTACTGGTCAATGCCCACCCTTGAATCATAAAACTTTAATATGGAATAGCATGCTAGAGTTATTCGAAGACTGATTAAACACGTAGCATGTAACCATTCACAAAATAACATACATGTAAAATATATCATAACATGTATGTACTTGAAATATCATGCATACGTACACATCATCAACAATTCATATCATGCAAAAATAAATTTGTACTTAGGTATGCATCCTAGTGAAATCTCATGAAGACTCACCTGATTGCGTATTTATTGGTTACCGATAGCTCTTGACCAAATGCCTACACATTTCATACCATAATATCTCATTAACGTCTTAATTTCTCAAAAAGTCAACAAAAGTCAACTATTGTTATTCTGACCCAACCTAAAGTCAAACTTCGTATCCGAGCATCTTAATATGCCTCAGACAACTCTATTTGATCCATCATTAAAATCCAYATGGGTCAAACATGTCAAAAGTCAACCCTTGGTCAACTCGGTCAACCCCGACTAACTTTAGTCAAACCCCATGACTAAAACTCGACAACATCTTAAAACATCAAAATAAACATTTTATGATCTTATAAATCAAACTCTCTAATTTAATACGTCTCTATAATTGATTAACTCGGAAATACGACACTTTAATCTCAATATTAAATCATCAAAATAATTTAAGAAGCCTCTCAGTACTATGTCTGATAACAACTCTTAACATCGATTTATCCTTTTATCAACTAAATGAGACCTATGTTTCATATTAAGATGTCTTAGACAACTGAAAAAAAAAATCAAATTCCGACAACTAAGAGAACATTTTAAATTACTAATCAATTTAATAAACCACTTAGGAAAATATTAATTAATCACTATTAATTCTCTAAAATAAATTAATATATTAATTAAATAACATACTATTTTTTTTAAAAGAAAATTAAATCAATTAAACAATATAACTTATATAATATAATAAAATGGAATAGTATACTAATTGGTTAGATTTGACATGGTTAAATTAATTACTCAAAATCTCAAACCAAATACACCCACCCAAGATGGGCTAAATCTTAAATCCAAAAAAATTAAATAAAACAACCCATAACAAGGTAAGGCAAAAAAAACGGCCCAGATAGCCAGCCTCAAGCCCAGATGGCCAGAATGGGCCACCCCTTCTCCTACATCTCCCAACAGCACCGGCGATCGGAAAACAGCCCCTTGCTCTCGTTTCTTCATCGTTTTCGATGATTCTTTGCAAAAACTCTAGAAAATGATTTTCCTTAACCATAGGAATAAAAATCAACGAAAACCATCAAGTATTGAGTCTCCTACGCTCGTTTAAAGTTACGGTTTTAAAACCACTCGAAAATCAGTAAAAAACTCAAAATCGAACATTCAAAACTAAAATMTGAGATATAAGGCTACTAAGGTTTCATAGAGSACCTAAAAATGAAGCCATCCATATAAAGAACTCGAAATTTGGTTGGGTATTTTAYCTCCAATCGTCAATAAACGGAGCTTTTCGAACCCGAACTTCAACCTCCGATTTCTCTTTTGAAACTCAACGAAAGTTCGGTTTTCTTGAAGCAAAAATGTAGAGCAAAGTGTTGTCTACATGTATATGTAATTTTTTTGTTGTAATAGTTGAATATTCAGACCAATTAGAAGGCTTCAAATGAATTGTCGTTTTCAAGTTTCTGAAAATTTCAGATATGGCGAATTTACAAAACAGCTCCTTCTGATTTGGACCTGTTTACATCTGACCCAACCCCTTAACTATCGCAAATTTACAACTTTCACCCATGTCTTGACTTTTTCTTTCACTTTTGGTCCAATTTTTAAACTTCTTTTAATTTATTTATTAATTTAATATATATATATATATATATATATATATATATATATAAGTACATGTGTGTGTTTTATAATTCAAAAAGAAAAAAAATGAAAAGAATATTAATGAAGATAAAATTATTTATTCCTCGAAATTTTTGGGTTTTACACCGGAATCTGCCAGGCCTCCAATTTGTTGCCCAATAAAAAAAATATCAATCATCGAGCAAATTGTTGGTATGCCGGTAGGTACGGTTATTCGAGGTATGGGTAGCTTGGCGGTTTGACCTGCGAGGATGAGAGGACCGGCGAAGGGATTCTCTAAGCGGGTATCTGCAGTTGACGAGGAAGATTTGCGGCAACAACTTGCCGAGCGTGACGAGGAGAGTCGCTTGTTAAAAGAGGGACAACATGAGGCAGAAAAGGAAGCCGCCGAGCAAAGAAATATGATACAATCGTTGATGACTATGTTGGGTGCTAGTGATTCAAACTCTAACACAACAACCCCGACCTCTCACGCTTTAGGTTAAGTTTTTAATTTTGTGTTATTGAACTTGTTGCCTACTTTTAGACTTACTTAGGAAAAAAATTATCTTTCAATTATTGAAATTATTAATTTTGTTTGGTTATAGAAGTTGTTTGTATAAAACATTTGGTTGTTTGAGATTCATTTGTAGAAAGTGTGCAAGAAAAAAACTGCATCATAGTACACAAAAATCTTAGGCAACAATTGAACAATATAAATGTTGCCTAAGAGAAATTTTATATTATGTTAATTACAGTTCAAAGGCAACATATCTAAATAGAGTATGTTGTCTAAGCTGATATCTAAGGCAACATATTCAGATAGAGTATGTTGTCTAAGCCGATATCTAAGACAACATATGAAGATAGAGTATGTTGTCCAAACTGATATCTGATGCAACATATGTTTTTTACTTAGTCAACATAACCTTTTGTGTGTTGCCTAAGAAGCCCGCTTAGGCAACATATTCTGTTTGCATATGTTGCCTTGGTTGTTATGCAACATTGAGAAGGCAACACTGCTTAGGCAACACGGGTTTGTTGCCTAAGCCTTACGCAACATATAAACCCCTCTTAGGCAACATTTTTCATTTGTTGCCTAAGTGGCATTTTGAGGTAGTGATATTAACTTAAAAAAATAACTGAAACTTTATTTTATCTTCTTCTCCATCATCGTCACCCTCAGATCTGCAACTCCCCTCCTCTATCCCCCTCATACATGTAACTCCCCTCCTTACCTCCATCACCATCTTGACCCACTTCCTTTGGTCCTCTCTTTCTCTATCACACTAATCAAATCTCAAATAGATAGTAGTTCAGTAAAGAATATATGAAAAAACAAACATACAAAAATCCATTTCTTTCTACTTTTTGCAAATCCATGCCAAAACAGCTTTTCACTCTATAAATCAAGCGCCAATGCCTATGAAGGTGTTGTCCATGACTTGAAGAATTTGTTTAGAAAGAGAATGTGAAAAAAAAACTCTAGCTTAAGAACCTAATCAGGTGAGCTATGTCCATAGATTCATATAAATAAGTCGTTTCAAGGAAGAAATTACACTAAATTTCAAATTCTTTAAATGTGTTAAATATGACCAGTGATGTTGATGTTTTATAAAAACATAGTTTCAATAAATGAGAGAGTTGTCAAAGGTATCACAAGGGATCAAATAACTGAAAATTAGAAGGAAAACATGGATTTATTTAGTTTTGTATAGAGGTAAAAGATAAAGAGCAGGGACAACTTCTTTGGCTAAAGGGGGTATAGGGGACAACATAAGAGAAGGGTGGCGTATGTGTGGTGGTGAGAAGAGGGGAGTGCAAGTGACATCCACCTTTAAGAAGAGGGGGGGGGGGTGCATGTGACAATCAAGGTGGTTGACGACAAGATGGGTGTCGAGATGGCAGATGTGTTGTTGATCTTAAAGCTTTGATGGTGGGTGGTGGCAAATGGTGGTAGCACGGTTACTCGAGATAGGTTGGGGTGGGGACTTTCATTTGGTAGCTTTCTTTCCTCTATGTCTCTCTTATATATATTTATATTCCTAAGAGAAAATGATAGAAAACGATAAATTAACGAAAACACCCTTTATTTAATTGGATTTAACAGAAAAACTTAACAACCGTTAGTTTGAGGTAGGAAATCCAAGAAAATTTGCAACAGTGAATCACAAATTTGCAACTAAGAACTGTAGAGACGAATTTCATGGAAAATAATAAATATGAGGGATGAAAAATGTAATTCACTTCGTAATTTATATCTTAGCGTATGGAATTAATGGCTTAATTTGAGATTTTTATTTATAGACTATTAAACATAAAACTAAACTACAAATTTAGTCCATGTGATTTGTCAAAAATAACATTTTTTGTCACTATCGTTTCAAAATTACAAGATGGACATTGTGGTTTGCAAAAACATCTAGATTTGGTCCTTCTATCTAACGGTCGTTAAGAAACCTGTTAAATAAGAGACATTTTCATCTTTTTATCGCATTTTAATCTTTTACTTTTACCCAATCAAAAAATGACAAGAACCAAAATCATAAAATCAATTGTGATTAAGTAAAAAAACAAAAAAAATCGACAAAATGATGAAAATGTACCTCATTTAACGAAATTTTGTAACGATCGTTAGTAGGAGGACCAAATCCAGACATTTTCACAAATCATGATATCCATCTTGCAATATTGAAACTATAGGAACGAAGAATGTTATTTTCGACAAACCAAAGAGACCAAATTTGTAGTTTACTCTAAACATAAATATGTTTTCTAAGACAAAAATTGAAACTTACTTATGTGAAATTTGCTGAAATATTTTCCATTAAATAATTAATGCGTAATTTTATTTAAAAAATGAGTAAATTGCATTTTGGGTCTTTGTGGTTTGTTGGTTTTTTCATGATTTGGGTCCTTACAAAACTTTTGTTGTAGGATTAAATAAAGACACTGTCTCCAACCCTTAACCATCGATTGTAATCCTACCCTTTCCATTACGATGAACCTAGCTCCATTTCCTTCGATCCAACACCCTTCTCTGGTAACCAATGTTGTTGAAGTGACTCTCACTCACAAAATCCATCTCTACAATCGAAGCATGCCACCGCCATCGTAGCAACCCACCACTAAGAGATCAAAACTGTAACCCCCTTGGTGAGCATTAGTTAGATCTACTGCTGCTTTGTTTACAACTTCTTTTGATGTGGCTTGGTGAAGATGAGATTGCAGACATATCACTATGCAGCGAGGTTTTTTTTGGCAGAGGGGGTGGTTTTACCTAGGATTTCAGAGTAACCTGTTACATGTGTTTTTGGTTCCCCCTAATGTAGGTGACATTTTTTCTTGTTCCACTCGATAGATTTTGATCTTGGCCATCTAAAAACATCAAACCGTCGATTATTAAGGAACATCAAAATTTTCTTGAACTTGGCGGAACCTAAATATGGATATGTTGTTTGTGGTCTACAAAAACCTCAAGTCGGAGAAGGGAATGGAGGTGCTTTGGTGGGAGTCAGAGGCGAAGGGATGCTTGAGATGAAAGGGGGCACCAAAGATAACATTGATGAGACGATGATTGTGTATCATATATATATAATTATATATAGAAAGGAGGTTTATTTTGCAAACCACGTTATTTGTACAAACCGTACAAACCTCATTTAACCAATCATAATTTTTCATTTTGTTTTTTTTTGTAATTATGAGAGGTTGATTAATTATTTTTATTGTGGTGGATGCTAATCATAGATATTATTATCTTAATTATATTAATTCTAGAGAAATACATGAAATAATTTCATAATTATTATATGAAACAATTTCATAACCATATGTGAAACAACTTCATTAAAAAAAGTATTATATGAACAATTTCATAATATTAAAACAATTTCATCAAAAAAAAATTCATAATAGTAAACAATGAAATCGACGGATAAAGGTGATTTGCACGGTTTGTACAAATATGAGTGATTTGCATTTGATCATTTCTCTCTTTCTTTCTCTCTCTCTCTCTCTCTATATATATATATATATATATAAATAAGGGCTTAATCATATGAGAACTAAATAGTTTATGGTAACTGTGAGTTCCAATATGAGCTAATCATTTTAAATAATTAATGTTATTTACTAAAATAAAATAAAGGGTAAATTAGTAAATTGTGTTGATTATTCAATTTACTTTAATTAATTTAATATATGTATATACGGAGACACGCACACAAATACAGAAGGACCAAATCCAGTGGCCTTCTCCGGCACCCACCACCACTCCGGTGACCTCCTCCAATCATCTTGTCTGCCCAAGACATCGTATCGGATAATCGACCACTAAACACCCACATGCGAAAGTGGTACCACAGTTGGTATCATAGTGGTCTCAAAGTTTTACTTGGTGTGTTTTGGGTATCACATTGTATGTATTTCAGGTATAACATTGTGTATCTTGATGTATTTTAGGTATCACATGATGTTCATTGGAGGCCGGAGGTAGGAGAGAGAAAAAAAATTAAATACCTAAAATGCCCTTTAATTATAATCTTAAGTCAAATTACCAAATATTGATTTCATAATTTATCCATTGATTTGTGGTTGAGATTGAATCTCACATTTATCACAAACTAACAGTTCTTCCTTGAATGAACCTATATATATATATATATAGAGAGAGAGAGAGAGAGAGAGAGACAGAGAGAGACGAGTGATCAAATACAAATCGCTCCCTTTTGTACAAACCAATCTCATCCATTCATTTTCATGATAAAAAACCATTATTAATCGAAGTTATTTTAGTAAAATAAAATAATAATAATATTATTATTTTATCCAAGAAAGCGTAAAACTGAAAAAAGTTTTAAAAGTTTCAACCTATTTAAATATCTTTTCCCCATATTCAATCCCCTTTCCTCGCATTAATCTCGTTCAATTGCATTAATCGAATTAAAAGTTTCAACACATTGAAATCTCAAGATGAAACGATACGATTTTATACAACCTACAACTATCTCAATCCAAATTATTTGTATAAATTGATAAAGTAGAGAACAAAATCATGGATATCAACATTAATGAAACAAAATTAGAGCTTTAAAATCTATATATATGATTTTATTATTAGAATGGTTTAACCAAAAATGTTAGGAAAATCTAGGAAATCATATATTCAACAATTTTTATTTTATTTTATGCGTAAATATTAGAATTAAATAAATTTCACATTAAAAATAGAGTTACCTATAAACCATAAAAGAAGGGATATTTTAATAAATCATGAAACATAAAAATATTCTTTAATCAACAATAAAGAATGAAACATTTTGGAAACTGAATAATATATATGATTTCATTAGTGAAATTGGTTTCATGAATGGATTTTTTTGAAAACTGAATAACATGATTTCATTAGTGAAATTAGTTTCATGAATGATTTCATGTTTTCTAACCAAGATGAAATTGTTTTCATGGTTTCTAACCAAAATGAAATTGGGTTTATTAATGAAACTAAATATGATTCAGTCAATGAAACATTTTGAAAACTGAATAATATGATTTCATTAATGAAATTAGTTTTATGATTCCAAACCAAAATGAAATTAGTTTCATGAATGAAACATTTTGAAAACTGGATAACATGATTTCATTAATGAAATTTGTAAGAAAATTCATTTATTCATGAATTTTACAAATAAAACAAAACAATATATTCACAATCTGGAAAATATCACAACTATATTATTAATAAATCTGAAAAGATTTGTAAATTGAAAAAAAAATACCGATTTCTTTTGTTATTATGAAAATGAAATAAATAAATTTATATGAAAAAGATGATTATAAATAAAATCTGAAATTGACGGATTATTTTTATTTAATAAAATAATACAAAATATTAATGTTGGTAAGTATTTAATAAAAACAAATTGATTGATCGTTTTCTAAAACCTCTAATCTATATAATCTTTCAGATTTAGACACAATTAAAATATTACCAAAACTATATATTATAAAATCAAAGGACAATCATACCCTTATGTATTAAAAAAAAATTGAATTATGCTACTGGTTGATGCTAGTTTGTATAGTGTGTATGAAATGAATAGTTTGCAAAGTAAACCACCTCTCTCTCTCTCTCCCTCTCCCTCTCCCTCTCCCTCTCCCTCTCTATCTCTATGTATATATTATAATTTTTTTTTAATTTTTTTTGTAAAAAGTAAACAAAAAAGTAAAATGACCACAATACCTTCGGCTTAACGGGTTTTTTTGACAATGTTAGTCGGGAACCAAAACCAAGCATTTTCGTATATAATAGAGGTTCTTTTTGCAATAAATATTTTATGGGGATCCAAACCAAGAAAAACAACAAATACATGGACCAGAATTGCAATTTACTCTTGAAAAAATTAATGAATTTGAAATCTTAGTCATGAGCTAGCTGTGCCTGTGCCTCTGCCTATTCAGTCGCTGCTGCAGTTCGATACAAACGAAGTGGACTCCAATCTCCATCTTTCTCTCCGAACTTAAGCGGCGATTTCCCCAAACCCATCTTCACTCACAAACCCATTTCAATCACCTCCCACTTTTTTTGGTTTCATTTGATTTGATTTGGTTCTTCTTGTTTTCCCTATCAACAAACCAGTTTGATTTTCAGACAATCAATGGCTCAAATGGCTGCTACCAAGTTGACTCATAATTCGTTTGTTTCCGGTTCTCTTAACAATCAGATTGAAAAGATCAAACCTAGTGGTTTCGCTTCCAAAGTTTTGATTGCTAACAATCAACGGATGAGCCATAGCCATAGCCATAGCCATAGCCACCACCGTGTTCTTAGCGTCACTGCAAGGAGGCAGGGGCTGGAAGTTCTTCCCGTTACACCTGAAGACGTACCCAAGGTCGTATATCGTTTTACTTTTTCTTGGCTGGTCGTTTGATCTGGATTTTGTTGATGTGCTTGATTTCAGCTTACGCTCATGCATACTGTACTATTTGCTGCCCAGAAGGATCTACACTTCAATTTCTGTGTCACTCGTATTATTTTTCAATAAGAAATGTGATATTTGTTATCAACTTGCGTTAGCTTAATCCATCGGCCAGTATTTGAGCTTAATGTTGTTATCAAACGTCAACTTTGAAGTTTAAAATTGCCTATTTGACACCCCCACCCCCCAAAGTGCCAAACACAAACACAAAAGTCAAAGAACAGCTCCTCCTCGACTATGCAAAAAGTTGGAAATGAAGCATAAGCAACCTTTCCCATGCATTTTACACAGAGGTTGTTTCCATGGCTCGAATGGGACCTTTAGGTCAAAGTGGAGTAACCTTATTGTTATGGTGTTGTTCAGTGGCTTGCCCCTTCTCACGCTAAGTAACAGGTTAAGAAAATGAAAACCACACAACCCAGAATGCTTTTTAGACATATTTCATATCTAAAACTTGATATTTGTAGCTAAATGGAAGAGGCCTGCATTTTGTTACCTACATTATGCTTCAGATTTTGTGATCTGAATGGGCAATGGAACTGAAAGAATGAATTTATGGTTAAGACTAACTTGATAGAAACAGCCGAGCTTGAATAGAATGCACTTCCACTTTGACTGTCAAGGCTGGTTCTATCTGCTATTTAGAAAAATCAAAAACTGATTCAACTTCTGAGCTTATATTGTATCTTTCTCTTTCCTACCTGTTGGTGTGTTAACCCAAGAGTGGCTTATCAGTCATTTGGGCTTCACACCATGTGTGAGGTCCAAAGCTCAAATCACTTCCCTTATGATCTTGTCCCTTGTCACACTTCCTTTCTCCCTGGGAAAAGAGGACCAGTTAACTTGAAAGCGGTGGCCATAATGGAACTTTTGCGAATTGTGGAGATACTTCTCTTCATTTTTTTCCTTTAACAGCACCCAGTGGATGATGCTGTTTGTTAGTTGTTGCTCTGTAGTGGCTTCTTTAGACAGCTTATGCAAGAATCAACTTCTGGCTTTGCTTTGCACATGCCTTTGCACATACCTTTTAGCAAGGGAGTTAATGTTTTTCAAGCTACTATTATTATATTCATGCGCAGCATCTTCCTTCCGTGGTTGCTATCACCATGTTCCTTGTCTTTGTACTGCCTAATTTATGATTCCATCACCTTGATGTGGGGGTCACTTGTAAACCGATACTAATTTTTCTTTTTTTCAACAGATAGGAGAGCAGAATTACCAATCTAGGGAAGTTTTACAGCAGGGTGACACATCAGTACGTATGTGGTCCAGACCTGTGGTGAAGCGCAAGACAAAAATTGTTTGCACAATAGGTCCATCCACCAACAGTAAGGAAATGATATGGAAGCTGGCTGAGGCTGGGATGAACGTAGCAAGATTAAACATGTCTCATGGAGATCATGCATCTCATCAGAAAGTTATCGACCTGGTTAAAGAATATAATGCTCAATCCAAGGATAATGTTATCGCAATTATGCTTGACACCAAAGTAAGCTTCTTCTTTTGTCTGGATGTTATTTAGTTCTCTTAAATTCTTATGCACCTGTCCCACTTGTTACAAACTTCTATTTTTTGTTCGCCAATCTTTAAAAGGAACTATAATACATTTTTCTGATAACAGGGGCCTGAAGTAAGGAGTGGGGACTTACCACAGCCAGTTAATTTAGCAAGTGGCCAAGAATTCACTTTCACAATAAAAAGGGGTGTTGGCACAGCAGACTGTGTTAGTGTTAACTATGATGATTTTGTGAATGATGTGGAAGCAGGTGATATGCTTCTGGTCGACGGTATGTTAATAAGAACTTTTATTTCATATCTGATTGTTTTACATTGACTGCATGAACTTGAAATGGACAAGGTTAATTTTCACAACTTGAAAACAGAGATGACAACCTGCCCATTCACTTGTTCATGTGTTAGCCACCAATACTCTTACCACGTAAAGTTTGGGAAGGAGTTCAAGGGGATACTACCATATGTGAAGATTAATTAGATTTTGAGTAAGAGAAATCTACTTATGTGATCAATGATCACTGAAGAAAATGTAAGGCACACTAAATGGTTTGTGCAATAGATTCTTGTAAACTTTATGTAGGAAGAACATTGGTCAAACCCTAGCTCGATGGTGCTAGTTTTTCCATGGTTCAGTAACTGATATTCAACCTACTATACCTTGAGCTTGAGATTCTTGAAATTAAACTTTACTGTTTAATCTTTCTTTGTGAACACAAATTTTGAATAGCCAACCTTTCTCTTGTTTCTTTTCGTATCTTTCCTTTTACATGCTTTTTTCTCCTGCTATGAGGCATCATTTATGAATCTACATTCAACACTCCCACATGGATTTGTTGTTTATATCATAACTAAGTTGATAGTGAACATATATAATTCTGAATGTGAACTGTAAACCCTAGTTATGGGAATTTTAGAAGTTCTAGTTCCTTTGTTTGTGATTTTTGCTGGCACTTTCTTACCATTAGGTGGTATGATGTCCTTGTTGGTCAAGTCCAAAACTGAAGATTCAGTAAAATGTGAAGTTGTGGATGGTGGAGAGCTCAAATCTAGACGTCACTTGAATGTTCGAGGAAAAAGTGCAACTCTCCCATCCATCACTGGTTAGACTCGATAACCATAATCTTTATGATGATTGCATGAACTAGCCAGCTTTTTTTGAGTAGTACTAACCCTCTGGAGTTCAAATGGGCATGATGCTGGGCACCGTTTTACAACAGAAAAGGACTGGGATGATATCAAATTTGGAGTGGACAATCAAGTTGATTTTTATGCGGTCTCCTTTGTTAAAGATGCAGAAGTCATCCATGAGTTAAAGAGTTATCTCAAAAGTAAGGATGACAATGCCAACACATAGGAATCAAAGATATGTACTCCTAACGAAATTGGTACTCCAAATTCTATTACTTTAACCTTCATTGCAACCTCGTTATTTGGCAGGCTGTGGTGCCAACATCCAAGTAATTCCAAAAATTGAAAGTGCAGACTCTATACCAAACTTGCAATCAATTATCACAGCATCAGATGGGGTAAATTTGTTTTTGTTCCATTCTACTTCACATTTGAATTTTTGCCGACTCATATCACCTTATGGTTTTGCTGGCGATGAAAGTATTTTGGTTGCATCATATTTTTGATAGGAATGTCGAAAACTTTTGTTTTCTTAAACTATGAACTTGGACAATGTACATGATTCTGTAAATTCTAAAAATTTGGGGGAATTCAGATCCTTTAAATAGTGCCTTATATTGTGAAAGTGATTTTTCTGATTTAAGTTTTAGCAGTCAAGCCTACTATCCAGCCTGAGGTTACCAAAGCATAACTCACTTGGTTTGTTTGAGCAGCATTGTGGATCCATTTAGGTTCTTGTTCTTAGTCAAAATTTGTTCGTGACTAATGCACGCTAATGTTTCCGCTTTGCTTTTCTCAGGCAATGGTTGCAAGAGGAGATCTTGGTGCAGAGCTGCCTATTGAAGAGGTTCCACTTTTGCAGGTAACATCTTTTTGTTAGTGTCATATTGGTTAAAAAGCTTCTAATTCATTCTTTAGTAGCGATCAACCACCATCTATCTGCTTTCATTAGGAAGAGATAATCAGGACATGCCGTAGCATGGGAAAAGCTGTCATCGTTGCAACAAATATGCTTGAAAGCATGATTGTTCATCCTACACCAACCAGAGCGGAGGTATCCGACATTGCTATTGCTGTTAGAGAGGGTGCTGATGCAGTTATGCTATCTGGGGAAACAGCTCATGGAAAGTAAGACTTTTCTCAACGTTCCTCAGTACCTTAATTTAATGTGGGTACCTGGGTAAACCCATCACTGACCGTAGAATTTTGGTGTCAAAGGACACGGATGAGGATTTGCGTATCATAATTAATGGTAGAATTGAAAAGTAGAAACTTCTGGAAACGGACACTTATTTTGGGACAGAGAGTATTGATTTTTCTCAATAGTGTAGAAAATTGGTTAGGTTTAACTCATCACAGATGATTTGGTCATTACTAAAAACTGGATTTTGATGTACCCTAGGAATTTTTTCCTATAGGGATAGCATCTTAAACAAAGTTCTAGTCTGCTATGGTCCTGATCTCTTGACATGCAGGTTTCCTTTAAAAGCTGTTAAAGTAATGCACACGGTGTCATTGCGAACTGAAGCGAGCATAGTGGGTGGTGTCACGCCCTCTAATCTTGGTCAAGCCTTTAAGGTGGATTTCCTGTTTGTTTGAAGATTTTTCAAATTTTATCTATGACATGCCCATTTGAACTTAGAACCATAATACTTCCAAGTGAACTTGTTATATATCTGTGCTTATTGTTTCCTGCAGAACCATATGAGCGAGATGTTTGCATATCATGCCACATCAATGTCCAACACTCTTGGAACCTCAATCGTAGTCTTCACTAGAACTGGTTTCATGGCCGTACTATTGAGCCATTATCGACCCACTGGCACTATCTTTGCATTCACAAATGAGTAAGTCCCATGATGCTTTCCAAACTTAATAATTTCTCATATGATCACAATTTTTTATGTAATTTGTGTGTGAAATGATATGATGTGCAGGAAAAGGGTACAACAAAAGTTAGCTTTGTATCAAGGAGTTTGCCCCATTTACATGGAGTTCTCTAATGATGCCGAGGAGACATTTGCAGATGCGCTGACCACATTGAAGGTAAAATGCATCAGTTTTTCTCTCTCTCAAAGTTCTTGTTTGTTAAGTTTAATGATTTATAAAAGCAGGAGAATAGTATAATATGATATGTTGTTAAAAAGGAAAAGTTTGCAATGTGCAGAATGAAGGGATGATGAAGGAAGGTGATCAGGTAGCGCTTGTTCAGAGCGGGAGGCAGCCGATCTGGCGGTTCCAATCCACCCATAATATTCAGGTCAGGAAGGTCATGTAAACACAAGTGGTATTTGGCCCCCATTCATTCATCTTTTTAGGGTTTGGAATTTTGTTGATTAATTCATAGAATATCTTCTTCTCAGACTTGTTTTCCTTGAAGAATCTTGAATCATTTTTAGAACATGAAATGGTTAGCAACAGAATAATTTGTCGTAAGGGCATGTTTACTATATGCAAAAACTGCTTTTTTATCCGGTTAATGTAACATTTCAAGCCAACCGTAACAGATATTGTCCGCTTTGTTCACACACTTAGACTCGTGGTTTTAAACGCTTATGATAGAGGAGGTATCAAGTTTCTTATAAGACAAACTAACAATCATATTCCCTTTTATGTTTATTCATATAAAAGTTTAATTATAACTTTGTGCAAACATTACATTTTATAACCATCGATTACTATAAAGCTCAAATGTATCGGTTTATTATAACGTTTTATTAACTTGGGATCATGTGAGAGTACCTATTTTCATGAGACCCATATAAGTTAAGATAACATCTCAACCCTTAGATAATTTGATCTTGCCAAACCTTCACAACAATTGCCAATCTTCACAGCAAAAAACCACCCGAACCTTCACAGCAAAACTATATGTACGAAAACAAACCCTTACAGTGGTTTCTCATTGGTCAAACGAAAACTTGATGGTCTCATGGGAACCCATCTGCATAATATTAACATCAAGTGATTATAAACTCTTGATCTCGTACCAAATTTACATGCATTCATTGATCTCGAATATGGTAAAACGCTTCACAAAAGTATTAAAATTACTCGGTAAGACGCATTACAACCATCTCAAACGTTTGTTAACCCTTATTTCATTATATACATCACCTTGTATCGTCATATATATTTTTATAGTAGGAGTGGTTACAAAAACCACCATCCCCCTTCCCCGGTCAAACCTCTATCAATCTCCAAGAAGAATATCCGTTAGTTTAATTTTACCGGGGATCCCCGGCCTCGGCCCCGTTCGGGTCAGGTGAACCGGGTTCCCCACCGGTGATTTTAGTCAAGAGGTTATAAATTGGCAAAACATCAATAATTTACAAAACCCAATCGCTATCGAATAAGAACAAATGACACCCTTTTGTAGTTAAACCTAAAAAAGACCAAACTTGAACAAAATACAGTAAAAGAAAGGACGGTAAGATATACACAGACTTGCCACCATCCAAGGGGTAGGGATACTAATTCCGATTAAAGAGAAATAAAGTTGGTCAATTTTTGGGCTGTTTCCGTTTTCAGTTATATTTGAGAAATTAAACCGAGCTGAAATCTTGTGCGAAGGTTGGTAACTTCTGAACGGTGATGATCGGATTTGGTTCACTAGTTTGTGAACAGCGGGCTGTCGAATCTCAACTCGTGATTTGGTTATTTCCTGTTTTCTAGCATTCGGTGTATTTCCCCAAGAAGGTTCGTCTTTTCGAGGACGGTTATAATCCGAGGGTCGTCTTCATGCTTGAAATCATTTTTACAAATGTCGTATATACATCGTTGCAACATCGTGGCTACAAAAACATCACAGATTAAACATATGGTCATTGGGACCAAATATCGAGTTGCTAAATTGTCTCGTATTCAAGTCATTCCCATCAAGAGCTGAACCGAATCGATCAAGCCATTGAGTAGGGCTAGGATTCTCGGTTTCTTCGACCCATGGTGACGTCATATCGATGTCATCTACTTGTATAGGATCAGTATCTGTTGACTTTGATTTTTTGGATCTTGCTAGCTTTAGATTGTAATGTATGTAGGCAATATCGTTTAAAACTTCCTTATCGATCTTATTTCGCTTCTCGGAGTGGATTTGTTGAAACGTGCTCCATTGTCGCTCAAACGTGGAACCGCTGCAAACCTGGCTCAAGATTCTCATGGCAACTCGTTGTAAGGTTAGAGCCGAGTCGCCGTATAGTTCCCACCAAATTCCTAACAAACCGAAAACACTTAGAAGAGAAATTGCAAGACTATAACGACAAGATATAGATCAGATGTTTAAAGATCGAACCAATAAACTACAAATCATTTGTGATCATCGATCCTAACAAATAGAACGAGCAAAAAGTTACACACGACTTCTCTCCAAAGATACTGCAAAATTTGATTTGACCTATGGTTTAAATAAAATGTTTGAAAGATATATAAAATACCCTTAAATCTTATAGATTCAAGTCAGTGACAGGTCCATTTAGGAACCTTACATATTTTGAGAACCCAAGAAGCATCTTTCACTACAACAAAATCAAGTTTACAGCATGGTAATAATTTCTTGGTGTCCCACTATACCGCTTTATAAGACTTAGGTTTACAGGACCAACCAGGCCCGTTCCTGACACTTTATAGGCCCTGGGCGAAAGTAAAAACAGGGCCCACTGCAAGAACAAGACTTTTATCAACGACTTTTGTCGTCGCTAAAAGTCCATTTATCAGAGTATATAACATGTCGTCGTCATAACTTGTGGCAGAAACATGTCATCGCTAAAAGGCGCATCATCAAAGCTCAATTTTCTTGTAGTGACCCTCGGTAAGTACGAAAAAAAATTCAATAAATGTTTTTTATTAGTATAAAATTGAGTACAAAAAATGCTAATAATTTACTGAGGAAAGAAATCTAATTTATCTTTATTATAGATATACAAGAGAGTACTTAAATATACGTACTTTTTATTAGGTAATTTGAAAACAAGAGTATAGAAACGATGGTTGATAAATTTTTATAAAAAGTAGGAATTTTTTTAGTTCATAACAAGAAATATGTGTTATTTTGATACAAAAAGAGAATTCGTGTGAATGAAGTAATCGTGCAGGTCAATGAGAGATCAATAAGAATATGAAAGCAAAGATGATCCATTGAGATCCAATAAGAATAAATAATGAATTAAACATATAATATGCAAGCTCAACAAATGATTGTTTGAGCACTTAAATAGAATCTTCCGGTGTGGTGGAATCCCAATGAAAGATACATAAGTCAAACAATTGATGAAAATATTTAAATTCTATTTCCTTCTTCTTTTGCTCAACTAAAATAAGATGTTAAGATTAAAAGTTTATGAAACATGACATATATAAAGGACATTACTAAATATATCTAGTAGAAAAAAATTATTGATTAATCACAAAACTATGAAACACGTCATAAATTATAAAAACAATAGATTGGTTGTCAATCAATAGTAAAATATTTTATGTAGAAACAAAAATAGATAACAATAGTCAACAAAAACAATTAGAATAACATAACCAAATATAAATAGTAAATAGGAGCAGAAATTGATAAAAATATCCAACAAAAACATATAACAATAGCAAGCACATGATCTTAACGTTGAATTGTTAGAAGCACGAAAATAGTCAAGCATATAGAGATAGCAATAACCAATATCATTGGACCTTGTTGGAGATAAAAAAATTAGAAGGGTAATAAACAATAGCATATAATGAATGACCAATTAATTTTTTTATTTTCTTCTCCAATGTAATTAGTTGATATATTTTTGGGTCCTTGTTATCTACTAAATTCTTTTGGCTTCTCATTATATGCTATAATTTTTTGGGTTTCTTTAATTTATTAAATTCTTTTAAACTACTATTGTATTTTTAAGGGAAAATTTTGGGCCCCTGATATTTTTGGGCCATGGGCGTGCGCCTGTGTCGCCCTCCCCCAGGGACGCCCTGACCAACAATTAAAAAATCCTATCTAAAAGTGTGGTAATAAGTTTATAGGACGTCTTTGGACTCGTAACAAGTTTTATAGGACATTTTAATAAAAAAAAAGCCGTATTAGCTCTTTTATACGACACTATTTGAAAATTTGTCTTGTAAAAAGATGTGTTCATAGGATACTTCTCAAAAATGTCTTATAAAATAGCTAATACGATGTTTTCTATTCGAAGTGTTTGAAAAGACTTGTTAAGACGCCCAAAGACGTCTCAAACTTTTTACACCATCTTTAGATAAGATGCTTTATTGTTTGGTTCTATAAATTAAGTCTTACAAGACAGTTTAGCCAAGAAAACTAACTAAAACTTCTAAAATAAGGCAAAAAGATGCAGATATAAATCTAACGTTTCATTCAAGTCAAAAGTCATGAAAACTCACCAGGTGAAACAGCATCAATGGCCTCCCTCGCAAGATTGCAGCCAAACATCCCGGTGGCCCTCGTAAACAACAGAATTTGATTGGTGATGTCTCTTTTTAGTTCAGGAGTTGGGAGCAGCTTCTCCAAAACTCTAAAGAAGTCTTCTTTTATCGATCCAAGAAACTTGATCTCAGGATTATACTGGATGCTCGGGTTCAAGAATGCAGCTGCCGAATGTAAAGGTGAATGAAGGTGGCTCTGCCATTTCTGATCCACAATATCAAAGAAAGTCTTGCACTTGATATCATCCATGATATAATATGTCCGTATCGACTCCTTGGCTTTGGTCATCAACTCATAAATCGAACCAACTGCTGGTTTTCCGCCAGATACCTCCCTCATAACCTTTAGAAATGGCTCAGAAACGGCAACACATTCTTCCACTGCCCTCCAAAACTCGTTGTCATCAAGTATGCCAATGCAGGTCATGCTCTGTGGTTTATTTGCATAAGCAGGGTTATTTGTGAATTCGGGGCTGTTAAACATGTGTTTCAATCTTGACCGTTGCTTCAATATGGATTGCAACGAAAGGAAGTGAGAAACATACTTTGTGATACCAGTTTTGATGATTTCTTCACTTACAGTGAACTTCTTCATCATATCAAGAAGCGATGAATGGTTGTATATAAACTTTGAAATCACCTGTGCTTGAAGGATGCATCTATTCACCCAATCTATCTTTGAAAACTCCTTCAAAATTGCATTCAAACATTGCAAAGCACAAGGGGATACAAAGATGGTTCCATAAGTTTGCAGGATATGATTCACTATACTGGTGCAGTTGAGTGTGTTATCCAATATTATCTGCACGATATTTTCTGGCCCAAAATCTTGAATCACGGAGTCGAACAAATCAGCAAGGAACTTTGTGTTCTTGAAATATGAAGATGCGTCTACAGATTTGTGGAAAAACGTACTGGATGGTGATGAAATCAGGAAGTTGATTAACGCTCTTGATTTGTTGTCGGTCCATGTTTCCACAATTATGGTACAACCTGTTGTTGTCCATTCTTTCTCGATTTCTTTAGATTGTAAGCTGACTTCAGATTTTATCATCTCCAACCAATTGGTTTTCAGAGCTTCGAAAGAGGGACCTTTGAACCCGTTACCACATTTGGCTACTGAATCAATCATCAACTGGTAAGACGAAGAACGGGCAATACTGAAATCCAACTTGTTTTCAAAAAAGAAAAGAGCTATACTTCTTTCTGCATTTTCTTGATCACTCACATGCGAAGGACCAGTTTGGGTAATATTAGGAAAGATTTTGGCAATCGGAGATACTGTCTCTAGGGTTACAAGACTTCTGTTTGTAGTGATACTATTACTAACAGGTGATCTAGGTTCTGGTTGCTTTCGCTTCTTTGTTGGAATAACTTCTTTACCATCCTCCTTTGATGCTAAAATGATCCTAACCTTATCGGTGACATCATCTCTAACTTTGCTACATGGATTTACGCCTTTACTTGGAAGTCGAGAAAGATGATGCTTCAGTCTACTTATGCCGCCATTCAGAACTCTTAGACAGAATTTGCATTTAACCTTGTTTCCATCTAGTTTCTCAGCGTATTCCCAACAAACATCTTTCTCTCGAACCACTGCCCCAAAAAATGATATTGGTTTAATGACAATTCTGATTACTTCACATTAGAAGGACACTAGACATCAAATCAAGCAGTGTGACATGGAATGATTTGCAATAAATCATCATTATCACACATGATTTGCGATTTTTAGCATTTTCCAATATATTAACTTACAATCCAAGCTTGTGACTTTATCCAAATAGAAATTTAAATAATGGAAAATAAGTCTAGCATGCAAACCCTACCAATAGAAGTAAAATGGAACGCATAAATGAACTTGATCCAAATTGTGTATATATGTCTTAGAATGTGTATGACTAAAATTTCGAATCAAGAAAAGGACAGGGACTTACTTATGTAGAAGAAGTGCCTGGCATTCCACCCTTCTGACATACATGAATAGGCAATCAAGAAAGTATTGTCATAGTTAGTAACTAGTAAGCGATCAGCAAATTTTGCAAAAAAAGAACATAACATAAAAAAGAATCTATATAACGAGTATACTCATTGTTCATCCAAGGAACTTGATACCGATAACCATAGAGTTCTACCATTGCCGCTGCTTCCATCGAATACAAACATGTTATTTAGGACCCCATAATCTATGAACCAAAGCCCACGGTGCCAGAAGGGCCACCTCTAGGCCAGATCCCATAAGCGGGACCATCACCGAATAGCAGAGAATCTCCTAATTGTTTTGAAGTCAAAGCAACTAGAGTCTAGAAAGAGATTCTTTAGCTAGAACCAAACAGAACTGAAAACTTCTAAAAAAGGCAGCCCGCGGGATGCATACAACCCACCTATAAATAGAACAAAAACGAGAACAAACCCAACCTTTTACCAATCTATACATCTCCACTTTCGTTCTAAAATGATTAATACTAACTCTCATCATAGAGGCAGAAACAATGGATCAAAACCCTTGTGTACTTGTTGCTTGCAGTCACATCTGATCCTCATAACTACTTCAGAAGTGACCAAATCAGGTTCTATCACTAAACTTGGTTGAGATAACAGGTAGCTAACACAATTACATTCATGAGAGACTTAAAATGGAAAGAGATTCAGTTTCCCACAAATATATACATGGATTTCATTCAAAAAAATGTCTAGCATAAACAAGATAATAGCAACCTCAATTAACTTCATTAGATATGCATATAACAGAAGGCCTGAAAGAAAATTCCCAGCAAAATTCATTCAACTTCTTCACTCAAGTGAATGCAGCATATACAAAAAACAATAAGAAAGCATTGTCAAAACAAAAGCCTAAATTGAATAAGTTCGTACTAAATATATATAACTTTTTAAAAGCGGAACAAATTGGTTGTGCGTTCTTAATCTGCTAGAATGTAGCAGAAACTGATACAATTGAATCACTCAATTTCAAAATATCCGAAATCGGAAGGCAAAATTTTCTACTTTTCATGACATAACCTGATAAGAATCCAGGTTAGTAACGAATAATTTCAATTTTCTTACTATCGCATGGATAAACCCATTAATTTCTACCCAACACGCAAACATTTATCATCAAAATTAGGGTTCCAGATATGACAAATTCAACATAATTTTTTTGGAGAGAAAATAAAGAAAAAATGGGGGAGAAAATAGCGAGAAATAGAAGCTTACAGAGAAAACAAGTGAAGGAGATCAGGGAGAGATAATCGGAGGCTGCAGACTCGGGGAAATGGAGTCGGGTTGGATTTTCTCGCGAGATTTTAAAGCAAATCGAAGAATTAGGGTTTTTCTGTTCTTCTCATTTTTCTCGTTATCTTATAAATTACATATGTGAAAATAAAGATTTCATGTTCCAGAGATTTTGTCGTGTTGTTGGATGTAAGCCGATATATCGCGGTTCTGTTTTACGGTTTGATTAAATCGTAGCCGTTGCTTCCGAACGACGTCGTCTTGAGCAGAGGTTGGGTAAAAATAATTTCGGAAGCCACTCTATATCAGAGCCAGGTTTCGATCCTGGGACCTGTGGGTTATGGGCCCACCACGCTTCCGCTGCGCCACTCTGATTTGTTGGTTTACAGTTGATTAATAAATTTATATACAAAACAAATCCAAAAAAAGAATTCATGATTTATTAGTTCAAATAAAAGGAAAACTATATTAAAATATAATGTACTTTGTTCGAATTTCTATTTTGGGTAATCTATTTTCAGATGTTTTTTGGATACTTGAGATGTGGTATCTCAAACTTTAAGTATCCGGATAACCAGTTAACATATTGATATGTCGGATGACATGACATCTTATGTGGCTTATTATGTATAGGTGTAGCATATGATGTGGATTTTTTTAATATAAAATTAGTTTTAATTTTTTTTAATACCCAAGAACATGTATTAAACATGAACGAACATCAATTTGAAAGTTCTTCAACCCAATAAGCATCGATAGATATTTCACAAACAAATACAAATGTAGATATAAATCCATATAGAATATGAAGAATATCAACAAAAAATTCCATCAAACCCCTAAAATATAAACCTTTAAACTTAAACCTCTAAAATCAAAACCCCAATTTTTTAAACCCTAAAATAAAAACCCCAAAATCAACAAGGGTTTGTCAGAACATAGATTAAAAAGAAGAAAACCTAAATCAATAGGAAGGAGGTGTTCACAGGCGAATAAGAAACTCAAAACATGATGTAAGACGTCAAAGTAGACACCTATCTGCATCGAACTTGAAGAAGAAGAACAAGAGCATTTGGTGCCACCACCAGATCTTCGTTTGATATCAACCGGATGAAAATCTATTCAACCTAATTTATTTCCTCCTCCCTCAATCATCCTTCGATTTCTTCTTGGTTTGATTATCTACAACTACAAAAATGAGGAGTATCCACGACATAAATATCCGTAATTATCGGCATCTTCTGTCTCTGATAGTCCGTCAGTTAAAAGCTTGTAGGTAATGTTACTAGTGACGGATTTGCGACGAAAAAGATTCAACGGCGGATTAGTGACAAGAAATCCTTCAGCGATGGATTAACAAGGGATATATTTAGCGACAGATTAGCGAGGGACTTTTAGCGAACGGATTAAGACTAACCAATTCATACAACTTAAAGTATCAAATTCATGCAATCTAACTACTGGGAGGTCTATGAGGGGGTAAATGTATCATGAGTGCCGTATAAACGCATCAAAATATTCTGATAAAGTGACCTGCTCGGCTAACTAGGCAGCGTGTCTGGCCTGTTCGGCCTCCAGACCTGCCCTACTCTTCCGTTCGACCTCAATCTCAGCCTGATGGCATTCCTCTTGCAGTCGCTTCTCCTCCTTTACCCTTGCCAACATTTCTCTCAACTCCACTAACTGTAAATATTCAATATTTGACAAAAATCAGCAATTTGTTCGTAATGAAAATAATGAGAGAATACATAACAACATAACAAACATACCTTTGTTGTTGATCCGATATCGTACGATCTCCCGGTGCTACTGCATCGTTGATTAGCAAGGGGTATTGTCATCGCTAATCCATTGCTGATTAGCGAGGGATTTTTTTCGTTGCTAAAAACCATCGTTAATACTCAGTTTTCTAGTAGTGATACTCCTACAAAAAACTTGGATTGAAATCATGAAAAACCTAACCCCTAAATCATCTTCGATCAAAGTAGTGACCTCTGTTGGCATCTCGCTTTCAACCCCCTTTTGGCTACTGTCTTGCAATCTCTTTTTTCAAATACTTTGTTTATGAATGCAATCTTCCAAGTAGTGGTTGAGAAAAAGAAATCCTATCGGTGTGGTATGAAACTATCATACATCTTGGATCGGTTTGTCGATATTTCTTTTGAAAAACTTGGGTTGAGGTTTTGATAGAAGTACGATAAAAAAAAATATTGAGTGAGAAGAACATAGTGAACTGCTATCAATCTGGAGTATCAAAGAAACAAAAATTTTCATTAATGCATTAATCTTTTTTGGAAACGTATCCTAGATCTAGAAGGTAAGGAGATTGATTTAACTAGTAGAACAAATGAGAGATGAATTTTTAATGAAAATGAAATTTTAAAAAACTAATTTAAATAAAAAAATCCACATAATTCGCCATGTCAACAAATAATGCTAAGTTGTTTGCCATATAATTCATCGTGTCAGCATGATAACCAGTTAATGTTTCAACTGGTTATCTGGGTATTTAAAAGTTCGAGATGTCACGTCTCAGGTACTAAAACTGTAACACCCCAAATCCGCAGCGGAAACAGGATCTCCACACAATATAATGAATCACTAAAAGGCTAAAATTAAACCAAACAACTTAGTTTCAATACAAATTTAACATACAGTCTTTAAAGATAAAAGTCAAATCTCAGACAAAATATTGAATCCTAAAATAATAGGGAAAAGTACAATAAAAACCAATGGACTTTCTTGTTTGGAATGATTAAGTTCTTGGACTTTTTTTTGGAACAAATAAGTCCTTGGACTTTTTTTTGGAACAAATAAGTCATTGAACATTCCAAAACATGTTAAATAAGTCATTGGACAATTTTTTGGAACAAATAAGTCCTTGGACATTCTAAAATATGTTAAATAAGTCATTGGACAATTTTTGGAACAAATAAGTTATTGGACATTCCAAAAAATGTTAAATAACTC